>NC_090731.1:41452706-41820206 GCF_036898095.1 Palaemon carinicauda | reverse complement strand
GCTCCAACGTGACTGGTTGGCTCCATTATAAACGAAAACAGCTCCTTAAATTCAGAAGATATATTTTGATATTCTATCACCTGTTTTCTTACTGTTTAAAAAATTCTCTTTAAACAACTAATAATGATTTTTTAACCAATCACAGAATCCCGTTAAACAACTAATTATGATTTTTTCAACCAATAACAGAATCTCGTTAAACAACTAATAATATCTTTTCAACCTATCACAGCAATCTCGTTATAGTTGTCGAACGTCTTAAGAAAGATGGGTATTCCCAGAGACACGACTTGAGAAATGAAAGCACCAAGCTTCTGATCAATTATATGAGAAGCAGACAAGGGAAAAAAGAAAATTCTCAAGAAAAACCATTCTGTGGAGATTCTACCTGGATTGCAGCTATGCTTCCAGTGGTGAGTAACAGTCTTCCTTTTTTTTTTTATTTACTCTTAACATTTATCTCAGCAGAGGCCTATAAACCTACCTCAAACAATTGTGGCAATGAATGCCCTAACGTATTCTTTGAAACTTTTATTATTTCATTTACAAATAGGAGCATTTCTAACTTCTAACATAAAATGAAACACTAGGTTCAGTTTAGGTCACTTGTATTATATGTATCAAAGAATTCTTAAAATGTTAAGGAATTGCCAAATAAAACATAAATAACACCAGACAAGAACGATGTGCTCTAGATTCTTAATTATTAGAATGAAGAATCGGTAACCCCATGTTTTCCAAGTCCCACCTGCTAATCAGAATATGAAAAAACTGCATGGCATTCTGAGATGCATTGCAGAATAGTCATAAAGAAAATCTAAAACTATTACAGTAACAAAATTCAGTTCTCATGAAAGAATATTCTACTGCACCAAAATAAACTTAGTATTCTCTCTTCTTTTAGACTCATGGAAATATTGAAGTGGGAGATGGCAATACTTATGGAGGCTTTAAAAACTGTCCTTTGGAGCATGGAGAATCCTACTCGGTTGGAGTCCTTGGCATCACATATATGCAAGGTAATATCGAAATAGAAAATGTAAAAAGGAATTTCCTTTACCAGTAGGTTTTTAAGTTCCCTTGCTTAAGAATACAGTTACAGGAGCATAAATCTATTTATCAATTTATTTATTATTATCTAATATAGCCAAGATGTCGAAAATCCATTACTTGAATTTTATTTCACAATCCCTAACATCCCCTTTGACACTATCTGCCGGGTGAGATATAAAATATTACATTCATTCCCATAGCAGCTATTATCCTGATTGCAATGTTCAGTTCATATGTTATTTTCTTTAATCGTTTCCGGTGTTTATATTCAGTTCTACTCGTAGCTTCATTTTCTTCTTTATAAACAATATAGGTTGTTGATATTTTATGATATGAATCCATTAACTGGATGGGTCTAATTGCAGCTCCTACCCCCACACACTCTGATCATGCACGAGCAGTCTTGCCTCCTGATTGATGAGTGGATTCTTGGTCCCTGACTGGCCATCAGAAGGACGTGATATAAATTATAGATGACTATGATACTTTAATAGTGACCCGCGTGGATGGCGCGCAGCACATTCATGTTATGCTGGCTAGAATAGAGGAGCAGTGAGCTATTGTTTACTTGGAGGCAAAGCGAGCCACATCAGAATAAAAGCCACTTACGCGAACCATATATTTTTCTATCTGGTTATTTTGTTTTTATTATACAATTCTGACCATGTCATTGCTGCAAATCATTCGTTCATGGGATTTCCTCAGCCAAAACCCCAGTTTCCCACTAAAGAATCCTTGCACCAATCAAGAGGCGAGACTGGTCATACATGCTCAGAATGTGCGGGGACAGAGATACTATTATTAAGCCCTCCCCATTAACTGAGTAGAAACTAGCACCAAGCTGCATTCAAAAGTTTGAAAATTTCTCATGAGCAGCAGCAAAAAAAAAAAAGAACAGGGCATTACATCGAATCATATACTCATATGATCAGGACCTACTGTTCCTATCCACCAATTAAAGAACAGGGAAGACTAGGCAATGGCTGCTGAGGACTCGGCAGATTGATCAATGGGCCTCTTTCAATCCCCCATCCCAGGTTCAAAACAACGGCAAGGTTGTGTTCACTGGTGAAATTTAATGGTAGTGAGTGCTGCATGAGTTCTAGTTCACACAATTCAAGTCTTGAACGTTTCCACCAGGTTACACACACTAGATGTTACCAACCAATACTTCCATCTAATTTACGGTCTACCAATGCAAGAGCCCTTCTCCTATATACAGTGGGGCAATTGTAACAACCTTCCACCTATCAGTTTTCTCGATTTAATTATCTTTTTCTCTTTTGTGTTGCAAGATATATTCTATTGTGATAGTTATAAAAATCTTAAAAATTTCCAGGTAACGAAGATGGGGCAACACTGTTCAATTCCTACTTGAGATTCCTCAAGATAGCTAATAACTAAATGTATACCAGTATTATCATAATCCTTATCATGAGCTTTGCAGTTTATTCGGCTTTTCTACCAGTATTTACCCTTCCTATCACTGCTCCACTCCAGGGGAACCTGAGTACCAGGAAATGGCCTGGCAACAGCTCAAGGAGCCCGTGACACTTTCGACGCAAGACGAGTCAGACACGAGATTGTTGATGCTTGTGATCCTTTGTGTGGAAAGTGTACTGATTGTTTTGATCGTTATGGCGTTAATAGTCATGTTGTACAGGTGAGTTGATGCAATGTGTTGCTGAATTCTGCTTCTTTTTCCCTAGACACGTGTCAGTGACTACGCTTGTCATGGTGTCAATATCTTTAAAAGGTATATCTGTATTCAGCGGCCATTCTTGTCAAGTCTTTTCCTTCATAAGATGATAAATTTAATAGTTTTATTTAAATTTTTTTGGGAGGCAAGGGATTTGCTTAGAATGGAATTGTACGGTAAAAATGCTAGCAGTTCAATTTATGTGGTAAATCAAGGGATAGTAATAAGCAATTCTGATGTCATTTCATAAATCAATTGGTGCATTTGTATTTTTCTTTTCCAACACAGGAGGTGCCTTGCGAAAAAGGAAGAAGATGCAGTTGTTATGTTTAAGAAAGGTAATTTTCTTGGTATATTTCTTTCAGCTTAAATTTACATTACCCAAAAAGGTTAATGGTGATTATTCAATTTTGTATAATCTGACTTCATCTAATTCAATTAATGCAAATGTCATAGCTCCCACCCTTTGGTTAAACATGGAATACATCATATATGAATAGAAATTTTATAAATCCTTTTACCTAAAAAAGATTTTAGGATACTAGCTTATATCATGAATTCAAACTTTTATATTTTAATTCCATTTCTTATATAAAAGCGCTGGTCCCTATTAGCATTCACCTTTAACTACCTTTTGAAACCTGCTCTGTATTAGGATGGTTTACTACACAAACATATACTTAAGACACACACTTGTATGTGTACGCACACACATACACACACACACACACACACACACACACACACATATATATATATATAAACATGTGTATACTGTATGTGTGTGTTCAGCATGATATTGAGAAAATCTTTTTACACTATTATCAATGGTGACTTGTATTTCATCTCTGCAGAAACCTCTGGAACAGCTGAAGGAGGACACGAGTCGCCAATTAAAACTGATGACTAGGGGGATGTGGGGAGCTTTGGTCTCATGTCGTTAAATTCGTGACGACGTTCACAGGTGGCTGGAGTGTCATACCTTACTTGCTCTTAACTGAGCAGGAGAACAGGTCGAATTTTTTTAGAATCATAAGATCTGGCTAATTTGAATTTTCCAGCGTCTATGGGTATTGGTTATCAGATGTATGAATGAGACTATGTGGCATATTGTTTTTAATAAAAATATCTATCAAATTATTTTCTTCTATTCTTAAAAACAAGCACCAGAATTAACTCTTTGACAAGACTCGCAACATTTTTTGGTGCAAAATATTGAGCCTACCAACTGAAGTTAAACAGCTGTGTAAATATGCTACTAAGTATCCTTCCAATTAATTTAGTCTGAGTATATTCTCTGGCGTTAATATGAAATACACATGTTCTGATGGAGTTAATAAAAAAAGAAAGCCTAGTTGGGGAAGCCAGAGGAGCTTGCATATGATTTGGCTATGGTGGGCTGTGCTGCATCACTGTCTACTGGAGGTGCATCTTATACACCCCATAAAAGTTGGACAGGGCACCCTATCTTGCTAGAAAGATTGGTCCTGGCATCAAAAGGGAGGCTCTGAGGTTAGCAGCTGTGACAGATGTCAGTTATTATTATTATTATTATTATTATTAACTAAACTACAACCCTAGTTGGAAAAGCAGGATGCTATAAGACCAAGGGCTCAGACAGGGCAAATAGACCAGTGAGGAAAGGAAAAAAAGGAAAAAATAAAATATTTTAAGAAGAGTAACAATAGTGAAATAAATATCTCTTATTCAACTATATAAACTTTAACAAATCAAGAGGAAGAGAAATTAAATAAAATAGCGTTCCCCAGCATACCCTCTAGCAAGAGAACTCTAACCCAAGGCAGTGAAAGACCATGGTACAGAGGCTATGGTACTACCTGAGACTAGAAAACAATGGTTTGATTTTGGAGTGTCCTTCTAGAAGAGCTGTTTACCATTGCTAAAGTCTCTCTTCTACCCTTACCAAGAGGAAAGTAGCCACGGATCAATTACAGTGCAGTAATCCCTTGGGTGAAGAAGAATTGTTTGGTAATCTCAGTGTTGTCAGGTGTGTGAGGACAGAGGAGAATATGTAAAGAATAGGTCAGACTATTAGGTGTATGTGTAGGCAAAGGGAAAATGAACCGTAACCAGAGAGAAGGATCCAATGTAGTACTGTCTGGCCAGTGAAAAAATGCCATAACTCTCTAGTGGTAATATCTCAACGAGTAGCTGGTGCCCTGGCCAACCTACTACCTATAGTTAAACGACTCGGTCCTTAGGTTACAGGACTCTGAAGAGATTCGAGTGGAAACCAAAATAGACAACGCTAGCCATAGATATAACACATTACCAGTGAGGTCTGTATATCTCCATGATTGATTGTGGGCTGGCAGAATGGCAATCTGGAGGTTGCTATGGTTGGACCAGGTGTCTGAAATTGCTGACGCATTAGACGGCTCTTCCTGGAGAGTGGGCCATTCAATAAAGTACTGATTGACCAAAGTGTTACTTTTTGTTCTGAAGGTTTCAAGGTGCTTAAAAAGTGGTACATCTGGAAGCTTTTCAGGCCAAGAGGAAACAGAATCATTGAAAGGCACAAGATCACCTTGACGAAGGCAGTGTATAGGTATAAAATGTCGCCAAGATTAGGGAAGGATGAGGGCTCTATGCCTCAAAAAGCACCACTCTGGTGTGAGTGGCAACACCCTAGTTTGGTATCTGTGAACATACAATAAGTTGGGCCTGCAACCATTAAGACTGGAGACAAGGGATGTGAGAAATAAAAAATGCCAGATTTATACCAAATGGGAACAAAGTAGGGTGACAAATTTTTCATTTGTTCCGTCACTAAACAAACCTTACGCTATTTAATAGGGATGACTCACCCGTTAGAGGGGTGACAGTCCGACCTCTGACTTGGTCATTGACCATGGTTTTTACCTTTACAGTGTTAGACTGTAACCGGAAAATGCCTTGTCACCTCGCTAAAAGACGACATTGTGTAATGCACCATTAGTAGCCAGAGAAACCTGTGTGGTTGTGAGAAACTAGCAATGTGACTGTCAAGGTATGAATATTAAGAGTTTGAAAATAGGCATGTTAATTTAAACTCAGACGTTCCCAATACCCACCTCGGGGGGGGTATCGGGGACGTGATTGATTGATTGATTGATTGAAGGTATTCTGGCATCCTGACATCTAAGGTCATTAACACCAATATCGTTTATTTCATATAAAAATTAAAAAAAAATATTCAATTAAAACCATAAAAGTTGAATGTCATTATAGAAGTTAAACAGTTTTCAGGAGACCTACTTCTGGAATAAATCTAAAAATGCCGCTCGCATAATAGGACACATCATGTTCAAGAATCTTAGCAAGGATGAACCTGCCATCCTCACCTCGAGCCTCAAACAGATATCTATTTCTTAACCTATTATAATTTGGGCATTCGGTCAACAAATGCCTCACTGTTAAAGGTACTAAACAGTCCTCGCAATACCGTTGGTGTTGGCAATTCAGCAGAAACTCGTGTGTCAACCAAGTGTGACCAATACGGAGACGACAAAGAGTCGTCTCCCATTTTCGCAGCATCATATTTTACCTCCAAGGTGATATGACATTTGTTACTTCCCTCATTTTATTGCCATCTAGACTATCCCAGTGCTATTGCCATTTATTACAAACTAATTTCTTGATGTAAGGTAGGAAGTCATTACAGGGAATGGGATACCTTCTTTGTAGCAACTCGGATGCCGCATTCTTTGCCAATAAATCTGCCTTCTCATTCCCAGACACACCTACTGTGCTAGAACCCAACAAAATCGAACTGTTATACCTCTCCGTCTAATAATAAAAAGCCATTCTAAAATCTTTAAAACTAGAGGGTTACTAGAATTAAAAACTCCTAAAGCTTGAAGAACACTCCTTGCATCACTAAAAATTGTAAAATTACCCTCCTTTTCCAAAGCTATTTTCTCAATAGTGGTTAGTATGCCATACAGTTCAGCAGTAAATATGGAAGCTGTTAGAGGAAGTGCACCTCTACAATTAAAATCATTACTATGTACTCCAAATCCAATGCCAGCATCAGATTTGGAGCCATCAGTATATGTAAAAGTCGATCCCCTATGTTCTGCAACATGTTCCATAAAGAGAGACCTGGATTATAAGTCAGTCATATTCTTATTAACTCTAATAAAGCATTTACAAAGAGATACATCAGGTAATTTCCATGGAGGCATTGATGATACCTTGAATGAAAGCACTTTAATTCTAATTATATCAAGACTGTTTAATAATTGTTTCACCCGAAAGCCATAAGGTTGAGGAGATTTTGAGTACAACTCAAAGTATGTTGAGTGCCTTACAAGGTTTGCAGTCTGAAAGGCTACAGAATTAGGGAGTCTTTGCAATCTAAACCAATACCGAATATTAGAAGACATTCAGTAAAGGTCTAGAGGCATCTCCCCGGCGTCAACAAGGAGACTCATGATAGGTGAGGTTCTAAACGCTCCTGTGGACAATCTAATACCAGCATGATGTATGAAATCTAATATTTTTAACCGGCTTCAGGTGACTGAGGTGTATATTTCACATCCATAACTAATTTTGGAAAAAATCAAGGCCTTGTATAATCTTAAAATAGTATTGCAGTCTGCCCCCATGATGTATGGGACAATACTTTTAAAAGATTCAGAGCCTCAAAACATTAGCTTTTAATGCTTTTTGGTGAGAAACCCATGTAAGCCTACAATCAAATATTAACCCTAAAAATTTAGCTGCACTTGTACTTGGGATCCGTTGACCTTTGATGTATATATCCGGGTCTGGATGTACTCCCCAGATACAACAGAAATGGACAATTGTAGTTTTACTTGTCGAGAACTTAAATCCATTCATATCGGCCCACTGGATAATTTTATCAATAGAGAG
This sequence comes from Palaemon carinicauda, assembly GCF_036898095.1. Classification (NCBI taxonomy): domain Eukaryota; kingdom Metazoa; phylum Arthropoda; class Malacostraca; order Decapoda; family Palaemonidae; genus Palaemon; species Palaemon carinicauda. Next base: position 41,812,576 of record NC_090731.1, on the reverse strand, counting down.
TTGTAATTTTCTCTCAACCATTGCCATTCTAGTTCCAGCAAATGATATTGAGAGATCATCCACAAATAATGTTGCAAGACATCCCGGGGAATGACTGAGGATATCCCATTAATTGCTAGTGCAAAAAGGGTTAGACTCAGCACACTACCCTGAGGAACTCCTTCTTCCTGGCATTTACTCTCTGATAGAATTTCCCCAACACTCACTTGAAAAGCTCTATGTGAGAGAAATGACTGAATGAATAGTGGTAGCTCTCCTCTTAATCCAAACTCGTGAATTCTTTTAAGTATACCATATCTCCATGTGGTATCATATGCCTTTTCAAGGTAAAAAAAGACTGTCACATGGTGCTGTTTGGAAGCAAAGGCTTCACAAATAGAGGACTCAAGTCGTATCAACACATCAGTCGTTGAGTGCATTTTTATGAATCCACATTGAATGGGTGATAAAATACCCTTCTTTTCAAGGTACCATAACAGTCTTACATTGACCATCTTCTCCATGATTTTACAGAAATAAGATGTCAATGCAATTGGCGTATAATTTGCTACTAAAATCTTGTCCTTACCGGGTTTTAAAAAGGCTAAAATAATGGCTAGTTCCCAAACACTTGGATAACTATGATTATGCCATATTTTATCAAAAATGTTTAAACTAAATAACTTTGTATTAAAAGGTACGTGTTTAATCATTGCATATGGAATTCCATCGGACCAGGGGCTGTATCGTTACACATAGCAAGTGCAGAATTAAATTCTCTTTCAGTAAAAGGAAAATTGTATGACTCTTGCTTTCTTGTTGCGAAATTTGAAACTTTCTTTTCTTTAATGATCCTATACTGGTGACCAGGAGTTGCTTCACACTTGCACGATGCATTTGAAAAATGGTCAGTCAGGGCATTGCTAACTTCGGTTGCTCCAGTCATATACGGGCCATTTACCCTTAACACTGGTGGTGGGTTTGGGGTGAATTTGCCTGCTATCTTTTTGACTTTCCTCCACACAGATGATGTTGGTGTTCTACTGTTAATGGAGGAAACAAATGACACCCAAGACTGGCGCCTAGCTTCTTTCATGGCATGACGGAACTGTGGTCTACATTTCTTGTATATGACTGAATTCTCCTCAGAACAGCGCACGCGCAATCAAGTTAAAGACTTTCTTGTGGCTCTGTGAAGGGCAGCTAGTTCTGATGACAACCAGGGGACTGGTTGTCGTCTGAATATCCCTGTCGTTTTGGGAATAGAATCGACTCCTGCTGTGTGAAGAGTTCCATTAAGTAGGTCTATGGCATCATCAACACTTCCAAACTGTTCTGCATTTCCTTCAATTTCACTTAACTCCCGAAATCTATCCCAGTCCAACTTATCTAGATTCCATCTAGGCGATTTCTGTAAAGGTGGACCATTGCTGGTGTTTATAATGATTGGTGCATGATCACTATTAGGCCAATCATCTAATGTTCTCCAATTGAAATCGAGAGGACAGTTAGAGCTCGCAACTGATAGGTTAATGCAGGACAAGGTACCTGTCTGAACATGAAAGTGTGTGGGTTCTCCTGTATTAAGGAGTCCAAAATCTTCTTTCTCCAAAATTGATGATATAATATTACCCCTTGCGTCTGCCAAAACATCACCCCATAAAGGATGTCTACTATTAAGATCTCCTAGTAAGAGAAAAGGTTGTGGGAGTTGTTTAATCACCTCTACTATATCATCATAGGAGATGTTATCATTTGGAGGCAAGTAAAGAGAACAGATTGTGTATTTTCTCCCTATATCAATCTGTACAACCACTGCCTGCAGAGGGGTACAGATAGACAAAGATATTTGGGGAACATCTTGATGAACGCATATAAGACTTCCCCTATGGCTCCCTGCTCGTTGATCATATGGTGTACTATAGCTAACATAGTCTCGAGAACAAGGAGTATTAGCATCGAGCTTGCTCTCCAGTAGATATACAGTTATAGGGGAGTGCTCACATATGAGGAGCTTAAGATGTTCATATTTCGCCCTTAAACCGTGGGAATTCCATTGCAGAATGGAGGAAAAAACTATGATTTATTTTTTGGAAGACACCTTAGATGAAGTCTTCCCATTGGAAATATTTGATCTAGCAATATTTCCCAGTGGTATCTCTAGAGAGGATCTTGATATAGTGTGTTTTGTATTCGTCTTTTTCTTTGTGTCCTTTTGATCTAATTGTTGAGGAGGATGGTGGGCCTCAACTTGAATTTCTGATTTGTTCAATTCACCTTCCTGTTGATCAGAAACATCAGCAGACAAGACATCATATTCATTTGAAATCGTGACTTTCATGTTTCTTATGGTAGGAGTCGAGAGAGATGGAGGTCTCTCTCCTTTTTTATTAAAAGGTTGTGATCTGTCAGGTTTTTGCACCTTCCCCACTACAGGTTCACCAGGTAAATTGGTTTCAAGTGGAACCTCCATCAGATCAGGCAAGGGCAGGGCCTGAGAGAGGTTTGTACTTTTGTTTAGAATGGGAGTAGATGGATTTTGAATACCTTTCAGATCTTAAAGTATCTGTTTTGATTTCTCTACAATTTCTGGATATAGATTTTCGATGGGACTTTCAACCTCTTCAACTACTTTAATGTGTTTCTTCAAAACCATTGAAAAAGGTTACCCTGCTGTTATCTGCTTTTTAAGAGCTCTTTTACGAGCCTATCTAAAAGTAACCCTTTCCATGGTCCTAATGGCCTGAATTTATTTTTCAAAAATAAACTTAACACAGCTTTTAGATGTAGCTGGGTCTGCTTCCCCACAATGTATGCAATTTGGATTTTCTAAGCATACTCCATGACTATTTTTTCCACAGTTGGCACAAACAGCTGGATTATTATTTAGTTTTTCAATGCATTTCTGGCTTAAATGGCCATACATTTGGCAATGATAACATCGCAATGGTGAAGGGATATTTGGTTTCACCTTCAAATATAGCTAACCAGCTTTAATAACATTTGGTAATCTGCATTGATCAAATGTTATAATCAGAGTAGCAAAACGAATACGTTGTTTTCCAACTCTCTTTCTCATTCTGACTACTTTTACTACTCCTTGACTCCTCAATTCGTCCTCAATTTCTTTTTCCTCTATGTCCAGCAATTCTGAAGCATATATCACCAACTCTGGTTGAAAGTGGGGTGTAAAACGCCTTTTACACAATGACCATCCAATGTTGCGAGTGTTTTCAATCTTTCACCTTGTATTGGGGATAGTGTCTCTATTAAGAGACTTCCATTTCCCTGGGGAAGAGTTTTTGGCTGCCCTCCACATATAGCAACTATTTCCCTGTTAGCTTTAAAAACATTTACACGTTCATGTCTTCCATTTTCAAATTCTAAAATAAAAAAATTCTCATAATTCACTACTTCATAGTGACCAGTTAATATTTCTACTTTTCTATATCTCTCTCTACCGTCATAATTTTTCACTCTCTCTCTCTCTCTCTCTCTCTCTCTCTCTCTCTCTCTCTCTCTCTCTCTCTCTCTCTCTCTCTCTCTCTCTCTCTCTCTCTCTTTCTTTTCTATTGTTTTCTTATCATTATTCACATGACGTGAATAAGGTTCTAATGTAACAATATTAGAACCTGAGTTGGAGCTGTCTGTACCGAGGTCCATGTTTGTATTTTCCAAGTCATCAACAGAGGGGTTGGGTTTTTTTGAAAGTTCAACCTGGGTTATCCACCTCTTATTGGAGGATGTCAGTCCTCCTATCCCATGTAGCCCAACACAAGAAGAGGCTTCAGCGGGGACAAGTCCTCAATCAGAGAGGGGCTGCCTCTCTTTAGGTGGGCGTACACTGGTCAGTGGGGGTAGTTAGCCTCTCCCACCGGTGACTCCAATGCCTGGCGTCACCCATTACCCGTAAATACGGGTGACTTACAACTGGATCACTGGAGCCAGATTACTTAACAGACTTGGTCTGCACCCAATGGGGTCTGCCAGAGGGTGATGACATCTAAATTGGTACAGGTTGAGATGGAATGCTGTCCATCCTACACTATGCCAAATCCAAAGAAGCAGCCAAAGCATAATCAAACAAGCCCAAAGTTGTCAACAAGTTCAAGCCCAAAAGTAAGAGATGGGAGAAAAAAGGAAATAACCATAAGGAAAAGAGAAAGTGCGGACTGATTTTGTTGGATTAACAGTTAGGCACCGAGGTTCAGTGGGAAAGTAGTTCCCACTGGTCATTAGAGTCCAGCTGCTAATCCCTAAGCCCCCCATCCTCATCAAGGCTTCAGCATCTGGGGGGTCAGGGACGTGTACAAGTATGAAGACTATACTAGGTTACACCTGGGAAATGGTTATTACCTGCAGATAGGTGAGGCCAGTGTGCAAAGGACTCATGGTGCTGTTCCTCAAGAGAGGGGATGATGAAAGAAAAACGAGCCAGTCATTCTCATTCATATAGACTATTCCCGGGTAACCAATGCCCCCAACCATCTGCTACTTGCCCATCAAGGAGCTTGAGGTATTTTTGAATCAAATGTGCAACCACCACAGAACCAATGGAAAACATTTCCATGTCCCTGAGGGTTACGTCTTGCAGGTAGTGGGTGGTAAAGGTCGTTTGACGTTTCCACACACCCGCTTACAATACCTGCGCCACATAGTAGTTACATTTAAATGTCAGGGACATGCTTATGCCACAGACGTCATGAGCTCTAGATCGTCGAGGAAGAGGGGGGTTAGGATTCAGAGCATGGTCGAGGACCCTGCAAATTCAGGCTGAAATGGTATTCTGCAAGGGCCTCCTCATGACCCTCTCCATGCCAACGAAAAGTGCTGGCATGCGGGGACGAGCTGCTGCAGTGTGTGCAACATGATATCTCAAACTACTCACTTGACATAGTAACAGTTGATCTTGATCAATGGTTACAGAACGAAGACTCGCAATCAGAAAGACCCCAAATCTAGGATCCGTGACCGCTGGATTTCGAGTCTTGGCAATAAACTCAGGGACGAATCTGAGTGTCAACCCCCCCCCCCCTCCCATCCCCTTGAATGGGCGACATCGCAGGATAGGCCATGAAGTTCACTAACTCGTTTTGCTGAAGCTAAAGCGACTAGGAACACAGCTTTCAAAGTGAGATGGCAATCTGTTGCCTGATGTAATGGGTCGTAGAGAGCGCCATTCAGGGATAGAATGAATGAATGAATGATTTAAAGTTTTCAGGCATCCTGACATCTAAGGTCATTGATGCCGGTAACATTTAATTTATGTATACAAAAATAAAAAATGAAATAAAATAAAAAATTAGAGTATTCAATTAAAATCATAAAAATTGAATGTCATAAAAGTTAAATATTTTTCAGAAGACCCGCTTCTGAAAGAAATCTAAAAATGCCACTTGCATGGTAGGACACATCATTTCCAAGAATCTTGGCAAGGATGAACCTGCCACCCTCACCTCGAGCCTCAAACAAATATCTATTCCGCAAGTTGTTATAATTGGGGCATTCAGTCAACAAATGCCTTACTGTTAGAGGTACTAAACAGTTGTCACAATACGGTTGGTGTTGGCCCTTCATCAGAAACTCATGTGTCAACTGAGTGTGACCAATACGGAGACGACAAAGAGACGTCTCCCATTTTCGGGGCATCATATTATACCTCCAAGGAGATATGTCATTTGTTACTTCCCTCATTTTATTGCCATCTTGACTATCCCATTGCTGTTGCCATTTATTGCAAACCAATTTCTTGATGTCAGGTAAGAAATCATTACAGGGAATGAGATACCTTCTTGGCAACAACTCGGATGCAGCCTCCTTAGCCAGTGAATCTGCCTTCTCATTCCCGGACACACCTACATGTGCTGGAACCCAACAAAATTGAACTGTTATACCTCTCCGTCCAATATGGAAAAGCCATTCTAAAATCTTTAAAACTAGAGGGTTATTAGAATTAAAAACTTCCATAGCTTGAAGGACACTCCTTGCATCACTAAAAATTGTAAAATTACCCTCCTTCTCCAACACTATTTTCTCAATAGCGGTTAATATGCCATACAGTTCGGCAGTATACATGGAAGCGGTCAGAGGAAGTGCACCTCTACAATTAAAACCATTACTATGTACTCCAAATCCAACGCCAGCATCAGATTTGGAGCCATCAGTATAGATAAAAGTTGATCCTCTATGTTCTTTAACATGTTCATTAAAAAGAGACCTGGCTTCTAGGTCTGACATATTCTTCTTATCTCCAATAAAATATTTACAAAAAGATATCTCTGGTAACTTCCATGGAGGCGTTGATGATACCTTGAATGGAAGTACCTTATTTCTAATTATATCCAGACTATTTAATAATCGTTTCACCCGAAAGCCATAAGGTTGAGGATATTTTGGGTGCAACTCAAAGTATGATGCGTGTCTTACAAGGCTTGCTGTCTGAAAGGCTAGAGAGTTAGGGAGTCTTTGCAATCTAAACCAATACCGAAGAATGGAAGACATTTGGTAAAGGTCTACAGGTAACTCTCCAGCATCAACAAGGAGACTTGGGATAGGCGAGGTTTTAAAAGCTCCAGTAGACAATCTAATACCTGCATGATGTATCGAGTCTAATATTTTTAACCGGCTTGGGGTTGCTGAAGAATATACCTCACAACCATAACTAATTTTGGAAAAAATCAAGGCCTTGTATAATTTTAAAATAGTATTGCGGTCTGCCCCCCATGATGTATGGGACAATACTTTTAAGATATTCAGAGCTTCAACACATTTAGCTTTTAGGGCTTTTAGGTGAGAAGCCCATGTAAGTCTACAGTCAAATATCAAACCTAAAAATTTGGTTTCCGATACACATGGTATCCGTTGACCTTTAATGTATATATCCGGGTCTGGATGTACTCCCCGGATACGACAAAAATGGACAATGGTAGTTTTACTTGTCGAGAACTTAAATCCATTCATGTCAGCCCACTGGATAATTTTATCAATAAAGAGTTGGATTTTTCTCTCAACCATTGCCATTCTAGTGCCAGCAAATGATATTGAGAGATTATCCACAAATAATGTTGAGAGAACATCCTGGGGAATGGCTGAGGATATCCCATTAATTGCTAGTGCAAAAAGGGTTACACTCAGCACACTACCCTGAGGAACTCCTTCTTCCTGGCACTTACTCTCTGATAGAGTTTCCCCCACTCTCACTTGAAAAACTCTACGTGAAAGAAATGCCTGAATAAATAGTGGCAGCTCTCCTCTCAATCCCAATTCATGAATGGTTTTAAGAATACCATATCTCCATGTGGTATCATATTCCTTTTCAAGGTCAAAAAATACTGTAACATGGTGCTGTTTGGAAGCAAAGGCTTCACAAATAGAAGACTCAAGTCGTATCAACACATCAGTCGTTGAGTGCATTTTTCGGAATCCACATTGAATCGGTGATAAAATACCTTTCTTTTCAAGGTACCATATCAGCCTTGCATTGACCATCTTCTCCATGATTTTACATAAACAAGATGTCAATGCAATAGGACGATAGTTTGCTGCTAAAAACTTGTCTTTACCGGGTTTTAAAAAGGCTAAAATAATGGCTAGTTCCCAAACACTTGGGTAACTATGATCATGCCATATTCTATTAATAATGCTTAAAATAAATAGCTTTGTATTAAAATGTACATGTTTAATCATTGCATATGGAATTCCATCGGGTCCAGGGGCTGTATCGTTGCAATGAGCAAGTGCGGAATCAAATTCTCTTTCAGTGAAAGGAGAATTATACGACTCTTCCCTTCTTGTTGCAAAATTTAAAATTTTCTTTTCTTCAGTGCTCTTATACTGGTGACCAGGGGCTCCTTCACACTTGCTGGATACATTTGAAAAATGATTAGCCAGGGCATTGCTAACTTCATTTGCTTCAGTTACATACTGGCCATTCACCTTCAACACTGGTGGTGGGTTGGGGGTGAATTTGCCAGCTATCTTTTTTACTTTCCTCCACACAGAAGATGGTGGTGTTCTACTGTTAATGGAGGAAACAAAAGACATCCATGACTGGCGCCTTGCTTCTTTCATGGCACGACGGAACTGTGCTCTACATTTCTTGTACATAGTTAAATTCTCATCAGTTCTGCGTCTACGCAATCGTGTTAGAGATCTTCTTGTGGCTCTGTGGAGTGCAGTTAGTTCTGAAGACCCCCACGGGACTGGTCGTCGTTTGAATAACCCTGTTGTTTTGGGAATTGAATTGACTCCTGCTGTATGATGAGTTCCATTCAGTAGGTCTTTGGCATCATCAACACTTTCAAACTGTTCTGCTCTCCCTTCGATTTCACTTAGCTCGGAAAATTTAACCCAGTCTGCCTTGTCTAGATTCCAACGTGGCGATCTTTGCAAAGGCGGACCCTTGTTGGTGTTTATAATGATTGGTGCATGATCACTAGTATGCCAATCATCTAATGTCCTCCAATCAAAATCAAGAAGGCAGTTAGAGCTTGCAATTGAAAGGTCAATGCATGACAAAGTACCTGTCTGAACATGGAAGTGTGTGGGCTCTCCTGTATTAAGGAGTCCCACATCCTCATTCTCCACAATTGATGAGATAATATTGCCCCTTGTGTTGGCCAAAACATCACCCCATAAAGGATGTCTACCATTCATATCTCCCAGTAAGAGAAAAGGTTGAGGGAGTTGTTGAATGACCTCTGCTAAATCATCATATAAAATATTATCATTTGGAGGTAAGTACAGAGAGCATATTGTATATTTTCTCCCTATATCAATTTGTACAACAACTGCCTGCAGGGTTGTACGTATAGACATGGGTATTTGGGGAACATCACGACGAATGTACATGAGACTTCCGCCATGGCTCCCTGCTTGTTGATTATATGGTGTTCTATAGCTATGTGACAAGCCGAGAGAGGAGTTGTGAACTCAAAGGCAGGATGCAATCAACTGAGTTTTATTAAGGAACACTCTTCTTTATATACAAAACCTCAAGGCAACAGGACATAACCTGTTCGAGAGACAGACAATGTTACAGATCAAAACAGAGACATGATCATTCAGGTTCTTTTTAGTGCGAGGGAAGAGCGCAGATACAAGCATAATATATACAAAATAATTATGTACAATTGTGTGCCACACGGTTGGTACATGGCTCCCCCCCTAAAAATGACATACTGTACATGTTAAATAGGGCGCCCTGATCTAGAGAGGCGAACTGTAGGCGGGTCATCTGGCAGAAGATAAGCAGGTTTTAGACGATCAATGGAGACCCAGTCTTCTTTGCCCCGAATGTTTAGTAGGAATGCTTTCGGACTGCGTCGGATCACAAGGAAAGGGCCCGTGTAAGGGGGCGTTAGTGGTGGCTTGCTAGTGTCGTTGCGCAGGAAGACGTGCATTGCAGAGTGCAAGTCCGTTGGTATGTGATGCTTCGCTGGGGGCTTGTAAGTCTGGCGGCACGGAGTAAATTTTCCCACGACGTGACGTATGCGCTGGAGAGCGTCGGAGGAGGTTGTAGAAGGAAAAAATTCGGCAGGGACGACCAACGGGTCGCCATACACCATTTCAGCTGCCGAGACGTCGAGGGCGTCTTTAGGAGTGGTCCTTAGTCCCAGGAGGACCCAGGGAAGTTGAGTAAACCAGTTGCAATCCTTGCAGCGGGACACCAAAGCTGCTTTGAGGGTGCGATGAAAACGTTCAACCATTCCATTGGCAGCGGGGTTGTAGGCCGTTGTCTGATGTCTAATGACGTCCACAATTGAAAGGTGAAAGTGGTTCCCCTGTCAGAAGTAATATGCTTAGGGATACCAAATCTTGAAATCCATCCAGAGAGTAAGGCAGATGTACATGAGGCGGACGTTGCAGTTTCCATGGGAATGGCTTCAGGCCAACGAGTGGAGCGGTCGATGACGGTAAACAGGTAACGATGTCCTTGTGATGTGGGTAGGGGGCCTACAACATCGACGTGAATGTGTGCGAAACGACGCTGAGGTTGAGGAAAGGTGCCCACTCCTGAATCCGTGTGTCGATGTACTTTGGAAGTGTGGCAAGAAGTACAGGCGCGGACCCAATCCTTAGCATCCTTAGAAATGCCGTCCCAAATGAACTTTGCCTTCAGCAGCTGTGCAGTAGAATGGCACGATGGATGTGAAAGGCCGTGAATGAAATCAAACACCTGTCGGCGCATGGGAGCAGGAATCCAAGGTCGCGGTCTACCAGTACTGACGTCACAGAGGAGGGTGGTGTTGGAGTCTTCGAGGGGAAAATCTTCCCAACGGAGGGACGTGCAGGATGTCCTACAAGCTTGATACTCTGGATCCTGTTGTTGGGCTTCAGCCAGGGCGTTGTAATCCAATCCCAGTTGAACGGCAGCCAACGTGTTTCTTGACAGGGCATCGGCAACGGGATTCATTTTCCCAGGGACGTATTGGAGGGTGCAATTGTATTCAGCCACGGCGGAGAGATGTCGGCGTTGGCAGGCGGACCAGGCGTCAGACTGTCGAGTGAAGGCGTGCACCAGAGGCATGTGGTCTGTGCGAATGACGAAGGGCGTACCTTCTAAGAAATGGCGAAAGTGACGGACAGCCAAGTGCACCGCCAGCAATTCTCGATCAAAGGTAGAATAACCCGATTCTGCCTTGGACAGTTTTCTGCTGAAGAAGGCCAATGGGTGGGGCAAGCCTTTGACCACCTGCTTAAGTACTGCACCAATAGCGACGTCGCTGGCATCGGTGGAGAGAAGGAGAGGGGCGTGTGGGATAGGAAAAGTGAGAGCCGCAGCAGTTGATAGGGCCTTCTTTGCATTGCAGAAAGCTGCTTCTTGAAGGGGACCCCACTTCAGGTCCTTTGGCTTGCCCTTGAGGGAGGCGTAGAGGGGAGCAAGAGTGGCGGCAATGGCTGGCAGAAAACGGTGATAATAGTTGATCATGCCCAAGAATTCCTGCAGAGCTTTGACGGTCGAGGGCGCGGGGAAGTTCTGAACGGCTGCTACCTTCTCAGGGAGGGGATGGATTCCTTCAGGAGTGATACGGTGCCCTAAGAACGATACTTCGTTGGCGCCAAAGGTACACTTGTCGTACCGGACTACAAGGCCGTTTTGTTGCAGGCGGTAGAGCACGATGCGTAGGTGACGGAGGTGTTCCTCTTTTGAGGAGAACACAAGTATGTCGTCCACATAACATACACAGAAAGGGAGGTCCCCTAAGATGCCATCCATGAGACGTTGAAACGTTGCCCCAGCATTACGAAGGCCAAAACAGGAGTAATTGAAGGTGTATGTACCAAACGGAGTGGTGATGGCGGTCTTGGGAATGTCTTCTGGGTTCATAGGCACCTGATAATACCCCTTCAGGAGGTCGAGCGTAGAGAAAACCTTCGCTTTGTGCAGGTAGGAGGTCACATCGGCAATGTTTGGGAGGGGGTAGTGATCAGGTTCTGTTTGCATGTTCAGGGGTCTGTAATCCCCGCACGGACGGAGGGAGCCGTCTTTCTTCAGAACGATGTGTAAGGGTGACGACCATGGGCTGGAGGCCTTTTGGCAAAGGCCCATTTTTTCCATTTCGGCGAACGTCTGTTTGGCGGCTGCCAATCATTCCGGTGCCAGACGTCTGAATTTTGCGAAGACTGGGGGTCCCGTCGTCTTGATATGGTGATAAATACCGTGCTTGGCAGGAACCGTGGGCGTTTGGCGAAGTTCTGGACGGAAAACTTCCGGGTACGACGTGAGGAGGTGGGCGTAGGCATCCGTGGGTGCGCTGATGTGGAGAGCGAGGTTAGAGGGGGCGGGTTGAAGAGGTGTCGACAAGTACGAGTCTGCGTTGACCAATCGTCGGTGGGCGACATCGACCAGAAGGTGGAAATGAGAGAGGAAATCCGCACCGAGGATTGGCATTGTGACGTCAGCAACGAGAAACTTCCAATTGAATTTACCGTTTCCGAACGATAATGTGAGGTTCTCGTAACCGTAGGTGGGTATCACAGATCCGTTGGCAGCTACCAAGCGGACGTCGGCAGATGTAGACAGACTACGTCGTACCTTGAAGAGTTTCCTTGGCAAAAGAGAACGATAAGAACCCGTGTCTACCAAAAATCGCACGCCCGTTCCTGCATCCTGTAAAAAGAAAAGATTAGAAACATGGGAGGCCACCGCCACAAGCGATGGCCTACTTACACGTTTTTTGGCCACTGACAATCCTTGGCACATTTCTTCGCGGTTGCCCCGAATCTGAAGTGGTAGTAGTAAAACTGCGGCGGATGGGAGGTAGTAAGTGGCTGTAGAAGTCGTTCGTTGCGGCGCGCGATTGGTGGGTGGTGGGCGGCTTTGTCGCCGCTTCGGCACGTCACGGGGTAGGCGTGTATGTCCTACGGCATTCATGTCAGCTTCGGTTGACGTTGAATAGGCATCCTCGTCGTCAGGGGTGGAGGCGTTGATGGAGGTCTTGAAGTGGCTGTCCATAAGGGCGTCGGCTTTGGTCATCAAGTCCTTTATGGGTAAACTATCGACATCGGGTATGGCAGCGCGTACAGGTTCGGGTAAACGGCGTATCCAAAGGGCACGAAGTAGGTTCACCTCACGAGGAGAGCCGTCTGCGGCAGGTTGAAGGCGAGCGATACTGGTCATTTCCCTGAGGGCAAGCGAAGCACTTTGGTCCCCCAACAGTTGTTGCGAGAGCTGAAAAAGCTTTGCTATACGGGCGGCTGGTGACGGCGAGTACTGCTGCAGAAGGTATGTTTTGAAGGCTTCATACGCTATTGGGGTGTCTCCTTGTTCACAAAGCCAGTCGGATATTTCTGGGAAGGTGTCCTCGGGTATCGCCGCGAGAACATAATCCGCTTTGGTGGTTGAGCGAGTCACGCCCCTGATACGAAACTGGACTTCTGAGCGCTGAAACCAAGCAAACGCTTCTCCGGTGGCGAATGGTGAAAGTTTCAATGGGGCGGCGCCAACTGCTGTAGTAGAGTCTGTCTCCGTCATAGTACCAACGATGGAGGGGCGAGGGAGGTGGGGGTGGAAGGCAGTGGGAGCGAGTCGACTTCCGGGGTCACCAATGTGATGAGCCAAGAGAGGAGTTGTGAACTCAAAGGCAGGATGCAATCAACTGAGTTTTATTAAGGAACACTCTTCTTTATATACAAAACCTTAAGGCAACAGGACATGACCTGTTTGAGAGACAGACAATGTTACAGAGCAAAACAGAGACATAATCATTCAGGTTCATTTTAGTGCGAGGGAAGAGCGCAGATACAAGCATGATATATACAAAATAATTATGTACAATTGTGTGCCACACGGTTGGTACAGCTAACATAATCTCGAGGACTAGGAGTGTTAGAATCAAGCATACTTTCCTGTAGACATACAATTATGGGGGAATGCTCATGAATTAGGAGCTTAAGTTCTTCATATTTCGCCCTCAAACCCTGACAGTTCCATTGCAAAATGGAGGAGAAAACTATGGATTATTTCTGGAAGACATCTTGGATGAGGTCTTCCCATTAGCAGTTTTTAATTTAACATTATTACCAGTAGGTTTCTTCAGAGGTGGTCTTGTTATGTTGGGTTTAACGTTGGTGTTTTTCTTTGTATTCTTTTTATCTATTTGTTGAGGTGGATGGTGGACCTCAACTTGAATTTCTGATTTATTCAGTCCATCTTCTGGTTCATTAGAAACATCAACAGACAAAACATCAAATTTATTTGATGTCATAACCTTAACGTTTCTAATGGAGGGTGGAGAGAGAGATGGAGGTCTCTCTCTTTTGCGATTAATAGATGGTGGGATTCGAGGTTTTTGCACCTTTCCCACAACAGGTGCATCAGGTAAGTTAGTCTTAAGTGGAACCTCCATCAGATCAGGCAAGGACATGGCCTGAGAGAGGTTTGTATTACTTTTTGTAATGGCGGCTGAAGGCTGTACAGCAATGGGCAATGACCTAGTGTTAATACACCGTGGTAAAGCCTCAGGAGGTGATATGGTTACCTCGTTATTTGACATTTTGTCAGATAGTATATTTGATTTATTTAATAGTCTTTTGGCATGGGTCACACTTATGTGTTCTAAGTTTGATTTGTTGAGGGCAGCTTCCTCCAACTTATATAGCTCGCAGATCTTGTCTGTGGATTTGTGATTCGAGCTGCAATTTAAACACCTGGCTCCAAGTGCACACTCTCCATGGTAAGATTTGGAGCAAATACCACACATCTTCTCATTTTTGCAAACTTTGGACGGGTGCCCAAATTTAAAACAATTAAAGCATTGCAATGGCTTCTGCTTGAAGGGTCTTACTTTAATCCTTTCGTTCTCGATAATAATATGAAAAGGTACATCAGCATCCTGGAACGTAAGGATTATCATTGATGTACCTGGGACTTTATGAACTTTCCAAACATTTAATGGACACATGGCCAGTATCTCCTCCTCTGTAAAATCATATAGATCTCTGTTAAAAACTACGCCCCTTCCGTAGCTAAAATTTAGGTGGGGTTTGACATCTAACTTAATGTCATCATTACTTATTTTCATATTGGACAATATTACCGACTGTGTACTGGATTTGGCATGGATAAGGAAACTATTTTTTCCGAAACGAGATATATCGCCTGGTGCAATAGTTCCTACTTTTTTCTGAATCAATTTGCATATTTTAAAATAATTCCCTGTAACCCCCTTTGATTCAGCTATAAGCCACATCGGTGGTTTTGGATTTCTCTGGGAGGGCATGACTAAATCTGCGTCTTTTTCCAACCAATTGGCAGGCCTGTACACATCTAAATCTTTTGGTACCTTATCGCAGAGAGCAGCCGCGACATTCAAGTTATTAATTTTAATATTATTCAAATTACTTATTGCACTAAATGCTTCGTCATAACTACTATAAGATATCCATGAATCCCAAGTTTCAGCTTCAAGTTTCATCCTTATTTCTTTTATGCATCCATAGCATTCAAATGCTTTACATAGATCATCATAATTTGTTTCTATTGAAATTTGTGTAACATGGAGGATTCGAAGTTTCCTCGTGTTACCCAAATTACTCGATTTAGAAATATCAGTAGAATGGTCCTTTCCCGTTCCGAGGTCATCAACAGAGCTATCCCTTATCACATTAGCAGAGGTCGTCACAGTGCCGGGGGAGAGTCAGCGTATCCAGGGGATGGGGGTTTGTTCCTTAAAGAATCCATTATACTAAAGAGAGAGAAAAGAGTTAGTTTGATGTACCTGCTCGAGAATGTTAGGCCATCACACGTCGGAAAGGAAATTTGCACTCTCCACTATCGGCACAATGAGAGTATACTTCCCAGATGGTCCACTCCATACCCTACCCGAAGGATAGCATCAAAACAGATATAGAGGCACAGGTGTAAGCTGAACCCGCCTGTTAGGACTGAGACCAAGAAATTATGGAATCATCCTCCCCATATCTATAATGACGGGCTTCCGGCCAAAAGCCGAGAGTCCTACCCCAAGCATTGGATCCCCCTGGATTCCGAAGACCCAACACTTGAGAATAGTTCCGCCAAAAAGGTCCAAACCATCTTCGGGATGGCTGAAATCATCCAATACTCTCACATATAGCTTTGAATGCAAACACCTCCCAACCGTGATACCTCCTCCCACTCATCAAAGCAGGCAGCAATAAAGGATGTATGAACATCCCCGCCGGGGCTACAATGGATGTAAAAACATCCAAGCCATAGGAGAAAAGAAAAAAAAAATAATAAATATATATGTACATAATATATACACACATATAATGAGGGAAATTTTTCTCATAGAGTTTGGAAAGCAAGACTAAAGAAAGTTTGTGAAATTAGGATAAGGTCAAAGTAATATTGAGAAAAAGAAAAAGGTAAAAGAGAGAAATTTAGATTCGAACTGGGGGAGCAATTTCCTCAAGTTCGAGAGCCCTCTTGCCCGTCACCAAGTTTCAGCACGGGAATGAAATGCCGTGCTGAAGCTCAATGACTTCATCAAGAGGGATTCAGGGATAGAATGACGCGAACCATGTTCCAAGGAGCAGGTCTAACTTCCAACTGGGAGAGAATGATCTCAAAGCTTTGTATGAGGAAAGATAATACCAACAAAGAGGAAAGATCAATTCCTTTTAGATTTAAGGCCATGCTCAAGACTGAACGGTAGAGCTTTTCCTCCTGAAGGTATACAAGGAACTCCACTATTACTGAAATAGTGGCATCGAGGGGAGATACCTTTTCCATGACACCAACCACGGAAGGCGGTCCACTTTGCCTGATAGAATGACGCAGAGGATCTTCGGAGCTATCCAGACATTCTTCTCGTATCTCGATGTGAAAAGGCTCTCTGAGAGAGGAGATGTTGGATAGTCTTCAAGCGAGAAGACATACAGAAGTTACTGCTTTGTGAAAGATGTTCATGTGTGGTTGTCTCAGTAGAACTAGTCATGGAGGGAGTTCCCTTGAGAACTCAATCAGGAACTGCAGAAGGTCCGAAAACCAATCTGCATGATGCCAGAGTGGAGCTATGAGCATCATGAATAGGTTGTTTGAAGGTTTAAAGGCTGCTCAAGAATGGCAGGAGCAAGGGACAGTCACATTGCCCTAGCAAACAGGACAATGCACTAGAGACTGATCATATATCATATGATCAATGCCCAAGCAGATAAACTTATAGGCTCTCCCAAACCCCTAACCTTAGCTCACAAGGATGGTAAGGTTGCAAACACTAAAGGCACTAACGAGTCTGAGCGGGACTCAAACCCCCGACTGGCAAACACCAGGCAGAGACGTTACCAATCAGGATGATCTGGTCTTGTTGAGCACTCTTCTCATCAGACAGAATGGGAAAAGCGTACACGTCCATGTTGTCCCACAGCTGTTAGAATGCATCTTGCCAGAGCCTGAGGGTCTGGATCTGGAGAGCTGTAAAGCGGGAGCCAGAAATTCAGGGACGTCGCAAAAAGGTCTACAGTCAGGGAACCTCACAAAGTCAGGATTTTGTTGGCTGTCAGAGGATTTAAAGACCATTTGGAGCCCATTAACTGAGCCGCTCTGCTCAGTTTATCTGCGAGCACATTCCTTTTGCCTGGAATGAAGCGAGCTGATAGGGATACCGAATGTTCTTCGGTCCATTGTAGAGTCTCTACTACTAGATGCCATTGAGGCTGCGAAAAGGTACCACCTTGTTTGCTTATGTACGTCACTACTGTGGTATTGTTCCTCATCAACATCACAGAATGACCAGCCGGGAACTGTTGGAATTGTTGAAGAGCTAGAAAGGCTTCTTTCAGCTTCAAGAGATTTATGTGTTGATACCTTTCGGACTCTGACCATAGCCCAGAGGCCATGTGGTACAGCATGTAGGCCCCACACCCTTCTTTTGATGTGTCTGTATAAAGCATCCATACTGAGGGAGGGGCGAGAAGGTCGGTCCCTCTGTGGAGGTTCTCCTCTATCACCCACCACTGAAGATCCATCCTTTGCTCCAGTCCCATGGGAACAAGAGTACCCTGGGAGCTGGTGTGCTGGCTCCACCTGGATTTTAGTCACCATGGACAGATCAAACCCTGAGGTGACCGTTGGCAACTAAATGTACCAGGGATGCTAGGTGGCATAGAACACACAACCACTGTTGGGTTGAAAACTATTCTCGTATGAGGAAGGGACTTGCCACCTCCCTCAGCCTGTGTACTCTGTCGTCTGATGGAAAGACTTTCAGAAGATTGGTGTTGATTATCATACCCAGGTATACCAGTCGTTGAGAGGGATGCAGTGATGCTTTCTAGAGATTCAACACGATACCCCGATCCTGACAAAACTCGAGTAATCTGTCTCGGTGTTGAAGAGTGGTCGCCACTGAGTCTGTCAGAATCAGCCGATCGCCGAGGTAGTGAAGGAAATGAATGCCGATTCTGTGAGGCCACGATGACACTAGGGCGAACAATCTTGTTTAAGACCTAAGGTGCTGTTGAAAGGCGGAAGCATGGCACTTTGAACTAATATTGCCTGTTCTTGTGTATGATCCAAGATACTTCCTTGAAGATGGATGGATTGGGATCTGGAAGTATGCATCTTTGAGATCCGGGATACACATGAAATCCTGAGGCCTTACTGCCTGAATAACCATGTCTGCCATCTCATTCCTGAACAAAGTTTGTAGAACAAACTTCGTTCAAAGTCGAGAGATCGATGACTGGTCTCCACCTTCAGATGCCTTTTTCACTAGAAAGTCGACTAAAGAAGCCTGTGGAACTGTCGAGGACCTCTTGGAGAGTGCCCTTCTCTAACATGGTCTAGACTTCAGCGCGCAAAGGGTCTGCTCCTTTGCGGATCCTTCCGCATAGGAGCTTGATGGAACTGGATCCCAATTCAGTGGAGGGGGAAATTGTGTGAACAGGACGCAATACCCTGCACAAATCACGGAGATTGTACAGAGATCTACCCCGTCCTGCATCCACCTCTACCAGTGGAAATGCAGACATCATACCACCGGTGGGCAGGTAAGAGGATTGCCCAACCCCTAGCAGGAGCAACCTCTGCCCCTTCCTTTCCCTCCTCTGGAGGGTTAGAGCCCTTTAGATTTTTGGCAGGAAAGGGCTGCCGAGACACCTTTTTCGAGGACCTTGCCGTCCTACTTGTCGAGGGTTTAGTAGGCTGCGGCTGTTTCTTGTGAGGCAGAGGAGCCTTCCCATAGGGTCTGGTTGTCAAAGCGCTGTGAAGAAGAGAATCCTTAGTGGATTTCCTCCAACGCTCAGCTGCAATCTCAACTTCCTCCCAGGCTTGAACAAAGAGGTTTTTTTCAGAGTGGAGTTCCTGAGGCTTGACACTTCAGCTCTAGGAACTTACTTGTGAAGCCTTTCAATCATGGCATCTCTTTGCTTTAGGATTACATTTGCCCAAAAGTTGATAACCTGGTGAGAAAGGAAATCCAAGGTCTAATTGTCTGACAAGAGAAGGATCTCCATAGACCTCCTTATATTCTCCTTGTACCAATCCACGGTTTGCACAAGGTGGCCCACTGAATACAGCCATGCAGCAGCCTACACAGCATACTTCATACCCCTTTCTGTGTTGATGAGTTTAGAGACCGAAAAAGTACCTGAGAGCCCAGAAAGCCTCTCTACTGAGATTCCTCTTGAGAGCGCCTCAAGTAAAGTATCCAACTTAAGAGCCAGAATAGGCCCGTCTTCGACCTCATAATGCCTCCTCCGCTAGATGAAAGTAGGTGGGAGGAGCCTATATAATGAGCTACCATGAAGCGAGCTTAAAAAGCTGGCGATCTGGGAGAATGCCTTTTTCCTGGCTGCTGTCAAACCCTTTGACCAAGGCCTGGCGGAACTGGTGCTAGGGGGTCTCTGGGTACCATATGTATGGTTCAGGCTCGTGTCCCTGCCTTCCTGAGGAGCTTACTCTGGGTCAGACAACCCACTGATAGCCCTCATGCAGGCTAGGACTTCCCGGAAGGTGGATTCGGACTCCGTAAGCTCCACTTCGGACTGGAACTTAGGACTCACTGCCTTAGGGAAGTTGTCATCATCAGAGTCCAGGAAGTCATCCATCTCCAAGTTCTCACCAATAGGACCCTGGGGTAGGTTAAAGGCGTCAAGTGAAGGGATGTTGTGCGAGGAACTCGCCACAGAAGAACCTCTGGCCCTCTCTTGCATGAAAGCCTAAGGTGCTTTGGTGTTCTTGGAAACGGTCTTCATATCCTTAGGCTCCCTACGGGACGGCAAATACTCCACCCGGAAGGAAGGCCTGGAGGGTGCCTCCTGTTCCCTAAAGGCCTGAACTTCTCTTAATTGAGGTTCAACATCATCTGGCGGTGGTCTGGAGCGGGGCTGTAGTTCAGGGGGGAACTATCTCGATAGGACACAGACGGAAGTAAGACACGTGAGAGATATCGCAAGGAGAGCCAATGTCCCTGCTCACCCTAGGGTAAAGAAGGTCAGCTTGAGGAGAAGTCTTTTTTGGCATCCTCCTCCTGTGTCTAACTGCAATGACGGGTGTGAGTTCCAGAGTGTCTAAGTCCTGCGTAAGTACCTGGGTCCACTTGAGCCTCCTCTCATTCTCCCGATGGGAGAGAGGGGAATCAGTGGAACTGGGTCCATAGCAGAAGCAGGTCTATCCTGGGACCAATAGGAAATACAGAGGAAGAGTAGAAGGAAACTTACTTCTTCAATGGGATGACGGGAGTAGAGACTACAACGGGCCTCTGCCCAGTAGGAATCTGCACCAGTTAAGGAGGACCTACAATTACCATTTTGACTGCCTTAATAAGGTTGTCGAACCAGGATAGCTGTTCGCCGACAGATCACAGGTCCAGAGTACCCTTAGGGAGGCCTGAAGGTGGAAAAAGCTTCCTCGTAGGGTGTTGCCTAGGAACCTGATACTGCAGGGAAGATGGAAGTGAAACAGGCATCAGGTGATCTTCTTTTGACACCTTCCTCGGGCAATCAGGAGAGATTTGCATGCCAGTGCACCTATTTGGAGGATGTTGGAACCCTTCTGAAAAGGAAACGGGCCTTCTACTAGCTGCTGCTCAGGTCGAGGACTCTTAAGGAATCTCCTTGCTATAAATGCTCATAAAAAGTTCACGGGTGCACTTGAATCGCACATGGGAACATCCAATTCATGCGCAGGGGCATGCGATTCAGGAGCAAAAGATGGAAAACAAGGAGAAGTCCTTGGAGACCTTCACCAAATATGCGACCGACGATCCTGCTCTAGGTATCGGCAAGTAGATGATCGTAGAGCAGCGATGGTGAGCGATGCGTTGGCGAGCATTGCTATGGAGATCATTTTGCAAGCAAATGACGAGATGATGCGTGACGCGTCAGCGATCGACGCATTGGTGAGCGATGTGTAGGGGAACGTCAAGCAGGAGACCGTGCAGGTGAGCAACGCTCTGAATAGCGTCGTAATGGCGAGTGACAAGTAGGCAATAGGCGAGATGGGGAGCGGTGCATTGGCAAGCCTTACATCGAGGAGTGATGATGAGCAGCGCGATGACATGGAGAGTGACACACAGAATAGCGTCGCGTCGGTGATCAGCGAGATAGAGTTGGCGATCGACGAGCAAGAGATCATAGCATCGAAGATCAGCAGGATAGTGTTGTCTTGGGCGACGAGACAGCGAACAACCCGTTGGAAGGTCTCATCCTGACGATTGGCATGCAGAAGGCAAGCGTACAGCCGGAGAATGATGATCAGCAGGAGAACGACGATCAGAAGTGCGTCGACCACGTACCGACAAGTGACGATCATGAGCCTGTGTGTGACGATCCTGAGGAGACCAATGATTACAAGCAGGAGAACGACGAGAAGACTACCAATCTCACAAACTGGTGCGCTGCCTGGAAGAGAATGAACGCAGAGGAATATGGTTCCTGGAAGACGAAGATGTCTAGGGATAATGGGAGGACTAGTCGTCAGCAGGATGTCATCGATTGATTGATAGATTGATTGAAAGTTTTCTGGCATCTTGACCTCTAAGGTCATTGATGACGATGGCATTTGTTATATATGAAAAATAAAAGAGAATTCAATTAAAACCATAAAATGTTAAGAGTCATTATAAAAGTTAAATAGTTTTCAGAAGACTCAGGAAGTCATCGAAGGGAGGGTGAACGGGTGCAAGGGTCACAAACAATGCAGGTTGGAACAAGGGAAGGCGAGAGATAGGCTTCGTACACAGCCAACATGTCGACAGGAGAAGAGACGGCAACAACAGCTTGGATAGTAACAATAATAATAATAGGAGGAACAGGATCCCTCAAGGCACCCTGCTGAAGGAGCTTAAGAAAGACTTCCGTGGAAGGAGGTTTAACCACACCTAACGAGAGCCAAGCTTGCGACACATGTGAAAGTAAGAAAGACTCGCCCGAGGGCGGGAGCGAAAGTGCTTTGCTAGGGGAAGCTATACCACGAGGGTGCCAAAGAATTAATCAGTCCACGCTCCTAATTGAATGACCCGCGAAAGAGTAAGACCAAGGAGGAGCTTCGGGAAGAGGTCACGGGGTGAGAGAAGAAGTCGGAGGTCTCTTAGCCCTCGAGGAAGACCCAGAAGGCGAAGGGTCTCTCTTAGATTTCTTCACTCACCAGGACCTAAACCTCTCCAACTGGAAGGCAGACCACTCCCTACACTTGTCGCAGGTGGAACCCTGTTTGCGATGACGCCCTCTGCAGGTCAGACACAAGGAATGGCTGTCAGTCTCGACCGAGGACATAAAGGTGCCACAAGTGCATCCTTCAGGTCCTAGACACACGTGCATGAGGAGTGTTAAAGAGAACAATTACAGCGGATAAGAGGGAAAGGAGTTTAAAGCAAAGGTCTGTGTGGACAAGTCTTAACAGGAGCAGAGCGCGGACACGTCTGTTCTTTCCAGATCCAAAAGAAAAAGTTGTGAAATATCACTGATGTGTGAGTGAGAGGAGATACCACGTTAACCTCCTTCAACTAAATAGTGGTTGGGTGGTTGCCACCTCACATTAAAGTCTTAATAGCTAGTATTCTAGCTTCGCCAAAAGATAATCCCTTTTAAATAGCATAAGGTTTATTTAGTGACAGAACTAAATTGAAATTTTAATGTTATTTTTCTGATGCCTTGTCTGTTGTTCTGCAGGCTCTGTCAAGTCTAAATAAATTAAAAGGATACGTCCTATACTCAGGTGCCCCTCATTTAACAACCTATAGTGGCATGTCCTCTGTAAATCCTATCCACTTTAGATACAGTTGGAATGAAAAATGCCATGTCCTTCATTTCAGATACTCTGGCAAGTGTTCTAAGGTAACCACAGGGATAGGTCCAAATCTAAGGTACCCCCTGACCTTTGATGCCATGTCCTTATTGGGGAAGAAGGGAAGACTTTCACTGGAAAATACTATATTAGTTTACTCACAATACTATTATGTCACCTAAATCTTCAGTTTCCCGATAACGTAACAATGACCGCAAACTAACAATCTTCTTGTTATAAATCCTCCTACTTTTCAAACTAGGGTTGTAGCTAATAATAATAATAATAATAATAATAATAATAATAATAATAATAATAATAATAATAATATAATAATAATAACAATCATAAAATCTATTCGAACACCTTGGCAGATATTTAGTAATGAGGTGAATATTAAATTTAGTGCTGGACTCTTCTTTTCCCCGTATTCCCCACTTCCCTATTCTTATCCTTATTATTATTATATAATGTGCTGTGGTACATCACATGTGAAACTGGCCATTACTGTATCTCAAACTGGGCATAGTGACCGACCGACCATGATTAATACTGTTATATTCTTCTATCGTGAAGCTTTTGGAAGAAAAGATAAATTAAAGTAAATAAGCTCGGCATCTGATCATGTGACAGTGACCTGCAGTTCAGTTCAGTTAAATTGCCCGGGGCTTTTCCCCAAACAGGGGCTTTCTTGACAGTATGTCATAGCCCCCAGGACAGTGACCTGCGAACGAGCATTCTTCAAACTATTAACTCTGAAATCTGTCTATACACATAACAGAAATTATAGCAGTCTAGCAAATAATGCATCCAATCCACAGGCATACGTCATGTGAAATAGGCAAGTACTGTATCACAAACTGAACATAATGATGAAAATTCTTCTTTATGATTCTATCATGTAGGTTTTGGAAGGGAAGATTAATGACATGAAATAAACTCGCCCTAGTATTGAATGGTTGATGATTGTATAAAATAAATGTTCAATATACACTATAAAGATTCACCATTCGTCTTAAAACCTGACCTAAATTTCCCTATCTGAATTCTTTTGCTGGGTGGGGAATGGGAGTGAGGAATATCCATCAAATAATCCCATTTTTTTCCTTTTCCTAAATCAGACTTAAAAAGAAACCAAGAGCTTGTGCCATAACAATGCTGATTAAATCTGAAAGAAAAAAAAAATGACTTCTTATTTCCATATATCTACTTTAGTTAACCCGCTAACAAGAATTCATTAATAATTTTACATTATTGTTATTATTACAACTAGCCAAGCTACAGCCCTAGTCGGAAATGCAGGATACTATAAGCCCAAGAACTCCAACAGTGAAAAATAGCACGACAGTGAGGAAAGGAAATAAATGAACAATTAAAACATTTCAAGAACAGTAACAACATTAAAATAGATTTTTCATATATAAACAATAAAAAAAAAAACAAGAACAGAAATAAGATCGAATAGTGTGCCCGAGTTTACCCTCAAGCATGCAAGAGAATTCTATGCCCAAGACAGTGGAAGACCATAGTACAGAAGCTATGGCACTACAAGTTGTGCTAAGGTATCATTGTAATCTATTTTGATGCCATGTGAAGAATTTAATAAATTCGTTTCCTTGAATTGAAAAGCAAACCCAGTCATTTTTTGTTTGGTAAAACCAAAAGAGTAATTAAACGAAACGAAAAGTAAACCTTATCCAATTAAATATAGATAAAAAGGTAATGTGTAATTTGGTCACGTCATTCATCAATTTCGCCCACAAATTTCAAAGGTGAAAAATTTAAAAGGCCAGTTTCTTATGATCAAATATACAAAATCTAAAGACTGTAAAATTCACGATAACCAACATAGCCTACATTTCTAGGGGATTTTTTTTTTTTTTATATATCATTCGCAAACATTCGTAGGCTTTCATTAAAAATTCAAATACCTCTATGGGTATTTGAAGAATTTCAGAAGCCCAGTACAGACTATGATTCATGTCAGCCTCGTGGTGCAGTAGTGGCGCTGAAAAAAATGATTAGCGGCCAAAATGTAATGCAATACCGTTTACTTGTTTTCGTGCGCTAGCTGCCTAGTTGCAGTTCAACTTTCATTGAGAATGTACACTGATGATTTACTCTACCAGGAGACTACTGTCATTATTATTAAAACTGATATCAAAATCAATAAACTTATTATTATCATCAAAAGTATTGCTATTATCATGATTACAATAAAATGAAGTGTTGATCCTTGTCCACTCAATGGGAGACGAGTTAGCCATTGGAGCTGGAGAGCTGTGCCAAAGTTCTTCCACTATGAACGCTGACATGACACTGAGTACTACCACAGAAATCGGGCCAGCCCATCAACATGTTGGTGGAGCTGTTTCGTGTTCAAAAAGTAGTTTTTCATGGCATCCACTCAATACTGCGCGCATCATAAATCAGTGTGTACTAGCTTTATCGAAAATTTTTGTACCGATACCAAGCTAACTAAATTTAGTACCAATACCAAAATTTTGCCTAACAATTATGCATATGCAATAACTTGATCATTCAATTCAGGGACTTACACATACAGCTCAGCATCAGTAAATAATCATTTACGCATATTTCACAGCTTCAATGTCCATCTCCTATTCATTCACCCAAGCAGGCTGGTGTTGCTCCCTGTGCGATTCTAGTGTAAAAACCACCAACTCTTTATGTTCTGCCTCAGTCATATCATCCTCCTAACAGTCTTTAATTTCTCATATATCTAATGATAGGTCATCATCCCATGCTTCTGTTTCCAGCTGATCTACAGTATATGCTGGCATGAGAAATCACTGTATATTCCAGATGTCAAGCATTTCCTTAACAACTTCATAAAGAAAAGCAGTACTACTATTCATCAGTGCCTTATCCACTGGCTGCCTCTCCCAAAATAGTCCAGCATGCACACTAGCAATTTCAAAAGCCTTTTGCAACCCAGTTCCCTCCAGGCCACCACTGAACAGCCAATAGTAAGTTACAGAGAGATGCAGGCTCTGCTGGTAATGCTTAAAACCTGTGGCTAGCATTATCCTTGTAGTTTAAAGGTTAAAGTGTCTGGTTTTATCAGAATAGATGCTCATCAGAACGTTACCCCCACTGTGCAGCTCTATCACGGTAGTGGCCTCCGCATTGAACAGCTTAAGCTCACAGTCCCTGGATCGATCTGGCGCTATGAGAATAATAGGCAAACACGTTACCACTGTATTAGCCAGGATTTCTACCAAAATCTTTCACCTCTGACCACTTGTCGTTCTGCCTCTTTCCTTGTGTTACCAGTGTCAAAATGTTTCATCAGGCTTAAGGGTCCTCTATACCACCATAGGGATCATGCTTCTCTACAAGACTTAGTGCTGCAGTACAAACAACCATAGCTGGATTGCCTGCAGACTCCTCTGGCTCTTCCAACCACACCTTTATTTTAAGTCATCAGCCTTATTCTTTTTCAAGAGGACCATTGATGTTCCAAGACCTCTTCCACCATTGCCACTATTTCATCAATCAGATTATCGTCGATACACATGTTATTACCGGACAACACTTTCCCACTTTTTGCCGGGATCATTGTGAGGATAACTGCCATGATCTGCAGTATTGAATTCAGCCTTAATCCTATTGTCGATAGACAATAAATCTAAAGCTGAAGAAATATCAGCTGGAAGAGTACGAAGGTAAGATTTACTGTATTATTTTACAATGCTAAAATTTGCACTGAACTTGGAACTGTTGGATCATGGCAATAGCCGTTAAGAGCTCCAACAGAGAAAAAAAGTTTGACAGTGAGGTAAGGAAATAAAGACCTACAAGAGAAGTGATGAACAATTAAAATATTTTAAGAATAGTAACAACATTAAAACAAAATCTTTTATACATTATAACCAATAGAAATTTAAAAAAGAAGAAAAGAAATACGATCGAATAGCATAACCAAGTGTACCCTCAAGCATGAAAGAGAATTCTACTCCAAGACAGGCTATGGCACCACAAGCCCCACCATAATATTTGGAGCAATTAGCAAAACTTCCTTAATAAAATGCAGGCAATTCAAAATAGGGCTTCGAGGAGAGCCTACAAAGAGAGCCCTCCCTATTACAATACAATTAGGGAATTACATGAATATTCCAAATTGGAGCCTTTTAATGTCCGGTTTCACAGGCTCGGGCAGAAAACCTGGGACAAACTTGCTTTAGACAATGACGACCTTTGCACCCTAACTAGAAATCTCACTATTGAACATGCTCGTGATCATTATTGGTGGAAGAGACTGGAGCCTAAGATCAATTGTGATCCTCCCAGGCCCAGATTCATATCATCTGATTAAATTAATTATATATCCTTTCAGCAGTTAAATTGTAATTTCATTTAAACATTGAATCATCTTAATGGGAAAAAAAAACCTTCATTAACCATCAAACCTTACTTAATCAACAAATTGGTGACAGTCGATTGGTGTCCTTTTGCTTAGCGTGAACCAAAAAACCTTTCCTTTTCCTGCCTGTCTCTTCCTTTCTCAGATTAATTCTACTGCTATTTAATGTCGCATGAGGGTCTGCTCCTCTCTTTTATTCTTTTCCTGTACTTCTTTTTTCCCCTTTTTTTCCTTATTCTTTCCCATCCTGAGTACCTGCCTTCGGGCTATAAACTGGATTGTATCCAGGGGTACTTATCCTTTCCCCATATTCCCCACTTCCCTATCCTTATCGTACTGGTACTGTGCTAAGGTAATCTATTTGTTTTAATGCTATGTGAGTGATATAATAAATTAGTTTCCTTAAAATATTAAGCAAACCCAGTTATCATTATTTGATAATGCCAAAGCAGTACATAAACAAAACGAAAAGCAAACCTTTTCCAATTAAACAGATAAAAAAAGGTAATGAGCAGTTTGGTCAAGTCATTCATCCATTTTCTCCAATAATTTCAATGGAGAAAAATTTGAATGGTCAGTTTCTTATGACCAAACATACTAACCTCTAAATATAGTAAAATTCACGATAAGCAACATAGCCTACATTTCTAGGAGAATTGTTTATATCATTCGCAAACATTTGTGGGCTTCCATTAAAAATTCAAATACCTATATGGGTATTTGAAGAATTTCTAATAGAAGAATTTTGTACTGATACCAAGTTAACTGAAATTACCACCAATATTAAAAATTTGCCTATCAATTATGCATGTACAGTAACGATCATTCTATTCAGGGACTTTAAACAAGTACAGCTCAGCATCGGTAACTAATCGTTTACGCCTAATATTCCACAGCTTTGAAGTCCATCTCATATTCATTGACATAAGCAAGTTGGTGTTGCTCCCTGTGTGATTATAGCAATACCACCGGCCCCTTATGTTCTGCCTCAGTCATATCATCCACTAAACAGTCTTCAATTTCTCTTATATCTATGATGGGTCATCATTCCATGCTTCTGGATCCAGCTAATCTATAGTATATGCTGGCCTAAAAAATCCCCCTATATTCCAGATATCAAGCCCTTCCTTAACAGTTTCCTAAAGAAAAGCAGTACACCAGTGCCTTATCCTCTGGGTGCCTCTCCCAAAATAGTCCACCAAGGACACTAGCAATTTCAAGAGCCTTCTGCAACCCAGTTCCCACCAAATTGCCACTGCCCAGCCAATAGTCAGTCAGTCAGTCACAGGGATACAGGCTTTACATATGTGGCCGGCATTATCATTGTAGTTCAAAGGTTAAAGTGTCTGGCTTCAGTTCTGGTTTCATCAGAATAGATGCTCGCCAGAACATCACTCCACTGTGGTGCCCAACCCCAGCAGTGGCCTCCCCGGTAAACAGCATAAACTCATAGTAGCGGGGTGGGATCGATCTGCTGCCATGTGAATGCTAGGCAACCACGTTACCACTGTACTAACCAGGATTTCTGCCTAAATCTTTTCAAATATGTAAAACCTAGGGGCCGTGTCAATTGCCTGATATCTATTTCAACCTGTGTCTGCTTGTGATTCGGCCTCTTTCCTTGTATTACCAGATTCAAAATATTTAGTCAGGATCAAGGGTCCTCTCTACCACCCTAAGGATGATGCTTCTTTACTAGACCTGGTGCTGCAGTACAAGCCATCAGAGCTGGATTGCCTGCAGACTCCTCTGGCTCACCCAACCAGACCTTCATTCTGTTAAGTCATCAGCCTTATTATTTTCTATGAGGACCAATGATGTTCCAAGACCTCTTAAACCATAAACAGTATTTCATCAACTAGTATATCATCGATACACATGTCATTACCGGACATCACTTTCCCTCTCTTTGCCAGAATTATTATGAGGATTACTGCCATTATCTGCAGTATTGAATTAATTGATTGATTGAAATTTTTCTGGCATCCTGACATATAAGGTCATTGACGCCGATAGCATTTATTATATACAAAAAATAAAAGAGAATTCAATTAAAACCATAAAAGTTAAGATGTCATTATAATAGTTAAATATTTTTCGGAAGACCTGCTTCTGAAATAAATCTAAAAATGACACTCGCATTGTAAGTCGCATCATGTCCAAGAATCTTTGCAAGGATGAACCTGCCATCCTCACCTCGAGCCTCAAACAGATATCTATTTCTTAAGTTATTATAATTAGGGCATTCGGTCAACAAATGCCTCACTGTTAAAGGTCCTAAACAGTCCTCGCAATACCGTTGGTGTTGGCAATTCAGCAGAAACTCGTGTGTCAACTAAATGTGACCAATACGGAGATGACAAAGAGTCGTCTCCCATTTTCGGGGTATCATGTTATACCTCCAAGGTGATATGACATTTGTTACTTCTCTCATTTTATTGCCATCTAGACTATCCCAGTGCTGTGGCCATTTATTACAAACCAGTTTCATGATGTAAGGTATAGTCATTACAGTAAATGGGATACCTCCTTGGGAGCAACTCGGATGCCGCATTATTTGCCAGTAAGTCTGCCTTCTCATTCCCAGACACACCTACATGTGCTGGAACCAAACAAAATCGAACTGTTATACCTCTCCGTCTAATAATAAAAAGCCATTCTAAAATCTTTAAAACTAGAGGGTTACTAGAATTAAAAACTTCTAAAGCTTGAAGAACACTCCCTGCATCACTATACATTGTAAAATGACCCTCCTTTTCCAAAGCTATTTTCTCAGTAGCAGTTAGTATGCCATACAGTTCGGCAGTAGATATGGAAGCTGTTAGAGGAAGTGCACCTCTACCATTAAATTCATTACTATGTACTCCAAATACAACGCCAGCATCAGATTTGGAGCCATCAGTATATGTAAAATTCGATCCCCTATGTTCTGCAACATGTTCCATAAAAAGAGACCTGGATTCTAAGTCAGTCATATTCTTCTTAAATCCAATAAAGTATTTACAAAAAGATACTTTAGGTAATTTCCATGGAGGCATTGATGATACCTTGAATGGAAGCACCTTAATTCTAATTATATCCAGATTGTTTAATAATTGTTCCACCAGAAACCCAAGAGGTTGAGGAGATTTTGGGTGCAACTCAAAGTATGTTGAGTGCCTTACAAGGCTTGCAGTCTGAAAGGCTAAAGAATTAGGGTGTCTTTGCAATTTAAACCAATACCGAATAATAGAGGACATTCGGTAAAGTGTAGAGGCATCTCCCTAGCATCAACAAGGAGACTTGTGATAGGTGAGGTTCTAAAAGCTCATGTGGACAATCTAATACCAGCATAATGTATAGAATCTAATATTTTTAACCCGCTTGGGGTGGCTGAGGAGTATATTTCGCATCCATAACTAATTTTGGAAAAAATCAAGGAATTGTATAGTTTTAAAATAGTATTGCCGTCTGGCCCCCTTATTGTATGGGACAATACTTTTAAAAGATTCAGAGCCTCAACACGTTTAGCTTTGAATGATTTTAAAAGAGAAACCCATGTAAGCCTACAATCGAATATCAACCCTAAAATTTAGCTTCACTTGCACATGGGATCTGTTGACCTTTGATGTATATATATCCGGGTCTGGATGTACTCCCCGGATACGACAGAAATGGACAAGTGTGGTTAAATCCATTCATATTGGCCCACTGGAAAATTCTATCAATGGAATGTTGTAATTTTCTTTCAACCATTGCCATTCTAGTTCCAGCAAATGATATGGAGAGATCATCCACATATAATGTTGCGAAAACATCCCGGGGAATGACTGAGGATATCCCATTAATTGGTAGTACAAAAAGGGTTACACTCAGCACACTACCCTGAGGAACAGTCTTCCTGGCATTTACTCTCTGATAGAGTTTCCCCAACTTTCACTTGGAAAACTCTATGTGAAAAAAAATGACTAAATAAATAGTGGTAGCTCTCCTCTTAATCCAAATACATGGATTATTTTAAATATACCATATCTCCGTGTGGTATTATATGCCTTTTCAAGATCAAAAAAAGACTGTCACATGGTGCTGTCTGGAAGCAAAGGCATCACAAATGGGGGACTCAAGTCGTATCAACACATCAGTCGTTGAGTGCATTTTTCTGAGTCCACATTCAATGGGTGATAAAATATCCTTCTTTTCAAGGTACCACATCAGTTTTACATTGACCATCTTCTCCATGATTTTGCACAAACAAGATGTCAATGCAATTGGCCTATAATTTGCTGCTAAAAACTTGTTCTTACCGGGTTTTAAAAAGCTAAAATAATGGATTGTTCCCAAACACTTGGATAACTATGATCATGCCATATTCTATTAAAAATGCTTAAACGAAATAACTTTGTATTAAAAGGTACGTGTTTAATCATTGCATATGGAATTCCATCGGGTCCAGGGGCTATATCGTTACACGTAGCAAGGGTAGAATCAAATTCTCTTTCAGTAAAAGGAGAATTGTATGACTCTTGCTCTCTTGCTGCGAAATTTACTTTCTTTTCTTCAATGCTACTATACTGGTGACCAGGAGCTGCTTCACACTTGCACGATACATTTGAAAAATGGTCAGTCAGGGCATTGCCAACTTCGGTTGCTCCAGTCATATACTGGCATTTTACCTTTAACTCTGGTGGTTGGTTTAGGGTGAATTTGCCTGCTATCTTTTTGACTTTTCTCCACACAGATGATGTTGGTGTTCTACTGTAAATGGAGGAAACAAATGACATCCAAGACTGGCGCCTAGCTTCTTTCATGGCACAACGGAACTGTGCTCTACATTTCTTGTATATGACTAATTGACTCCTGCTGTGTGAAGAGTTCCATTAAAGTAAGTCTATGGTACCATCAGCATTTTCAAACTGTTCCGCATTTCCTTCAATTTCATTTAACTTCCGAAATCTATCCCAGTCCGCCTTATCAATATTCCATCGAGGCGATCTCTGTAAATGTGACCACTGTTGGTGTTTATAATGATTGGTGCATGATCCCTAGCATGCCAATCATCTAATGTTCTCCAATTAAAATCGAGAAGACAGTTAGAGCTTGCAACTGATAGGTCAATGCAGGACAAGGTACCTGTCTGAACATGAACATGTGTGGGCTCTCCTGTATTATGGAGTCCGAAATCTTCTTTCTCCAAAATTGATATAATATTACCCCTCGCGTTTGCCAAAACATCACCCCATAAAGGATGTCTACTATTAAGATCTCCTAGTAAGAGAAAAGGTTGTGGGAGTTGTTTAATCACCTCTACTATATCATCATAGGAGATGTTATCATTTGGAGGCAAGTAAAGAGAACAGATTGTGTATTTTCTCCCTATATCAATCTGTACAACCACTGCCTTCAGAGGGGTACAGATAGACAAAGATATTTGGGGAACATCTCGACGAACGTATATAAAACTACCCCCATGGCTCCCTGCTCGTTGATCATATGGTGTCCTATAGCTAACATAGTCTCGACGACAAGGAGTATTAGCATCGAGCTTGCTATCTTGTAGACATACAGTTATAGGGGAGTGCTCACATATGAAGAGCTTAAATTGTTCATATTTCGCCCTTAAACCCTGGCAATTCCATTGCAGAATGGAGGAAAAAACTATGGTTTATTTTTTGGAAGACACCTTAGATGAAGTCTTCCCATTGGCAATATTTGATCTAACAATATGTCTCGGTGGTATCTCTAGAGGGCATCTTGATATAGTGGGTTTTGTGTTATTCGTCTTTTTCTTTGTGTCTTTTTTATCTAATTGTTGAGGAGGATGGTGGACCTCAACTTGAATTTTTGATTGGTTCAATTTACCTTCTAGTTGATCAGAAATATCAGCAGACAAGATATATTTATTTGAAGTCGTGACTTTAATGTTTCTTATAGTAGGAGACGAGAGAGATGGAGGTCTCTCTCTTTTTTGATTAAAAGGTTTGATCTATCAGTTTTTTGCACCTTCCCCACTATAGGTTCACCAGGTAAATTGGTTTCAAGTGGAACCTCCATTAGATCAGGCAAGGACACGGCCTTAGAGAGGTTCATACTCTTGTTTAGAATCGGAGTAGTTGGCTTTTGAATAACTTTCAGATCTTAAAGTATGTTTTGATTTTTCTACAATTTCTGGATATAGATTTTCGATGGGACTTTCAACCTCTTTAACTACTTTCATTTGTTTCTTTATCTTAGAAGTAGAGATATAATTTTCGTCTGTGTGGTGGTTTGGCAAGTTTTTCTTTAGAAACAATGAAAAAGTTTGCCCTGGTCTTATCTGCCTTTCAAGAGCTCTTTTACGAGCCTTTTTAAAAGTAACCCTTTCCATGGTCCTAATGGCCTGAATTTCTTTTTCAAAAATAAACTTAATACAGCTTTTAGATGTAGCTGGGTGTGCTTCCCCACAATGTATGCAATTACGGTTTTCTATGCACACTCCATGACTACTTTTTCCACAGTTGGCACAAACACCTGGCTTATTAATTAGTTTTTCCTTGCATTTCTGGCTTAAATGGCCATACATTTGGCAATGATAACATCGCTATGGTGAAGGGATATATGGTTTTACCTTCAAAGATAGCCAACCAGCTTTTATAATATTTGGTAATCTGCATTGAACAAATGTTATAATCAGAGTAGCAAGAGGAATACATTGTTTTCCAACTCTCTTTCTCATTCTGACTACTTTTACTACTCCTTGACTTTTCAGTTCATCCTCAATTTCTTTTTCCTCTATGTCCAGCAACTCTGGAGCATATATCACACCTCTACTCTGGTTGAAAGTAGGGTGTGAAACGCATTTGACACTATGACCATCCAATGTTGTGAGTGTTTTCAATCTTACACCTTGTATTGGGGATAGTGCCTCTATCAGGAGACGTCCATTTCCCTGGGGAAGAAATTTTGGCTGCCCTCAACATACAGCAATTATCTCCCTATTAGCTTTAAAAACATTTACATGTGCTTGTCTTGCATTTTCAAATTACAAAATAATCTTTTTTTTTCATAATTCACCACTTCATAGTGACCAGGTAATACTTCTACTCTTCTATATTTATCTGTACTGTCATCATTTCTCACTGTCTTCTCTCTTCTTCTCTATGTTTTCTTATCATTCTTCATATGACGTGAGTAAGGTTCTAATGTTACGATATTAGAACCTGAGTTGGAGCTGTCTGTACCGAGGTCCATGCTTGTATTTTCCAGGTCGTCAACAGAGGGGTTGTTTTTTTTAGAAAGAGCAAGCTGGGTTATCCACCTCTTATCGGAGGATGTCAGTCCTCCTATCCCATGTGGCCCAACATGAGAAGAGGTTTCAGCAGCGACAAGTCCTCTATTAGAGAGGGGCTGCCTCTCTTAAGGTGGGCATACACTGGTCAGCGGGGTTGATTAGCCCCTTCCATCGGCGACTCCAATGCCTGGCGTCACCCATTACCCGCAAATATGGGTGACTTAAAACCAGATCACTGGAGCCAACTCTTAACAGACTTGGTCTGCACCCAATGGGGTCTGCGAGAGGGTGATGGCGTCTAAATTGGTACAGGTTGAGATGGAATGCTGTCCATCCTACACTGTGCCAAATCCAAAGAAGCAGCCAAAGCATAACCAAACAAGCCAAAGTCGTCAACAAGTTCAAGCCCAAAAATAAGACGGGAGAAAAAAGGAAATAACCATAAGGAAAAGAGAAAGTGCGGACTGATTTAGTTGGATTAACAGTTAGGTACCGAGGTCCAGTGGGAAAGTAGTTCCCACTGTTAATTAGAGCCAAGTTGCTAATCCCTAAGCCCCCCATCCTCATCAAGGCTTCAACATCTGGGGGGAGTACTGAACTAAGCCTTAATCCCATCATCGATATGAAATAAATCAAAGCTGAAGAAATATAAGCTGGAACTGTACAAAGGTAAGATTTACTGTATTATTTTACGATGCTAGAATTCGGGCTGAACTTGCCACTGTTGGATAGTGGCAAATTATCCTCAAGATGATTCTATCAACAATATTCTGTCTGAGGATATAGGGGTGATGAAGGAAAATTTCATGGAATATTAGCAGAGTTTAACTACTCATAAACCACCAGACCCCTTGGGTGGCAGAGCTGCTCTGGAACTGATGTCTCCCAAAGGCCATGCTGGAGGAATCCTGTTTGGGAGAGGAAATGAAGTCGTGGAAGCTTGTAATAGTCCAAGCAGGAGGAAATTGTTCTCAATATACTGATAGATGATGGGCACTTACACTGTTGTTGAAGGGCTTGAAACAGCCTGTAGCTACATATGGAGGAAAGTAAAGGGAGTTGAATAAGAGAACAGGTTGAAGAGAGGTTGATGGTAATGTTCACTGAGGAATTGGGGAGGGTCAAGAATGAGGATTGAGTGAGAGGGATGTGCTATATGAGAAAGAGGGAAACAGGGCAAGCGTGATGTTGCATTAGTAGTTTGCTGAAAGGGGTAGGGGCAAGAGGTAAGTGAAACAGTGATAGATGATATTTACAGTAAAGGTTTAAAGGTCGCTCATGAATGGCAGACGCAAGGGGCAGTGACATTGCCCTATCAAGCAGGGAAATGCCCTAGAGACTGACCATATATACATAAAAATCAGTGCCCAAGCCCTCTCTCCACCCAAGCTAGGACCAAGGAGGGACAGACAATGGCTGCTGATGACTCAGCAGACAGACCTATAGGCTCCCCAATCCTTAGCTTACAAGGATGCTAAGGTTGCAGTGACCAAAGAAATTAATGAGTTTGAGAGGGACACAAACCCCAGTCTGGCGTTCACCATTCAGGGACGTTACCACATTGGCCACGAAAACACTAGTTGAGAAAAAAGTTTAACTGTAGTCATATTAACATTGAAAAGTTGAATGTGCTGAAGTATTGTAACTTAGGATTGAAATAGGAACAGCAAAAGTTTGATCTTCAAATAGACTCAATTTTCAGCTGGGTGAAGTCAGTGATCAAAGTTGAATGGAGGTACGGACAAAATCAGCATCAGAGATTATCATTAAGTGCTGACTAGGAATCCTTGGACAGTTAAGAAATTCCAGTTGAAACTGTAGCCTACTTCTCATTTTGGTCATCAGAAAAGCACAAGGCTGATACACTAGCCAAGGTAAAATAAAAAAAAAAAAAAAAAGCCTAGGGGGAGCCATACAAGCCTGCAGATGAAGCAGCTAAGGCATGTTTTGCTATAACACCAGGTCTACTAAAGATGCAGCATATGGGAGTAGATATAGGACTGTCTTCCGGGCAAAAAAGATTTATCCTGGCGTCACAAAGATGTGTAGCGAGTGATTAGAAGTTGTATCAGATGTCAGTCGATTGACTTGGACCCTAAGGCCCAAGTATCTGGTAAGATTAGAATAGAAGATAACAGGATGACGCTGGCCATATTAAACCTCCTTGAAGAAAATGGGGATTTGGTGGTGCAGCGATAATACAGCAAGCGATGACACCTGGCTTGAGTGGATGACTATGAGAGGAATATCTACACTGTAGAATGTTAGCCGTAAACGAATGGTTACCGATGCTAAGCTAGTGTATGATTTTAGTTGGTATGTCTACAAGAATATAAGATGTTCATCATAGATATATCTATGGGTGCTTATGATATAAGTAGAGCATATGTCATGGGCCAAGAGCGACCTGGTGTAAAGAAAGTTTTCTGCAAAACTAATTCTTATTTTAAACTGTTTTCAATTTAGAGTAAGACTAGGGCTTTTTTTTTTTTTTTACCATCATCCATTGCCTTGGTGTTACTATTATTTGGGAGAACATTTTATTGCGAAGGAAATAAAGTATGACATAAAGCATTTGAAGAGTCTATTGGTCACATAATGTATCCTAACCATCTAGTCTGGCCTATTCTTCACATACTCTCCTCTGTCCTCATACACCTGACAACATTACGATTACCAAACACTTCTTCTTCACCCAAGGGGTTAGCTACTGCACTTTAATAGTTCAGTGGCAACTTTCCTCTTGGTAAGGGTAGAAGAGACTCTTTAACTACGGTAAGCAGCTCTTGTAGAAGGACACTCAAAAAATAAACCATTGTTCTCTAGTCTTGGGTAGTCCCATAGCCTCAGGACCATGGTCTACCATTGTCTTGGGTTAGAGCTCTCTTGCTTGAGGGTACACTCAAGCACACTATTCTATCTTATTTCTTTCCCTAATGTTTTTTTTTTGTAAGTTTTGATAGTTTATCTAGGAAATATTTATTCTCATGTTGTTACTGCTAAAATATCTTATTTTTCCTTGTTTCCTTTCCTCACAGGGCTATTTTCCCTGTTGGGGTCCCTGGGCTTATAGCATCCTTCTTTTCCAACTTGGGTTGTAGCTTAACAAGAAATAATAATAATAATGATAATAATAATAATGATAATGTAATGCCTCGGGCATATTCAAAACGCCCTATAACGAGCAAGTGTTAATGTCTGCTCTAGAGGCGAGAGGGTTCCTTTAGCTTAGTTATATTTCCTATTGAGTATGTAAATGTATACTCTTTGTATAAATACAATACTCATCTACACATATTGAATAATTTCGAAAACTGTGATGTAAATTCTCTGTGCCCAATTTCATCAGAATTAGAGAACCATGTTACTTTTGTTGGTTTTAGAAAATCTGCCTATCACATTTGAATTTAATTATTTTAATTTGTTTTGAATACAATTTTTATTCATCTAAAAATAAACAAAAATTAAGTTATCAATATTTATAAGTTTTATAACTATCAATCATTAATCAATTAAAATGTTGCATAATATTCTCTACGTCCTACCTTCGGGGGTAAGTCTCAAGCATTCGCTTGACCACTATTACAT
Organism: Palaemon carinicauda; assembly: GCF_036898095.1. Taxonomy (NCBI): domain Eukaryota; kingdom Metazoa; phylum Arthropoda; class Malacostraca; order Decapoda; family Palaemonidae; genus Palaemon; species Palaemon carinicauda. The sequence continues at coordinate 41,774,662 of NC_090731.1, read as the reverse complement.
TTTGACTGGGCGCACTACACTCTTGTATACTCTATTATACTAGATGGGTGAGCCTGAAAGGACTCCAAATACTCTATTACATTTACGGTAGACCTGTAGTATAGGGAATAGGGTTACTATCTATAGCTTGGTGTACCTTTGGTAATCAGGATATATGTATACAATACTACTGTACACTGTTATATATTCTGACGGACTAGAGGGGATGGGCAAAGCTATGGACCAGTGTCCCTATTCCCTATCATTATCTCCTCCTTCGCCTACTGATGCAAAGGGCCTCAGTTAGATTTTACCTATCTTCTATATCATGAGCTTTCAAATCAATAATTTTCCGTTTGTCATCTCCGACTTCATGCTTCATAGTCCTCAGCCATGTAGGTCTGGGTCTTCCAACTCTTCTGGTGCCTTGTTGGGCCCAGCTGAAAGTTTGGTTAACTAATCCACAGCCACCTAGAGTGGCCGTGACTAATTTCTCTTTGGAAGTGCAAAGAGCATGCCCAAACCATCTTCATCTGTCCCTCACCATGATCTCTTCCACATATGGCACTCGAGTAATCTCTCTTATAGTTTCATTTCTAATCCTGTCTTGAAATTTAACTCCCAATAATCTTCTGAGGATTTTGTTCTCAAATCTACAAAATCGGTTGGATATTGTTTCATTGATATGCCATGGCTCTTGTCCATACAGTAACACCAATCTCACTAAACTGATATATAGCCAGATTTTTATGAGTAATTTCAGCTGACCTCAATGTAATGACTGTACATAACATTGCAATAAAAGCCTTGGAGTTGTCAACTTCGCTGTCAAATAACTCTGAAGATCTCCGTGCAGTCGCTGCAATAAGGCAGCAAATTAGTGATGCACTGGGGCAGCAAATCAGTGATGCAATCGCTGCAATGAGGCAACAAATCAGTGATGCATTGGGTCACCAAATCAGTGATGCCATCACTGCAATGAAGCAGCGAATCAGTGATGCAATAACTCTGCAAATCAATGATGCATTGCTTCAATGGGGCTGGAAATCAATGAGATAACAATTCAAATTGTAGAGTTGAAGGGAAAATACAGTAAGTTGAATGACCCCATGGGCCAACCCCAGTTAATTCACGAACAACTCTTGACCGACCCCACGCCACCTTGGACCCACAAAACACCCTCTCTGGCCAGCCTGATACAGGGCCAAGGATCGTTACGAAGCAAACAGCAGTTTTGGATACCACCACTTCCCCCTCCCCATCGTTAGACAGAAGATATTCGAGAGAAGTACAATCCACTCCTACCTCCCGCCCCTCGCCCCCTGTGACCGACTCATATGCCAGGGTGCTAATGTTAAATGCCCAAGAAGACAACGAGGGTTGGCACACCTCTCGGCGAAAGACAAAGTTCCGACCCAACCGCAGACAGGTCAGCCAGCATTCATCTAGGAATATCTCCCCTCACCATCGCCCATAGAAGAGATGCCACGTCGTTGTCCACAACCTGCATTCCTCAGTGACTGAAGATGCCATCAGGCTACATGTTAGGAAACTAACAGAATCAGACCCCTTCATTCGTCATAGCCTCAAGTGTAAGGTAGAAGGTCAAGTTGCATACAGGGTTTCCTGTTTATTCCATCATCGGAAGCTCCTTATAGGCAAAACCTTTTACTCTAAAATACGAGTGTCCTTTTATGATCTTAAGAGAGACCAGCTTCCCCCAAGGACCCTAAACCCCCAAATTGATCTACGACAATCAGCCTCACCCAGCAATGCCCCGGCACCTGCCACACCCACACCCCCTGAGATTTCTGCTCTTATCTCCAAAGGTCGACGAAATTCATGGAGTCATTAAGTATTTTGTCATGGAACATATACGGGATCAAGCGGAATTTACCTGTACTTAATGAATTCTGCAATGATTTCCGTGGCATTATTGCACTGCAAGAAACCTTACTCCTACCCCATGACCTGGCTATCAGTGATTCGGTTCCTGTTGATTATAATAGCTTCTCTGTCTCGTCGATGGATACTCACAACTATATCATTCAAGGTCGCCCGAAAGGTGGTCTCTCATTTCTATGGCATAGATCTTTGGATAAGTGCGTGAAACCAATGACGTATTTAACTGACAGACTTCTCGGCCTGCAAGTAACGATCGAAGGTAAAACCATATTAGTGATTAATACAAACTTTCCCTGGGAGTGACAGTCAAACTTTGATCAGTATTGTATATTGTTAGGAGAAGTTGAAGGTATTATCAGTGATACCTCGGCTGACCATGCGTGCCTAATAGGAGACTTTAATGCGCACCCAACTAGACTATTTTATAATGAATTACAGCGTCTCTGTCGTCAACAATCTCTTCAAATTAGCGATGTTGCCATCCTGCCTCTTTCCTCCTTTACTTATATACAAAACAGAAATAATATGCCCAGTACATCCTGGCTTGATCATTGTATTACCACTGACCGCCTGCATAGCTCTATCACTGAATGTATTATACGATATGACCTATCATCTGCATTCGACCACATACCCCTGCAGGTCACATTTCATACACCCTCCCTCCCGGCGGTGCTTTCGGTGATTCGGTTCCTGTTGATTATAATAGCTTCTCTGTCTCGTCGATGGATACTCACAACTATATCATTCAAGGTCGCCCGAAAGGTGGTCTCTCATTTCTATGGCATAGATCTTTGGATAAGTGCGTGAAACCAATGACGTATTTAACTGACAGACTTCTCGGCCTGCAAGTAACGATCGAAGGTAAAACCATATTAGTGATTAATACAAACTTTCCCTGGGAGTGACAGTCAAACTTTGATCAGTATTGTATATTGTTAGGAGAAGTTGAAGGTATTATCAGTGATACCTCGGCTGACCATGCGTGCCTAATAGGAGACTTTAATGCGCACCCAACTAGACTATTTTATAATGAATTACAGCGTCTCTGTCGTCAACAATCTCTTCAAATTAGCGATGTTGCCATCCTGCCTCTTTCCTCCTTTACTTATATACAAAACAGAAATAATATGCCCAGTACATCCTGGCTTGATCATTGTATTACCACTGACCGCCTGCATAGCTCTATCACTGAATGTATTATACGATATGACCTATCATCTGCACTCGACCACATACCCCTGCAGGTCACATTTCATACACCCTCCCTCCCGGCGGTGCCCATCCAAAGGGAGAGGCTACCTTCCATCACATGGGACTTCTCCAACCTCCAAAAATCCACTGCATTCAAACGCTCATCTGAAAGTAATCTCCGCTCGATGACTCAACCTGCTGAAGCCCTGCTCTGCAATAATTCTAAGTGCTGCAACGAACACCAAAAAACAAAACTAAAGGAATTCTGCATAAATATAATATATGCCTTAAGGAACTCGGGCAGAGACAGGTTTAGACTCTCTAGAGGTAACCATCGAAACATACCTGGTTGGAATGATTTAATTAAAGACCTCTAAGCACACTCTTGAGAAATGTTCCTTCTTTGGAGGAACGATGGTAGTCAGAGAGAAGGTCTCCTTGCTCTAAAGATGAGGCAAGCAAAAGCACAGTTCAAACTTGCTTTTCGTCAATGTCATAGCAACGAAAATCAAATACGAGCCGATGCATTGTCCAGAAAATTGACCACCCATGACTTACCCCGTCTTTGGAAAGATATTAATTCACTGAACTCAAAGTCAAACAAATTATCCCAAAGAGAAGGGGATGCAGTTGGCGAAGAATCCACTGCAAGAATGTGGGGGCATCACTTTAGCACCATCCTAAATTGTATAAATGACCAAGATACCTGGAATGAAGTAGATACTCTCATCAATGTCAATATGGAATTTCAATATAGTGACCGTATCTCTCCGAGTGACGTGTGAGAGGCTATCAAGAAATTACCTGGTAACAAGGCATCCAGCTGCGATGGCCTTCCCACCCAAGCTTTCAAATTCTGCCACCCTTTAATTTATATCCTATTTGCTGTATTATTCAATGCCTGTATAATACACCAATATCTCCCCAAAACCCTTCTACTTGTCCACTTAATACCTCTCATAAAAAAACAAACTGAAGGATGCGAGTGACCCAGGAAACTACCACCCCATCACCATCACAACAATTTCATCGAAAATATTTGAATCTTCTATTCCGTCGCCTTACACCCTTTCTCTGCACCACAGACAATCAATTTGGTTTCAAGACTAACCACTCGACTGACACCTGTATATATATTTTAAAGGAGACATTGAATTTCTATATATCCTCGGCCTCACCCGTCAACTTATGTTTTGTGGACGTGCGGAAGGCATTTGACAGAGTAAACTATCTGAAACTCTTTTTGAAACTACATAAAAGAGGAACTCTTCTATATCTCATCGGCATATATTGTTGGTTCTCAACACAGCAGTTCTGTGTCAAATGGAGCAATGTCCTATCACAGCCATTCGGTTCATCTAACGGTCCCAGGCAAGGAGACATCCTCTCACCATATTTATTTAATGTTTACACAGATGATTTGAATATCAGACTGAATTCACTTCCCATTGGTTGTACGATTAATGGCTTTACCATAAGTAACTTTTGCTACGCTGACGATATGGTCCTCATCTCCCCCTCTGCCCAACTCTTATTGACACCTGCAGCGCATATGCTAATGAACATAATATAATCTATAACGTATCGAAGACACAGTGCATGTCTGTCCTTCTTATAGCGCTCCAATTCGTAGAAGACCCACATATTTTCCTCCAAAACCATCAGCTAGCATTCGTCAATGATTTTCTTTACCTAGGTCATATCATTACGGAAGATTTAAAGGACACATCTGACATTGAAAACAGGCGACGTAAATTGTGTTGTCTAGGGAACATGGTAACGAGAAGATTTGCCTTCTGCTGCCAAGATATAAAAAAAACTCCTGTTTCAAACCTACTGCTATAACATATACGGCTGCTCCCTATGGGCAAACTATATGCGTGAATCGATGAGACGTATCACAGTCATTCACAATGATATCCTAAGACACCACACAAATACCCCAAGGCACCATTCAGCTTCAGCGATGTTTGTTGAAAATAGACTGGATAACCTAAAGACCATCATTCGACACTCTACAGTAAGTCTCACCTCCCCCCTACAATCTAGTGAAAATCCTCTAATTCAAAATGTGCTTGCAAGTGCAGCTAGAATAAAATCCAAAATGTGGGAAATCTAGAGTAGGGAAACGTCAGTGCAATGAATTTTATTTACTAATCTTTGTTAGTGTGGCTATGCCAAATCTTCATCACTAAATAACTTAAGAATGTTATCATGTTATATCTTTGGTGTCTGGAAGTCCTGTATTTCCTTCACACCACCTGCTCTATGACTAGATTTTTTTTCCCAGGTTCTATCATTATCCAAGCAATTTTTGTTCCAACATAATTATCAATGTCATTGCCATTCTTTTTTTTCTCTCTCTCTCTCTCTCTCTCTCTCTCTCTCTCTCTTTGTTTGCTGATATACATGTTATCATCATTATTAAGCGTTAATGCTATTGTGATTTTATTACCCAGACCTTAGAACTCTGTAATCAACCTGGATATTGATGTTTGCAATATATCACTGATATTATTGCATATCTTATCTTTTTTACTGTTGTCAAAAATGTAAGATCACTGTACCCCTATTGTAACACTGCATACGGCTTTTGCTGAAATAAAGATTATTATTATTATTATTATTATTATTATTATTATTATTATTATTATTATTATTTCCAAATTTTATTTAACCTAGTCATTGTATGATGTTATTTTTTCAATTTTTCATTAAACTCCAATTCTAAAGACCCTGTATTAGAGATCATAGTTCCTAAATATTTAAATGATTCTACCTCATTAATCCTTTCTCCTTCAAGTGACATTTCATCTTCCATTGCACATTCCGTTCTCATCATCTTTGTCTTTCTTCCTCCTGTGATATTTCATGCATTCTGGTAAGCAAGCATTGCAAATCCTGTGGTTTTCGGCTAATAACTATTCCCAATCATTCTCCAACTGTTCTATGAATTACAAAATCCATGAGGAGGATAAAAAACATAGGTTACAATACATTCTCTTGGAATACTCCACTGTTCACTGGAAATTCCTCTGATAGGACTCCACTAACATTAACTTTGCACTTACTTTACTAAAGAACAAACATTCAACTTTACATATTTAAGAGAAACTCCATAATAACGCAAGACTTCACAAAATTGGCCAGTGCAAACTATCAAAGGCTTTTTTCATAGTCCACAAAAGCCTTCAATAGTGGATTCATATATTGCAGACATTGCTGTACAACGTCCTAAAATGAAAATTTGGAAATTACAACTTCTACCTTTTCAAAATTCCGCTTGTCCATCAATCTTTCTCCCTAGCCTCTTTAAAATAAGCAATAAAGCTTACTAATTATGTTTGAGTGTGATGCCTGCAGCCTGTACCCTAATCTAATTACTAGGGATCTACCATCAACACAGTAAAATCTTTGGATTCCATTGAGGCTCACCTATCTAGTATATTGGAGTAGACTCCATTGAGGCTCACCCATCTAGAATATTGGAGTATACTAGAGTGGGTCATTTCAAAATATTTTCCTCAAGCAAAAGCTTGAGTCCTTCCTGAACAGCCCGCTTTTCTGTCTGTCTGTAAGATTGCCTTACCTTATGTAAGACACGGGCTCTTGCCTTAGGCAGCCCGTAAAAAAGCCCGCTTTTGCGTTTTTAGTGCCCCCATCCAGTCTTGTAATGTCTTTTTCAAATATATAAAAATATTATGCAATATTTTGATAGATAAATATCTAATAATTATAAAAATTTTGAATAATGATACCTACTAATTTTTAATTATATTTGAACAAATAAAATTTGTATTTATTATCCAAAACAAATTAATATGATTAAACTCAATTATAATAGGTAGATTTTCAAACACCAATTTTGGATGAAATTGTGCACAAAATTTACATCACGGTTTTTGAAATTACTCAATATTTGTATAATGAGTATTGTATTTATACAAAAAGTAACAGTACTATACTCTAAGCTTCACTATGCGAATAATGCGAGCTTCTCATTAAAGCGCAATTCTTTCTCTGTACAGTACTTCTATCTATCAGGGCCATTCTTATTCCTACATGTCATAAACATCATCTATGTGCGCTTTCTCTCTACCTATCCTGGTCATTCTTCTTTCTACAAGTCACAAACATAATCTAATGTATGTATTTTTCTCTCAAAATAGATTTTGATCAACTTTGCTTTTCTGGTGCTACTATAGTGTGAGGTCTACCGCCATATGTCGCCTACCCAGGTAGAGGGTGAGGTCTACCGCATGATCAGCTTCTATTGGCGTTGCTCGCACCTAACCATAAAAAACGTGACCTGTCCACGTGAACTGCCCATATAAAAGGAAGCAAATGGAGCTTCTAAATCTTGCTACGGGCCGACCAAGGGAATGGCCCATGCCAACGAGAACTGTTGGCTATATTCTACAGCAAGCAAGCAAGCAAGCTCCTACATAAGGACGCTAAAACGATGATTCTGTTGGTCATCAGCTGTTCCAGTCTCATCTTGATAATTTTTGCTGGAAGGGGATGAGAAGAAATTCCAATGATCGATTTGTGTCATTCTTAGAAGATGTACGAAGTGTCTCGTTAGAATAAATGTATGGAAATATATGATAACATGTTTGATGTACGAAGAGTGTATCGTTAAAATAAATGTATGGAAATATATGATATCATGTTTCTTTTTACCTTTATTCCTTTTTTTTAATGTAATTAGAAGTCCAATTATCTATTTAAGTCATTTCTAGATATGTTTAAATTAAGTGTTTATTGCTTAAACAAATGTATGAAATGTGTTTTACCTATGAGGGACGAATAATTAGGCAGTAGACCTCACGCTATAGTACGAACGGGAGGTAGACCTCACGCTATAGTGTGGTAGACCTCACGCTATAGTAGCACCGCTTTTCTTTATTAGGATTGACATTGCTGTATCCATGTCTATGATCTAATATATTCCCTTCCATAGATCTATAAATTTTCATCCTATTTTAATTTCTTCAGTTGTTTCCTTAATATTTTCCAAGATTCTTTTTTTAGATTCTTTTTTTTTTAGTCCTTTCATTTACATTTCTTCAATGCCATTGCTTCAGCACTTTCCATAGAGGTTTTGTAATCAATCTTCAATTACCTCCCTCTTTTCATGGGAGTTTATGATGCTATGTAACAGCATTTTTGGGCTCAGGCCATGTTATCCTGATGGAAGGTTCCCATAAGTAGCTTCCTAAGGGATATTTGACTACAGTGATATTCCCAGAGAATTTACCCTTAGATCTCGAGAATTCTTACTCCTGGCGCAAATATCCTTAAAATTTCTCTTAAGGATATCGCATAAATCAGGGGACGTATATCTTGATACGACACATAGCAATCTTCACCCTGAATAGCGTTTTCGCTTCGAGGGGTAAAGTGGCAAAATTTGAAGGGGAGCCGATAACAAGATTACCTTTCCTCCCTTACTACTACAAGTATCTAGATGGTGCTGTACGTCACCACCACGTTTATTCCTATAAGTGTAGCGGTATCGCTCGGTGATGCTCCCTGTTATCTCTCTCATTACGCTTAGGTTTTTTTACAGATATCATGCAATCTCCAGCCTTTCTGCCTCTGGAAAGTTTAGTATTTGATCTTTACAATGTATAAATTTTAGCTCCTGCCTCAGTGAAATTAGGTTAAATTAAGTGATGGAGCTTTGCCTTAACCAGAGGTGCTATGGGCACTGTCGTTCATAATGCATGAGTTATTTAGTTAGATTGAACGACTTTCCCGGTGTTAATAGCTTGAATATTTTCGAAGCTATTCAGTCTTCATTTCTAGGAAGTTATCTATATTATGCCAATTGTAATCGACGATTTAGGTAACCGAACCTTGCTCGTGCTAGGCTTCCTAGCCTATGCGTTTTAGTGTACTTTCATGCATGATATAATAGACATTCCTAGTGTAATAGCAATTAAAAATGAACCTATTTAGGCAATTTATATGTGTAAGATATTTTGATTGCATATATATTCCTTTTCCTCTGCGATCGTATATGAGAGAGTTTCGGCGATTAAGGTAGTCGAATCTAAGGGGCCACTAAGCTACTACCCTAGTGGTTTTAGTATACCTTCATACATGTTCCCGGTTTACCCTCGTGTATCGTTTTATCAATTCAGGCGGAGATAGATATCTCCTAGAATTTTATATAAACCGATACTCGTCTCCAGTGGAGATTTAAGGGTAATTCCTCCTTCCCTCTGAGTGCAGCCTTAGGCTACAACTCTAGCTTAGTCTTGCCATCGAGTAGACACTCTGGCTTGACTGGGCTAGTGTTTTCTGTCTCTTCCCTTGGCCGGCAGATAGCAGGCTTTGGGTTTTGGTCAGAACCTCAGAGTATATAGTCTTATGCCGGCGGCCGGCTGGCAGGGTGAATAGTCATTCCCCCTGCTGGACTAAGCTGCCGGCATAGGAGGCTAAACCTCCCTAGGCCGCACTTGAAGTGGATTGTATGATGTCGCCATCTTCTCCCTGCAGTCTAGAAGACTAGTCCTGTGCTCGCAGACCCTAGGCTGAAGAATAGACATTCATTTTGCCGCCTAGGACGGCGCTGGCACTGAAACTCTGTTTCTCCTATGTTGAGAGGGGGTGGCAAGACTGCCGCCATCCCCTTAACTATATTGGCAGACCTAGGTTGGAGAATTTATATTCTCCTGCCAACTAGGACGGCACCGATATTGAAACAGAGTTTCTTCGGGGTGTGGTAGGACAGGCAACCCTGCCGGCTCATTCCACACCTCATACAGGAACCTTTTCCCTACCACCTCTGTCCTTTAGTGATGGCCTAGCCATTGCAACCATTTGGCCGTCGTCCTACAATCTCACCGCTTGCCGGCGGGTTGTGGGGCCGGCCGGGGCTACTACATGCAGCTACTTAGTCGCTCAGCCTTCCCTTATGGACGCAAGGCTCCGGGAAAAGCTGTGCCGGCTGGGCCGACTGCCGGTGGGGGTCTTACTGTAGAGTGTTCTTCAGTCCTCTCTTGGACTGTCATCCACATACCAGTGACCAGCAGTGACCGGCAATGGTTTGTGTTTGGATGGAAGCTTGAATGATACATTCTCCCCCTTCCACTTGAACCCTCATTCTGGAGGAAGGCAATAAGATTGAGTACTTATATCCTTATTTATTGTTAATACACATTTAATAAGATACCCTTCACTCCTTACTTCTTCTCTCTCTATCGGGTAATGCCACCGGGTACTAACCTAGCCGGCAGATGCCGGCCGGGTTGATGCTGCTGGCAACTACCCCAGCTGGCAGGACGCCGGCTGGACCAGTGCGCCAGTTGGACCGGTGCGCCAATACTACCTCAGCCGGCGTCCTTACCTCAGCCGGCGTCCTTCTGGCTGGACCGGTGCACCGGTACTACCCTCAGCCGGCGTGGACTGTACCGCCAGGTGCTAGCATAGCCGGCATAAAACTACAGTATATGATTATACAGTAGCCAGTTTATTTGCAGTACAGATCATACTGCAGACAGAAAACTATAGTATAAATTATACAGCAGTTATTTTCCAACATACCCTGTGTATCCTTGCACAGTCTACTGTTGAGACCAATTGTCATGCCGTTTCACACATGACTTTTCACTAAACTCTTACCTTCGTCAATTGTCCTTACCTAAGTTCGGAGGCACCATTCAATTTAGGACAATCGACTTACTCCTGGCTAGCCTATCTATAACAAACCAAGCCTTGACATAGGCTAATGCCGTGTACATCATAGGTATAGGCTAATAATCTGAGCTTTTGCTTAAGGTAACTTGACTCTTGCTGTGGAGAAGGACGGGTCTTCATTTGCAGTGGAGGTTGAGGGAAAGGCTGTTTCCCCGGGGGTCTTTTTATTCTTACAAAAAGCTTAGTACATGCTCGGTACTCCAAATTGGTACCCTGTAATACAAAGTCTTCGTTTAGGACAGCGACCCTATGTCAAACAACAGACAATTCGTAGCCTAGGCTACACTGTACTCATACCTAACCTACTGGTTACATTGCACAGTTAGCCTGGCAACTCAAAGACTAACTTGATAAATCTGAGAATAATATTACAAATCTTAACTTACGGTTGGTGGCACAGTTCCAACCACATGCAAGCACAGCATAAAGCAGTTTCAATACTGGCAAAATTATTGTACTTTATTTGATACATTTGAAGAAAAAGATAACCACAACAGACAATGTCAAGTGTTATTAAAACACATACATGATAACAAGAACAAGTGCATACCTTTTACAAGGGAGAAGGTAAGAATTTCACATAATAATAAGGGGGAGCAACACCGTTTCCCCTCTACTCTGGTCGCTGTCGGCTCGAAGAGTGCGCTCTGAGCTTACCTAGCGCAGCTACGCCCGAGGCTCACACAACTACGCCTCTGTTTACCTTGGCACTCAATCACAAACTCTCGACCATAGACACAACTACTCCTTTGTTACGCCTCTCTACCTCGGCGTATGCACACTCGATTCTACACCATCTCAACTACGTGTGGCTAACATAACATTTTGATGAGATGAAAACCAATTCGTTTATTAAGTCTAAAAATCGCAAATGGAATTACCATTCAGTTAAATGAAGCATTTCTGTCATTACACAATTATATATGGAAAGAAAAAGTTTCTTTCAACATACTGATAGATGATCAGTTACTATTTACCCACATTATTAAAACCTTTGGAAAGTCAGTGTTAAGTTACACTTATCTATCCTTACAGGTAAGAATTCTTCCACTGGGTTTCCTGAATAGGAAAACTCTAGGTTTTAATTATGAGGGAGGTCGCAGCAATTCACTGAACAGGAAACACAAGTATGTGTCTTTCCTAATTCCTTTCTAGCTTGTCTATCCTAAGCTATATGCAAAAATATATGCAAAAATATTAATAATAACCTTTTATATAGTTTGTCAGGTGAGATGAACTACTCATTTATTTTTCCTCTCTTTACAGGAGGACCATCCCAAGTGCCTTAGAGTCTTTTGCAACGTGAGGAGCAAGGACCTCTTTGGCCATGAAGAGTGCAGGGCTTATTCTCTCTGCTCCATCTCCAAGGGACCTCTGAAGTACTGGGAACCCCAGGACTGCAATGTTTACAAGGCCTTGGTTACTGAGGCTTTTGATGACCCCGAGACAGCGGAGTCAAGGGATGCAGCACGAATTAAGCTGCACAGATGGGTTCGTGGCTTTCAAAAGAATACCACGGGACCTTACCTTCCGAGTGAACGGATGCGCGCCTGTCTGTTCCCTAAGGCGGGTGTGGAAGCTGTCATAGCCCAGCCTCAACCTGAGATCCCTTGCGTCCAGATTTCCATAGATACAGACGTCTCTGACATGATGAAGGACATCCACCTAGATGAGACCATGTCGGAGGTGTCTGAGGACACTGAGAAAGACCTTCTAGCTAAAGGTCTAGAAGAGGAGTCTACCCTGGCTCCCGAAACTGAAGAGGATGACGTCGAATCGGGGTCCGTTTCGTCGGTTCAAGCCCCAGAACCATTACCCTCTATGTCTTCTGCTCCTCTATCAGATGACATGAATAAAGCATTGGCCAGTCTCATGGCTATGATGGAGAATCTTCATAAGCAGAACAAAGAAAGGGACGCTGAACTGAAGAGAAGGATGGACCATCTCGCCACGTCCCGTGGGTCTCAGAAAAGACTCAATGTGAAAGATCTTCCACCTTGCTCTGATGTGAACCCTTGGAGGCATGCAGAATACATGCCTATTACCAATGGTAAGATATTCATATCAGAAAAGCTGGGGGCTGTCCTTATAGAGGAAGTCGACTTATGGCCCAGCTTTAAGTCTTACCCAGACTGCTTCGTCCGCTTGAAGGCGGAACCTACGTCCAAGAAGGAGACAGAACCAAAAGAAGTTATAGTTCTTGACCATAAAAAAAAGCTCAGGCTCTGTTGTCAAGCAGCCTGAAAGGCAAGGACTTCACTAACTCGAAAGTGTCAGCCCTTAGCAAGAAACACCCTTCTTTTCTTGCTCCAGCTAACCTAGCCTTTTTCTTTACTGCAAAAGGTTTTAAGGCAGTTATGAAGACAATACAAGCAGGCAACCTTACCCTACACTCGAGGAGTGAAGACCCTTATCCCTAGCCCTGCCTACGGAGGATAGGGACTGGAAGGAAATCCACCTTACCTTCTCAGTTGGGAAGTTGGAGGCAGATATTGCTGGACGCCAGTTCAACAAAAACCTCCCTAAGCTGTCTGACTTTCTCTTGCGTAGGGAGCAAGAGACAAAGGAAAGACTTGCCGCATCCCTGTCAGTCCAGATTTGCTTGAAGGCAACGGCAAGCAAAAGCAGAACCCCAGACATGAATATGGTTATGGCCAAATCACATTTGGCTTCTCTGGTCAAGGACCTATATGGCTTCGTTAGAGCCAGACGCGCTTGTAGGGAGTTCGTGTTTGCTTCAGCTGCAGTAAAACCTGAACCTAGGAAGCTGATAGCCTCCAATATCTGGGGAAAAGACCTCTTCCCGAGCGAAGTGGTCAAAGAAGTAGTAGACAAGGCTTCCACGGAGAATAGAAATCTTCTCCAGAAGTGGGGCATGTCGGCGAAGAAGAAGTCTTCCCCGGATGAGGGTCCCTAACCTAAGAGGAAGACGAAAAGACCCAGGTTGCCCTCTCGCCCTGTCAGACAACAGCAGCAACAGCAGCAACAACTTCCCACAGTTCCCATGACCGAGGTGCCCCAGATGGTAGCACAATGCCAACCAACTTACCAGATGGTACCTCAGCAACTGGTTGCCCAGTCACCAGTATTTAACACTGTGTATGAGAGACAGACCACTACCTTTTGTCCTAAAGGTAGAAGGTCGAAAAGGGGCTCCTCTAGATACCCTCCAAGAGGAAGAGGGGGTAAGGGAGGACGCGGTCAAGGAGGCAAGTCCTCCGGACAGTCGAAGCAATGAGATGCTTCCGGTAGGAGGAAGACTCCAACAATTTTAGGATCGCTGGACCTTCAATCCTTAGGCCCACAGCCTAATCAAGAACGGACTAGGATGGAGCTGGAGGACAGCTCCACCATCATTTCCTTAATTCTTCCAACACTCCACCCCTGTCCTGGAAGAATACACCCGGGAACTCTTGAGCAAACGGGTGATAAGGAGGGCAAAGTCCATCAAATTCCAAGGAAGGCTGTTTTGTGTTTTCAAGAAGGATTCAGACAAACTCAGAGTCATTCTGGACTTATCACCACTCAACAAGTTCATAGAAAACAACAAGCTCAGGATGTTAACCCTTCACCACATAAGGACCCTGCTGCCAAAAGGGGCATACACAGTCTCCATAGACCTGGCAGATGCCTATTGGTATTGGCATATTCCCTCTCCTCCTACCTAGGATTCAGGCTACAGAAGAAGAAATACGTCTTCAGAACCATGCCCTTTGGACTAAATATAGCCCCAAGGATTTTTACAAAGCTTGCAGATGCAGTCGTTCAACAACTACGCCTAGAAGGCGTCCAGGTAGTAGCCTACCTGGACAATTGGCTGGTGTGGGCAGCATCCAGGACGGAGTGCATGCAAGCATCCAAGAAAGTGATCCAATTCCTGGAACATCTGGGATTCAAGATCAACGTCAAGAAGTCTTGATTATCTCCAGCTCAAGAGTTTCAATGGCTAGGAATATATTGAAACTTAAAGTCACACCGTCTATTTATTCCCCCAGGGAAGAGGGGAGAGATAGCAGGATCTGTCAAGAGACTACTGAAATCCGACAGGATATCAAGATGCCAACAGGAGAGAGTACTGGGTTCTCTTCAATTTGCATCAGTGACAGACCCAGTGCTAAGAGCACAGCTAAAAGATGCATCAGGAGTCTGGAGAAGATACGCATCAAACGCTCGAAGAGATCTAAGAAGACCGATTCAGACTCGACTATGATCACTTCTCAAGCCATGGTTGAAGGCCAAGAACCTGAAGAGGTCTGTGCCCTTGCAACCACCTCTACCTTCAGTAATCATCCATACGGACGCATCAAAGGAAGGATGGGGAGGTCACTCCCACCAATGTAAAGTCCAAGGGACTTGGTCTTCTCTATTCAAGACCCTCCACATCAACATTTTGGAAGCCATGGCACTCTTTCTCAAGCTGAAGAAACTATCCCCTCGACATTCAGTCCACATAAGATTGATCCTGGATAACGAGGTGATAGTAAGATGTTTAAATCGTCAAGACTCGAGATCACCCTAAATCAACCAAGTGATGTTGGCCATCTTCCACCGAGCGGAAAAGAAGAGATGGCACTCATCAGCAGTTCACCTTCAAGGGTTCCGCAATGTGACGGCGGACGCTCTATCCAGGCTCACGCCGATAGAGTCAGAATGGTCCCTAGCAGGATCATTCTCCTTCATCTTACATCAAGTCCCCGAACTGCAGATCGACCTCTTCACAACGAGCGACAACAAGAAACTACCTCGTTATGTGGCCCCATACAAGGACCCTCTAGCGGAAGCGATGGACGCCATGTCCCTCGACAGGAACAGATGGAACTGGATTTACCTGTTCCCTCCAACCAATCTCTTAATGAAGGTCCTCAACAACCTGAGATCCTTCCAGGGAACGGCAGCTCTAGTGGCTCCCAAGTGGCCAAAGAGCAATTGGTTCCCTCTAATACTGGAACTGAAGCTGACGCTGATCCCTCTGCCCGACCCAGTACTGACTCAACAAGTACAGAAGTCGACTGCCTTCGCTTCATCACAGAAAACCCAAAACCTTCATTTCATGATTTTCTCTCCTTAGCAGGAAATAAAAGGTTTGGGATCTTGAGAGACAGTATAGACTTCTTAGAAGATTGATTGATTGATTGATTTAAAGTTTTCAGGCATCCTGACATCTGAGGTCATTGACGCCGGTAACATTTAATTTATGTATACAAAAATAAAAAATAAAATAAAATAAAAAAAAAGATTATTCAATTAAAATCATAATAGTTGAATGTCATAAAAGTTAAATATTTTTCAGAAGACCTGCTTCTGAAATAAATCTAAAAATGCCACTTGCATGGTAGGACACATCATTTCCAAGAATCTTGGCAAGGATGAACCTGCTACCCTCACCTCGAGCCTCAAACAAATATCTATTCCGCAAGTTGTTATAATTGGGGCATTCGGTCAACAAATGCCTTACTGTTAGAGGTACTAAACAGTCGTCACAATACGGTTGGTGTTGGCCCTTTAGCAGAAACTCGTGTATCAACTGAGTGTGACCAATACGGAGACGACAAAGAGACGTCTCCCATTTTCGGGGCATCATATTATACCACCAAGGAGATATGTCATTTGTTATCTCTCGCATTTTATTGCCATCTTGACTATCCCATTGCTGTTGCCATTTATTGCAAACCAATTTCTTGATGTCAGGTAAGAAATCATTACAGGGAATGGGATACCTTCTTGGCAGCAACTCGGATGCAGCCTCCTTAGCCAGTGAATCTGCCTTCTCATTCCCGGACACACCTACATGTGCTGGAACCCAACAAAATTGAACTGTTATACCTCTCCGTCCAATAATGAAAAGCCATTCTAAAATCTTTAAAACTAGAGGGTTATTAGAATTAAAAACTTCCATAGCTTGAAGGACACTCCTTGCATCACTAAAAATTGTAAAATTGCCCTCCTTCTCCAATGCTATTTTCTCAATAGCGGTTAATATGCCATACAGTTTGGCAGTAAATATGGAAGTGGTCAGAGGAAGTGCACCTCTACAATTAAAACAATTACTATGTACTCCAAATCCAACGCCAGCATCAGATTTGGAGCCATCAGTATAGATAAAAGTTGATCCTCTATGTTCTTTAACATGTTCATTAAAAAGAGACCTGGCTTCTAGGTCTGACATATTCTTCTTATCTCCAATAAAATATTTACAAAAAGATATCTCTGGTAACTTCCATGGAGGCGTTGATGATACCTTGAATGGAAGTACCTTATTTCTAATTATATCCAGACTATTTAATAATCGTTTCACCCGAAAGCCATAAGGTTGAGGAGATTTTGGGTGCAACTCAAAGTATGATGCGTGTCTTACAAGGCTTGCAGTCTGAAAGGCTAGAGAGTTAGGGAGTCTTTGCAATCTAAACCAATACCGAAGAATGGAAGACATTCGGTAAAGCTTCTTAGAAGAATATAAGTCTAAGTCTACTAGAAGACAATATGAGTCATCTTGGAAGAAGTGGATTGCTTTCGTCAAGGCAAAAGGACCAAAACAAATCTCAACGGACTTTTGTTTATCCTTCTTTATCCACCTTCATAAACAAGTTTTGGCAGCCAATACGATAACCACGTGTAAATCAGCCTTGACTAGACCTCTGCTATACACCTTCCAAGTAGACTTGTCAAACAAAATCTTTAACAAGATCCCTAAGGCTTGTGCTAAACTCAGGCCTGCAGCCCCTCCGAAGCCCATTTCATGCTCCTTGGATAAGGTCCTACACTTTGCTTCAACAGTGAACAATGAGGATTGCTCTCTAAAAGACTTAACCCTAAAAGTTATATTCTTGTTTTCTCTAGCCTCGGGGGCCAGAGTTAGTGAAATAGTGGCCCTATCCAGAGATGAGGGCCATATTCAGTTCACAGAAGTGGGTGAACTGAATCTTTTTCCTGACCCAACATTTCTCGCCAAGAACGAGCTACATACCAAAAGGTGGGGTCCCTGGAGAATCTGCCCTCTGAAGGAAGATGTCTCGCTGTGCCCAGTGGAGTGTCTAAAGGTATATCTTCGTAGAACTTCAGACTTCAGGGGAAGACAGCTCTTTAAAGTAGAAACCTCAGAGTCAAACCTATCCCTAAAACAAGTAAGGGCGAAAATCACCTACTTTATTCGCAGAGTGGATCCTGACAGTACACCCGCAGGTCATGATCCTAGAAAAATCGCTTCGTCATTGAATTTCTTTTAAAACATGGACTTGGAGCGTCTTCGCTCATACACTGGATGGAAGTCATCCAGAGTGTTTTTCAAACATTACGCTAAGCAAGTGCAAGAACTCAAACACTTTGTGGTGGTGGCAGGTAGTGTACTAAAACCTGTCATCTAGTGCTGCGATGAAGAGTGAATTGATTGGGACTGTCAATGTAAGGGTGAAGGTATTGACACCTCACAGTGCAATACTTTGAAATAAGTGTCACCAAGGTGACACGAAGCACTGTTCTAGTTATTTAAGGTGAAGAAACATAGAGATAACACCTGTGCCATGTGTTCTTACACAGTGTGAAGAGACAATCAATATCACAGAAATGCATATTAGAAAATTTAATAAATTTTCAGATTACAGTGGTTCTAACATATTTTCCCTTTCAGGTGAAACAAACATTTTCTGGGCTTTGATTGTAGAACATGTTTCTCATTGCATTTATTAACATTATGTTAACATTAGGTTACGTATGTTGAATTTGCTAGTTATTTATTACCAATAAATACTTGATGTGTATTTGTATCTTATTTCGCCCCAAAATTGATTTTCAATAAAAATATATCAGAGTATTATTTTCCTTTAATAAACTGCATATGTTTATACGAACAAGATATATAGCTAATACCTTTGTTCTTATACGAGTACAAACTTTATCTGGTAACGCATACAACGAGACCTGTATGTTCTTGATGCTATGTTTGTTCATATGTTATATGCAAACCTTGAGACTCCTTTCCTATGTCTAGTAAGACTCTTCCTTGCAGGGGGCAGGAAGCACTAACATAGTTTATGATTAGCAGTAATGACGTATAACGGTAACGTCATATGTCTCTATGGTCTGGATGACCAAGGAATAACTGTCCCGAGGTTAAGGCACTTTTGGAAAATCCACAGATGCAGTACTTTCTAAACAATTCTCTGGTAACCTTCCATCAGGACGACATGGCCTGAGCCCAAAAAATGGATTTTGAGCGAAGCGAAAAATCTATTTTTGGGCGAGATAGCCATGTCGTCCTGATGGACCCGCCCTCCTTTTCTATAGAAAAGGTCTTAGCAGGATCCCTCCCAAAACTACTACATCTGTAGCACCATGCTCAACGCTACAAGGAATAAACGTGGCAGTGACGTACAGTGCCATCTAGATACTTGTAGTAGTAAGAGAGGAAGGGTAACCTTGACATCGGCTCCCCTTCAAATTTTGTCACTTTCCCCCTCAAAGTGAAAACGCTATTCGGGGTGAAGATTGCTATGTGTCGTATCAAGATATACGTCCCCTGATTTATGTGATATCCTTAGGAGAAATTTTAAGGATATTCGCGCCAGGAGTTAGAATTCTGGAGACCTAAAGGTAAATTCTCTGAGAATATCACTGTAGTCAAATATCCCTTAGGAAGCTACTTATAGGAACCTTCCATCAGGACGACATGGCTATCTCACCAAAAAATAAATTTTTCGCTTCCCTCAAAATCTGTTTTTCCCGATTCCTTACTGTTGACTCCACTAAACACATTTGAGGACAAACTATAAGCTAAAAGATAGATGCAAAGCTTCTTAGCTTGCCATAGGCCTTAATATTATATATATGATTGATGATTTATTATTATTACTAATTAAACTACAACCCTAGTTTGAAAAGCAAGATGCTATAAGCCCAAGGACTAAACATGGAAAAATAGCCCATTGAGATAAGGAAATAAACTACAAGAGAAGTAAATAATTTGAATAAAATATTTTCAGAACAGTAACAATAAACTTCTAAAAAAAAAAAAAAAAAAAAAAGTGGAAGAGAAATAAAATAGAATAGTGCGCCTGAGTGTATTCTCAAGCAAGATAGAGGAAGACCATGGTACAGTGGCTATGGCACTACCCAAGACTATTGAGCAATATTTTGATTTTGGAGTGTCCTTCTAGAGGAGCTGCTTACCATAGCTAAGAGTCTCTTTTACCCTTACCAAGAGAAAAGTAATCACTGCATAATTACAATGCAGTAGTTAATCCCTTGAGCGAAAAATTGTTTGGCAATCTCTGTGTTGTCAAGTGTTTGGGGACAGAGGAGAATGTGGAAAGCATAATCCAAACTATTCAGTGTATGTGTAGGCAAAGGAAAAATGAGCCATAACCAGAGAGAGGGATCCAATGTAGTACTGTCGGACCAGTCAGAGGATCCAATAACTTTCTTGTACTGTATTAGTATCGCAATGGGTGGCTAGTGCCTTGGCCAACCTACTATCTATTATTTATTTACATGATGTAAACAATGGCTGTCTTCCTTTTTTCTTGAGTTCTCTGCTTTCCACATACATTTCGTGTTACTAATCAACCAACCGAGTTAACTAGGAAAATAACTTTAAATGAATAGACATAAGACCAAGTTGGAAGCAATGTGGATACTTCAAAGTTTACGAACATTACCATGGTAATAGTCCATGTAACAGGTTGTGTACGACATCCCACATACATACGTTGGTAACAAAACATTATATGGTGCATCATACAAATGATATATAGGCCACTGTTGGTCTGTTACAAGTTTAGAATTAGCCGTATTTCTCAAATGCTGAACTTGTACATTAGCCACCCACTGTGTTGTTAATTTGTAAATAAAGCCTGCAAAATACACGGCTTCTTTTTGTCCCTGGATCCTGATGTAGCCCTGCCTTTATACCCTCATGTTTTCTTCAATTAGCAGCAACATACTGAAAAATGGTGGCAGGGTACGCATGAAGGCACAGCATTCGAGGTGAAATAACTGTATATGCTTCATTATGACTCTTGGCATTGACACATCGCTCGCTAACTTTCAAGTGAACAGGGAAAAGTCAGTTTTGTGTCAAAAATTAAACATCTGCTTATTCATTCTATCCACGAGAAACTTTTCTTATATCAACTACAAAATTTTACATGTGGTCAACATTAATCCCGCAATACCCTGCCAATCCTAACCCATTCTATGCTGGTGTCAAGATCCCTTAATCAAACAGTTCATCACTGAAACAGTTTCGAAGTTGACAGGTAAGAGATTATTAGGAAGTCTGATGATTTTGCTACTAGAGAAATTAATGTAACATATAAGAGGTATACATATATTCAATACTAGGAAACAACAGTAGTGGGAGTCCTTTGACGACTCCTTTAAAAAATTATTCTCTGACCTTCAAACTCTTTCAGGACTTGTAATATTCTGATGTATGTAGGGCTTCTTTGATGTAATAGAATTGTGTTAGGTATTCAGGAGTCTAATATCTTTTGTAAGCTACTTAAAACAAGAAATTTAACAGAAGAGATGTGTATTGATATCTGCAAAACTTTGAGAGTCCCTGACCACAGACTAATACTGAACCCATAAGCTGTTACTAAGGTTAGGTACAAACCGGACAGATCTCTATAATTATGGCAGTTTGGTAGTGCTTCCTGGTAATGTAAAATTTGTGATCTTTTGCATAACTTTGTCAAGAATAAATATTTGGCTTATGCTAAAACTTGTCAAGAGTGTGGCAGTAAAAATCCCTTTATCAGTAACATGACAAATTCGGAGATAATTTGTACATTTCCCTGCCTAATACAAACCTGTAGTTATTTATGTGGATATACTTTTGGCAGAGCTGGAAGGCAGCCATTACATTTAAAATACGAGGTGGCAACCCTTCTTATCCACTTGAGTGGATAGGCAGGGGATGGCTGGGTGGTACCCAGCCGCCTATATAAATTCAGAGCTGTGAGCTACATCATGGTTACCTATGGGCCGACCAAGGGAAAGGCCCGTGCCAACAAGAAGTGTTGGCTTTAATACAATACGAACGAACGAGCTACATCACTTTTTGATTGCAGGCACAACTTACTGGGGGACAGGTGATGAAGGGCCAATTCATATAAATAACTACAGGTTTGTATTAGTAAGGGAAAAATACAAATTATCTACGGATTTGTCATTTGTTCCCATACTAACAAACCTTCGTTATTTATGTGGATGACTCACTCTTAGGAGGTTGATAAGTTTAACTACTAGCTTATTCACTGACCTGGGTTTACCGAGATCAGTATTAGACTGCAACTGAGGGAAACCTTGCTACTTCGCTTATTATTACAGGTGAGTATGATAGCTGCCTGAACAACCCAAGTAGTTGTGAGCGATATAAGAACGTATAGGTAAGAACGTTCCTAGTTTAAATAGGAACCCTACACATAAATAGACGTTTCCCAAGGTCTACCTCGCAGGAGGCATTGGGGACGTGTACAAGTATATAACAATAAACTATACTTGGTTACACAAGAGAAGCGGTTATTATCTGCAGAGTTTGAAATCAGCTTGCAAAGGGACCCATGGTGCTGTTCCCAAAAAGAGGGGAGATGATGAAAGTAAAAGAGCCAGACATATTTTCATTCAACCCAGCCTTACCCCAGGTAACCAATGTCCTCAACCTTCTACTACTTGTCCAACAAGAAGCACGAGGTATTCTTAAACCACTTGGTGTTTCACCATCACAGGAGAGATAGAGAAACCATATCTGGTCTTCTATGGCTCACGTCTTGCAGGTAGGGCAAGGTGAAGATCAGACACGCTTTCACCCTACCAATGGCAAGGTCTGCTCCAAAATGTTATGGATGGATTCTGCCCTAAAACATTATGAGCTCGAGGTTCCCTCTATGAGGAGAAGGAGAGGGATTCCGTGACTGGAATATGACGTGTCTCAATCACGAACGTGATCCTTATAAGCCTCCTTTGACAATCCTAGGGTTAGCGAGGCATGCGGAACCTAAGGAGCGAGCTCTTTTATTATTTTCCTGAGGTATGGCCTCAATATAATCCCTAGCGTGAAAAGGAAGAATCATTGATGGGTATATTACCCAGTGGGTCCCAGTTACGAATGGGAGTCTCATGCACTCCCTTGGGCCATCCAAGGTTGGCAAAACGTGCTGTTTTGGGGGCTAGGTAATCCTCCTCCTCAAGCTATGTCCTTAAGTAATTACCAGTGTAATAGCATTGATTACAAAGCGGCAGGTTTCTGGGTATAGGGCTTGAACCTGAAGTTCAAGCTGTCCAGAACAAAATTGGATGTTACATGGTTTCTCGCCATGAGCGGGAGATGTTGAGGGAGGCCCATAGGGTATGTCTCTCTTTTAGTAGAGGGCCATACTGGGAGAGATTGATTGATTGATTGAAAGTTATCTGGAATCCTGACATCCAAGGTCATTGACGTTGATAGCATTTATTATATATGAAAAATAAAAGAGAATTCAATTAAAACCATAAAAGTTAAGAAGTCATAATAATTAAATAGTTTTCAGAAGACCTGCTTTTGAAATAAATCTAAAAATTCCTCTCGCATAGTAGGACACATCATGTCCAAGAATCTTGGGAAGGATGAACCTGCCATCCTCACCTTGAGCCTCAAACAGATATCTATTTCTTAAGTTAGTAAAATTAGGGCATTCGGTCAATAAATGCCGCACTGTTAAAGGTACTAAACAGTCCTCGCAATACGGTTGGTGTTGGCCCTTCAGCAGAAACTCGTGTGTCCAATACGTAAACGACAAAGAGTCGTCTCCCATTTTCGGGGTATCATGTTATACCTCCGAGGTGATATAATATTTGTTACTTCCCTCATTTTATTGCCATCTAGACTATTCTAGTGCTGTTGCCATTTATTACAAACCAGTTTCTTGATGTAAGGTAGGAAATCATTACAGGAAATGGGATACCTCCTTGGTAGCAACTCGGATGCCGCATTCTTTGCCAGTAAATCTGCCTTCTCATTCCCAGACACACCTACATGTGCTGGAACCCACCAAAATCGAACTGTTATACCTCTCCGTCCAATAATAAAAAACCATTCTAAAATCTTTATAACTAGAGGGTTACTAGAATTAAAAACTTCTAAAGCTTGAAGAACACTCCTTGCATCACTACAATTTGTAAAATTACCCTCCTTTTCCAATGCTATTTTCTCAACAGTGGTTAGTATGCCATACAGTTCGGCAGTAAATATGGAAGCTGTTACAGGAAGTGCACCTCTACTATTAAAATCCCTACTATATACTCCAAATCCAATGCCAGCATCAGATTTGGAGCCATCAGTATATATAAAAGTCGATCCCCTATGTTCTGCAACATGTTCCATAAAAAGAGACCTGGATTCTTAGTCAGTCATAACTTTTTTAACTCCAATAAAGTAATTACAAAAAGATGTGTCAGGTAATTTCCATGGAGGAGTTGATGATACCTTGAATGGAAGTACCTTAATTCTAATTATATCCAGATTGTTTAATAATTGTCTCACCAGAAACCCAAAAGGTTGAGGAGATTTTGGGTGCAACTCAAAGTATGTTGAATGCCTTACAAGGCTTGCAGAGGACATTCGGTAAAGGTCTAGAGGCAACTCCCCAGCATCAACAAGGAGACTTGGGATAGGTGAGGTTCTAAAAGCTCATGTGGACAATCTAATGCTAGCATGATATATAGAATCTAATATTTTTAATCGGTATAGGGTGGCTGAGGAGTATATTTTGCATCCATAACTAATTTTGGAAAAAATCAAGGAATTGTATAATTTTAAAATAGTATTGCGGTCTGCCCCCTATGATGTATGGGACAATACTTTTAAAAGATTCATAGCTTCAAGACATTTAGCTTTTAATGCTTTTAAGTGAGAAACCCATGTAAGCCTACAATCAAATATCAACCCTAAAAAATTAGCTTCACTTTCACATGGGATCTGTTGACCTTTGATGTATATATCCGGGTCTGGATGTACTCCCCGGATACGACAGAAATTGACAATTGCAGTTTTACTTGTCGAGAACTTAAATCCATTCATATCGGCCCAATGGATAATTTTATTAATAGAGAGTTGTATTTTTCTCTAAATAATTGCCATTCTAGCTGCAGCAAATGATATGGAGAGATCATCCACAAATAATGTTGCAAGAACATCCCGGGGAATGACAGAGGATATCCCATTAATTGCTATTGCAAAAAGGATTACACTCGGCACACTACCCTGAGGAACTCCTTCCTGGCATTTACTCTGTGATAAAGCTTCCCCAACTCTCACTTGGAAAACTCTTATGTGAAAGAAATGACTAAATAAATAGTGGTAGCTCTCCTCTTAATCCAAATTCATGAATTCTTTTAAGTATACTGTATCTCCATGTGGTATCATATGCCTTTTCAAGATAAAAAAAAAGACTGTCACATGGTGCTGTCTGGAAGCAAACGCTTCACAAATGGAGGACTCAAGTCGTATCAGCACTTCATTCGTTGAGCGCATTTTTCTGAATCCATGTTGAATGGGTGATAAAATACCCTTCTTTTCAAGGTACCACATCAGTTTTACATTGACAATCTTCTCCATGATTTTGCACAAACAAGATGTTAATGCAACTGGCCTATAATGTGCTGCTAAAAACTTGTCCTTACCCAGTTTTAAAAAGGTTAAAATAATGGCTAGTTCCCAAACACTTGGATAGCTATGATCATGCCATATTCTATTAAAAATGCTTAAACTAAATAACTTTGTTTTAAAATGTACGGGTTTAATCATTGCATATGGAATTCCATTGGGTCCAGGGGCTGTATCGTTACAAGTAGCAAGAGCAGAATTAAATTTTCTTTCAGTAAAAGGAGAATTGTATGACTCGCGCTTTCTTGTTACGAAGTTTAAAACTTTCTTTTCTTCAACGCTCCTATACTGGTGACCAGGAGTTGCTTCACACTTGCACGATACATTTGAAAAATGGTCAGCCAGGGCATTGCTAACTTCCGTTCCTCCAGTCATACACTGGCCATTTACCCTTAACACTGGTGGTGGGTTTGGGGTGAATTTGCCTGCCATCTTTTCGACTTTCCTCCACACAGATGATGTTGGTGTTCTACTGTTAATGGAGGAAACAAATGACATCCAAGACTGGCGCCTAGGTTCTTTCATGGCACGATGGAACTCCGCTCTACATTTCTTGTATATGACTAAATTCTCCTCAGTAAGGCGCATGCGCAATCGAGTTAAAGACTTTCTTGTGGCTCTGTGCAGGGCAGTTAGTTCTGATGACCACCAGGGGACTGTTCGTCATCTGAATATCCCTGTTGTTTTAGGAAAGGAATTCACTCCTGCTGTGTGAAGAGTTCCATCAAGTAAGTGTATGGCATCATCAACACTTTCAAACTGTTCTGCATTTCCTTCAACTTCACTTAACTCCCGAAATCTATTCCAGTCCATCTTATCAAGATTCCATCGATGCAATCTCTGTAAAGGTGGACCATTGTTGGTGTTTATAATGATTGGTGCATGATCACTATTAGGCCAATCATATAATGTTCTCCAATTAAAATCGAGAAGACAGTTAGAGCTTGCAAATGATAGGTCAATGCAGGACAAGGTACCTGCCTGAACATGAAAATGTGTGGGCTCTCCTATATTAAGGAGCCCAATATCTTCATTCTCCAAAATTGATGATATATTACCCCTTGCATTTGCCAAAACATCACCCCATAAAGGATGTCTACTATTAAGATCTCCTAGTAAGAGAAAAGGTTGTGGGAGTTGTTTAATCCCCTCTACTATATTATCATATGAGATGTTATCATCTGGAGGCATGTAAAGAGATTGTGTATTTTCTCCCTATATCAATCTGTACAACTACTGCCTGCAGAGGGGTATAGATAGACAAAAATATTTGGGGAATAGCTCTCGACGAACGTATATAAGACTTTCCCCATGGCTTCCTGCTCGTTGGTCATAAGGTGTCCTATAGCTAACATACTCTCGAGGACAAGGAGTACTAGCATCAAGCTTGCTTTCTTGTAGACATAGAGTTATAAGGGAGTGCTCACGTATGAGGAGCTTGAGTTATTCATATTTCGCCCTTAAACCCTGACAATTTCATTGCAGAATAGAGGAAAAAGCTATGATATATTTTTTGGAAGACACCTTAGATGAAGTCTTCCCATTGGCAATATTCAATTTAACAATATTTCCCGGTGGTATCTCTTGAGAGGATCTTGATATAGTGGGTTTTGTGTTCCTCTTTTTCTTTGTGTCCTTCTGATCTAATTTTGAGGAGGACTGTGGACCTCAATTTGAATTTCTGATTGGTTCAATTTACCTTCCAGTTGATCAGAAACATCTGCACACAAGATATCATATTTATTTGAAGTCGTGACTTTAATGTTTCTCATGGTAGAAGGCGAGAGAGATGGAGGTCTTTCTCTTTTTCGATTAAAAGGTTGTGATCTGTCAGGTTTTTGCATCTTCCCCACAGTAGGTTCACCAGGTAAATTAGTTTCAAGTGGAACCTCCATCAGATCGGGCAAGGACATGGCCTGAGAGAGGTTTGTACTATTGTTTAAAATTGGAGTAGTTGGCTTTTGAATAACTTTAGATCTTTAAGAATCTGTTTTGATTTTTCTATAATTTCTGGACATAGATTTTCGATGGGACTTTCAACCTCTTTAACTACTTTTATTTGTTTCTTCATATTAGAAGTAGAGATATGATTTTCGACTGTGTGGTTTGGCAAGTTTTTCTTCAGAACCATTGAAAAAGGTTTCCCTGGTCTTATCTGCTTTTCAAGAGCTCTTTTACGAGCCTATTTAAAAGTAACCCTTTCCATGGTCCTAATGGCCTGTATTTTTTTTTAAAAAATAAACTTAATGCAGCTTTTAGATGTAGCTGGGTGTGCTTCCCCACAATGTATGCAATTAGGGTTTTCTCTGCATACTCCATTACTACTTTTTCCACAGTTGGCACAAACAGCTGACTTATTATTTACTTTTTCCTTGCATTTCTGGCTTAAATGGCCATACATTTGGTAATGATAACATCGCAATGGTGAAGGGATATAAGGTTTCACCTTCAAAGATAGCCAACCAGCTTTTATAATATTTGGTAAGCTGCATTGATCAAATGTTATAATCAGAGTAGCAAGAGGAATACGTTGTTTTCCAACATTCTTTCTCATTCTGACTACTTTTACTACTCCTTGACTTTTCAGTTCATCCTCAATTTCTTTTTCCTCTATATCCAGCAATTCTGGAGCATATATCACACCTCTACTCTGGTTGAAAGTAGGGTGCGAAATGCATTTTACACAATGATCATCCAATGTTGTAAGTGTTTTTAGCCTTTCACCTTGTAATGGGGATAGTGTCTCTATCAAGAGACTTCCATTTCCTTGGGGTAGAATTTTTGGCTGCCCTCCACATAAAGTGACTATTTCCCTGTTAGCGTTGAAAAGATTTAAATGCCCAATTCTTCCATTTTCAAATTCCAATATAAAAAAATTTTCATAATTCACTACTTCATAGTGACCAGGTAATACTTCTACTTTTCTATACCTTTGTGTACTGTCATCATTTCTCACACACTCTTCTTCTCTAGTGTTTTCTTATCATTCTTTCCATAACGCATATAAGGTTCCAAAGTAACAATACTAGAACCCGAATTGGAGCTGTCTGTACCGAGGTCCATGTTTGTATTTTCAAGGTCATCAACAGAGGGGTGAGTTTCTTTGGTATGAGCAAGCCGGGTTATCCACCTCTTAGCGGAGGATGTCAGTCCTATCCTATGTGGCCCAACACGAGAAGTGGATTCAGCGGGAACAAGTCCTCTATTAGAGAAGGGCTGCTTCTCTTTAGGTGGACGTACACTGGTCAGTGGGGGTAGTTAGCCCCTCCCTCCATCGACTCCAATGCCTGGCGTCACCCATTACCCGCAAATATGGGTGACTTAAAACCGGATCACTGGAGCCCGACTCTTAACAGACTTGGTCTGCACCCAATGGGGTCTGCGAGAGGGTGATGGCGTCTAAATTGGCACAGGTTGAGATGGAAGGCCGTCCATCCCACACTGTGCCAAATCCAAAGCAGCATCCAAAGTATTATCGAACATGCCAAATTCGTAAACAATATCAAGCCCAAAAGGAAGAGATGGGAGAAAAAAGAAATAACCAAAAGTAAAAGAGAAAGTGCCGACTGATTTAGTTGGATCGACGGCTGGGCACCGAGGTCCAGTGGAAAGTAGTTCCCACTGTTCATTAGAGCCCAGCTGCTAATCCCTAAGCCCCCATCCTCATCAAGGCTTCCGCATCTGGGGGGTACTGGGAGAGATCTGTCCTCGAGATCGAGAGCAGATTTGTTCTTTCAGGTGTCCTAGGTCCTCAAGTGAGGAACCCTGGGACCAAAGTGAGCCACTCATCCAGTAGAGGCTGTATTACCCCGCTACAGGTAAACTGGTTCAAACTCTGTGGAAAGCAACGAATGGAGGAGATGCTCGATGGACGAGCAAAGGTCTTCAGTTGCCTAAGCCTAAGAACATAATTTCTTTCGATGACATGTTTTAGTGTATAACTGAAATAGCACTCTCGAGAAGAGAAAACAAGACTTCATTCGACCCTCACCGAGTGGCCGAGTAGCATCTAGTCGTAAAAGAAGTCCAAAATGGGTTTTCTGAAGACGTAGACGTACCACTGGATGTGACCTGTCTTTCCAGCGAGTGTTGCCCACGAGGCTAGACCGATGCGCTAGTCGAGTCTCCTAATGAGATGAGTCCGACTACAAGTTAGCACGGAAGTGGGGAGAAGCCATCTATTCCTTTCTCGGAAAAATTGCTTGCAAAGGGAATCCAACAGGTGACTGCAGTTCTGCAGAAAGAAGAAGATCAATGCCTGTCATTGATATTTATTCCGCTTCGCGAAGGAAAACCTCTAAAACAGAGGCTTACAGGAAGACTTTAAAGAAGGGGGTTGATTCTAGAAAATCCAAACCCGTGTACAGGATATCCAGAAGGGGAGACCACGTAGAAGCAGGAAATGTTTCCCTCAGATGGGATACCAATGAATCACTGTCATTCCCTAGTTATTTTCCCGAGGAAAGAGGATGCCTACTAGGGGATTAAGAGACAATATCATTCGTGCTCTGATCCTGGTCCAAAGGATGTGTGGTACTGTAAGTTTCCTCCTCCCTTTCTTTGATGCTTCTATAGGAAGATTCTACAGGCTGATGACCCAGTCTACAGACACCCATATTAGAGATGACCTTCGTGTCTTTCCTTCGATTGCTCTAATTTTCAGATCAAGGTAAACTGAAGGAGATGTCTCCCAGGAGTTCGAGACTTTAAGGATCAGTCAGTAGTCCGAGGTCTTCAAAACGAGGGCCGATCCCGTACAGGAAATTATGGGCTAACTGATTGATCGCTAAACTTTCCTTCGCCTGACAAGGTTTGAAGGTTAAGCTCGTCTCACAATGAGAGACTACAAGTGGAGACTTCCGACCGACGAAGCTCAGCGGTATCCTGACGTACCGTATCTTCCTATGAGATTGGATGTTCCAATTATGAGGAAGAAGAGAGAGATCGCTTCCCATTACCTCAGGGAAGATGGAATATACACGAGATATATTTTGTAGCTATTGGGTGGAAAAGACATGAGCCAATTATTTTGAGCTCGTGGGAGGGGGTTGTCCCATGATGAAGGAATATATTTTTTCCCAACTAATCTGGCCTAAGGAAGAGCTCCGGTTAAGGGATAAATTCATCGGCTGATTTCACCAACAAGACTGAGTTTCATGAAGTGTTAGCAAAAAAAATATCTCCCCGGAACAGATTGCAGATGTAGGTTCAATGGGTTCCAACTAAGGTCCGAGGGCATAAAGGCCAACGGAGATTGGGAGAACACAAAATTTTGACAACCTCTGTTATTCTTGTCAGACACACATCTAGGGCCGGCCTGAATTGTAGCAAGTAAATTGTTTTAGCTGTCACTTAAGGCACCGTTGAATTTAATTCTCCAAGAGGGAGAGAATGGCGGTAACCCAATGTGGTTGGGGTTGTATCTCACGATGGAGGGGGATGAACATATTCAAGGGATCTGCCTGAATTGTAGCAAGTAAATTGTTTTAGCTGTCACTTAAGGCACCGTTGAATTTAATTCTCCAAGAGGGAGAGAATGGCGGTAACCCAATGTGGTTGGGGTTGTATCTCACGATGGAGGGGGATGAACATATTCAAGGGATCTGCCACCCCTACCACCCTACCACATCCAAGATTTGATTTGCTTCAGGAGACTGCCTAACTAGCGTAGTTCCTATTCAAGCAAAGTTGACTAATAAGCAGCCCATACAATACGGGACAACAAGGGAGAAGGTAACAACCGAAACAGCAACCTGGTTCCTGAGGCAATTTGCTCGTGAGCCTTCCTGTAGTATGAACAAAATGCAAGTGAAAACACGTACGTTCATGAGGGATGAAATCCTGTGTGTGCCGGATTTAATGCATAAACCTGGTGGCCACCTTAATGCAGATCCCTCTGATCTTGCAGAAGGCAAGAAAACTTTGGAAGCCCGAAAAACCCTGTTTGTGATACACAAACAAGAACCCAAAAACCCAAAAGAACAAGGGGTACTGAGCTTTGCGTTAGCTTATTATCCCATCATCGAAGAAGGGTGTAGTTTTAGGAAAAAACTGTGTTGAAACTCCATCAACTCCACATGTTCTAAGTAAGTAGTGTAAGCCCAAGAGCGAGGAGAGACAAGCTATGCCGTCTAGGAAAGAATGCTCTATTGAGAAGCTACTGATCATGGAAGTGGTTGCTGATTAGAAGCCTAAAGTGGAGCAGGCTTATTAGTGATCACTAGCCTCCGACCAGTGAACGTCAAGCAAGTAAACGGCAAGCAAAACTAACATGTGAGACGACGAACGACTAGCTGTTGTACATTAAAACAGTGAACGGTGCTACTGATAAGCAACCGGAGATCATCTAGCCGTTGAAAAATGGTGATTGGCCGCTGATGAATCAGAGATCTGGTACATCTGAGATCTACCGAATCGTAGCACTGGTGCCCCACAAGCAGGGGTTCGGCGATCGGCTGTGTTATCGGCGAGCTTCGAGCTGACATTATGTGAGCTGGCGATCGGAACTGCAGGTGGGTACAGGGGGATTGGAGATCGAACCTTGAAGATCAGTGATCTTCCAGCGGTTGACGATTGGCGATGGCAATCGTCAACTAATGACCTAGCAATCACTGATCAGGTGTTAAATGATCGACGCAATTATGATGGGTGATCTAACAATTGCTGAACTGAAATCAGCGATCAGTATGGTGACGCTTACCATCATCTCGCTCTTGATTGTGATAATGATCACGAGCGCTTCGATCTAGGTCTTGAGTGTCTCGTGCAGCACTATCATGAGTATGAGCGTCTTGCTCGTAAGCATGAGTGCCTTACATGAAAGCTTGAGCTTCTTCACAAGAGCGTAAGCGTCTTGGTCGTGAGCACGCACACCTCGCACGAGAGCATGAGTGTCTCACTCCTGAGTCTGAGCACCTCACACGAGAGCATGAGTATCTCTCACGAGAGCTTGAGCGTCTTCCACGTGAGCGTGAGCATGAGCATCTCGCACGAGAGCGTGAACGTGAACATCTCGCACTAAAGAGTAAGCAACTCGCACAAAAGTATGAGCGTTTCGCATGAAAGCGTGAGCTTCTAGTTCATGAGCATTAGCGTCTAGTTTGTGATAGTGAGCATCTAGCTCATGATTGCGAGCATCTAACTTGTGATCATGAGAGTCTAAAGCTCGTGCTTGTGAGCGTTTAGCTTGTGAGTTTTTAGATCACGATTGTAAGCGTCTAGCTCTTGATAGGGAGCATCAAGCTCAGGATAGCATAACTTGTGAGCGTCTAGCTTTTGATCGTGAGTCTAACTCTTGATCGTGAGCATCTTGTTCGTGATTGCAAGCATGTAGCTCGTGATCACGAGCGATTACTTGAAAGTACTATATCTGTGGGTTTGTATAAGTCCCTTTACTTTGAATAAGTTCCTTATATGGTCTCCTAGACCTTTATTTATGACATTACCGTTATTTGTCATATCCACTATTCTTGGATCTAGCTTAGGGCTTCCTGCCCCCTGCAGGGAAAGCGTCGACTTCGACTATAAGGATCCAAAGTTTGTATATCCATAGGGACGAACGGTAAATTTTAGAGATTACCCTTTATCCCTTGGAAATCTGAACTCTGATTTCAAGTTGGGCCCTTCTAGGGCTTAATTAAAACTCTAGTATACTTTATCCGTCTGTTACTGAGATAGCAACAATAAGACGCAAATATTTTAGTATTTTACCTTGTAGCTAAATTATCAATTGTAGTTACAATCGGGTATGAATCTGATCCGGCATTGAAAACACATCAGGGTCCATATTTTCTCCTTTTGGGAAAATATGTAATTTCATCGAAATGATGCCACTCAATAGAGATGCGAAACCAAATCTGACTGACTTGTACAGATTTTGGAAATGCATGAACACCGTGACACAACGTTCACTCGGCACTGGTGTTATCGGTCAGATATGCACCTATGTGGAATAGTGTGTTAATCATAGTTGTGATTTGCACTTGAGGGAAAATGTACCCATGCACCCGATGAACTGGAAAGTCCCAAAGCAGTTCACTGTTCGTCGTAGGCTTAGACGACGAGTTCTTTAGAACTACCCACCGCCACCACAACATGTCTTATCTTATGT
This sequence comes from Palaemon carinicauda, assembly GCF_036898095.1. Classification (NCBI taxonomy): domain Eukaryota; kingdom Metazoa; phylum Arthropoda; class Malacostraca; order Decapoda; family Palaemonidae; genus Palaemon; species Palaemon carinicauda. The sequence goes on along the minus strand of NC_090731.1, from coordinate 41,741,129 downwards.
ACTTGCTTCGAATAGTGTTGGAAGAAGTTCCGTGAAGAAGCAACTCTCTTAGGATCATGAACTGCAGGTGAGCTGTCAGGATCCGCTCTGCGAATAAGTAGGTGAGCATTGTTCTCAGTTCTTTTAGGGATAGTTTTTTATCCTGAGGTATCGCCTTGGAAGAGCTGTCCTTCCTCAAAGTCTGAAGTTCTATGAAGATAGACCTTAAGACACCCTAATGGGCATAGGGAGACATCTTCCTTCAGTGGCCAGATCCTCCAAGGACCCTACCTTTTGGTGGGCAGCCTGTTTTGGCGTGAAAAGTAGGATCGGGAAAGGATTCAGTTCTCCCTCTTCTGTGAACTGAATATGGCCTATATTTCATTAACTCTAGCCCCTGAGGCTATTGCGAACCGGAAATTTACTTTCTGTATTAGCTCCTTTGGAGTACAATCCTCATTGTTTAGGTTCAAAGCATAGAGTAAGACTTTGACCAACGACCATGTAATGGGCTTTAGAGGGGTTGTCGGCTTAGGTCTAATGTATGCTTTGGTACCTTAAAAAAGGTTTCGCTTATGAGGTCCGTCTCAAAGGCATATAGAAGAGGTCTAGTCAAGGCCGACTTACACGTGGTTATCGTAGTGAAAGTCAGGCCTCGTTCAAGTAGGTAAAAGAAGAAAGATAGGCAGAAACATGTTGAAATTTCTGTTGGTCTCCTTGTTTTCCCGAGGGGTGCCCCTTTCTTCCTAGACAATTCACATTGTCTCCTGGTTGGACTTGACTTGTACTCTACAATGAAGTCGGTCACATTCTTCGAGATCCCAAACTTTTGTTCGCTGTTAGGGCGAAAAAATCCTGAAATGCAGGTTGTTGGTTCTCAGGGATAAAATGTAACAGCCGACTTCTGCACCAGTTTTGATAAAGCTGGGTAAGGCAGAGGAAACAGCTAGTTTCAATTCTAGAACTAGAGGAAACCAATTCTTTTTGGGCCATTTGGGGGCCACTACAGGAGCTGTTCCTTTGCAGGATACTAGCTCGTCGAGGACTTTTAGTAGGAGATTGGTTGGTGGAAGCAGATACATTCGATTCCATCCATTCCAGTTGAAAGACATGACGTCTATCGCTTCTACTTAAGGTTCTCGTAAGGGGCAACTAGTTCTTGTTGTCACTCGTTGCAAAGAGGTCAATCTGCAGTTCCGGGACTTTTATCGAGAATAAAGGGGAATGAGTCTTCGTCTAGGGACCATTCTGTCTCTATCGGCTTTCGCCTGGATAGAGCATCCGCCGTTACATCAGGGAACCCTTGAAGGTGAACTGCTTGATAATGCCATCTACTCTTCCTTGCTAGGCGGAAGATGGCTAACATCACATGGTTGATGTGAGGTGAACTCGAGCCTTATCGATTAGACATATTACTATCACCTCGTTGTTGAGAGCCAATCTGATGTGGACTGTTCTGCGAGGGGATAGTCTCCTCAACGTCAGGAGGACTGTCATAGCCTCAAAGATGTTGATGTGAAAGTTTTTTGAACTGGAATGATCAATTTCTTGCCCTTTCCTTTCATATGGATGGCCTCCCCGTCCTTTATGGAGGCTTCCGTGTGTATCGCCACTGATATTTGTTGTGGTTGCAAGAAAATTGTCTGTGCTAGGCTCTTATTCACTGACCACGGCCTCAAGAGCGAGCGCAATCGGGTCGGTGTCAACCTTGTCGACCTCTTCAAGCGTTTGATGCATATCTTCTCCAGACTCCTGGCGCATCATTTGGCTGTGCTTCTTAGCACTGGGACTGTCACTACTGCAAACTGGAGAGAGCCCAGTGCTCTTTCCTGTTGGCATTTAGAAATCCTCTTATGTTGGATTAGTCTCCTGACAGATGCCGCTATTTCTCTCCCCTTCTTTAATAGAATGGAAAGGTGTTGTGACTGCAAGTTCCCATGGATTCCCAACCATTGAAACCTGTGTGCTGGAGAAAAGCGAGACTTTTAGCGACTGGTCTTGAGGCCCAGGTGTTCCAGGAACTGGATCACCTTTCCGGCCGCTTGCAGACAAGTAGTCTTGGATGCTGCCCGCACCCGCCAATCGTCCAGGTATGCTACTACCCGTACTCTTTTGGAGCGCAGGTGCTGGACGATCGTGTCCGTGAGTTTTGTTGTTCTCGATGAATTTGTTGAGTAGAGACAAGTTTAGAATGACTCTGGGTCTGTCCGAGTCCTTCTTGGGTACATAGAACAGCCTTCCCTGGAATTTTGATGGACTTCACTTTCCTCATTACCTTCTTATTCAAGAGTTCTGAGGCATATTCTTCCAATAAAGGGGAATATTGGAAGAATTTTGGAAAGGTGGGGTGGATTTCGTTCCATTTCCAACCAAGTCCATTCGTAATTTGGCTGTGGACCCAGGGATTAAAGGTCCAAATATCCCGAAAGTGGAAAGTCTGCCTCCTACCTGGAACCTCACATTGTTCCTCCATCCTTGGGGCAAGGGCCTTTCAAAGCCTGGATTAAACACAGGTGACTGACTACCAGCTGATGAAAGATCATCTAGAAGGTGGTTTACGGCTGAACTACCATTTGAGGCACCATGATCATGGTCACGGTCGGAAATTGTGCAGTTCTAATGATGATTTCCTCTTTGATTGATTGATTGATTTAAAGTTTTCAGGCATCCTGACATCTAAGGTCATTGATGCCGATATCATATAGTTTATATATATATGAGGACATGCCCCACTTTTGGAGCAGGTTCCCATTCTCTGTGGTGGCTTTGGTAACGACTTCTTGGACCATTTCCTATGGGAAAGGGTCTACGCCCCAGATACATGATGAAATCAGTTTTCTGGGTTCATGTTTCACCGTTGATGCGGCAAACACATGGTCTCTACCGGTCCTTTTTTGACCTGAGAAAAACCTACAAATCCATCACAAGGGTTGGGCGTTACTAAAGGCCTGCACACATTTCTTAAATGGTTCTGATGGGACTGGGAGGTGATAAGCTTATCTTTTGTCTCCTGCTCCCTTCTCAAAAGATGGTTTGACAACTTTGGAATTGTCGTTAAACCGCTTACCTGCTATCTCTGGATCCACTTTCAAGAAGGAGAAGGTTAGATGTACTTCTTTCCACTTCTCCTCGCAGGTGGGCACAGCTAGAGATAACAGTTGGCCTTTCTCTAGGATTGGGCAGGGTTTGCCCTCTTTGACTGCTCTCCTGACACAGTCTAGGGCTTTCCCCGAAAGGGGGAAAGGCTCATAAGGAAGGAGCAGTGACGGTTGGATGCTTCTTGTTTAATGCTGAGACTTTAGAGTTATTATATTCGGACCCTTTCTGGGTCTTGGTAAGGATGGCTTGGGCCTTGTCATGTTCGAGGACAATGACCTCCTTCGGTATAGCCTCCTCGCGAGATGTAGGTTCATCTCGTAGTCTCACGAAGCAATCTGGGTACGCTGAAAGCTGGGCCACAATTGAAGCTTTTCAAGGGAATTGGGCCCCAACTTCTAGGAGATATAAAGCTTTGTATTCAACCTGGGCATGTGTTCCATCTACCCACAGGAGTTGGTTTGGAACAGTGAGGGAGGTCAGATATTTTAGGGGCTTCGCGGAGCCCCTGGAAGCGCCAGGGCATTTCCTTCTCTGTACCTCTCTTTGAGATCTTGCTTATTCTCCTCTCATTCCTTCCGGAACAGTGTCAGCATCTGCTGGATCGACTCTAGGAGCGTTTTGCTCCTGACAAACTGTCTAGCCAGTTGGAGAGGTTGACGGCATAATTCAATATGCCGGCAGAGTGAGATGAGGTACCTCAGTCATCGACGAAACGGATCCTTCTTCCAATGTGGGTCGTTGAACCACTCCATATTCAGGGCCTTTTTGCAATAAGTCCTATCTGTCGTCAATGGACGCCTGTGACATCCAATCTTGGTGGATGCCAAGCCTTGCAGTGCCTATTGATATCCGTGTCCACTGTCCGTTAGATAAAGGGAGGCTGGACCTGTGCCTGAGGCACAAACGTATTCGATTGAGCTTTAGGGAACAGTAGACACTTCAAGATTTGTTAGGTAGCTAAGGTCCCTGAAAGTTCTTCTGGAAGCCTCATACTCACCTTTGTTGGGTTTCTCTTGCTGTATCCCTTGACTCCGTAGTGTCAGGGATGTCTTTTACAAAGCCGTCGGTCAGCAAGGTCAAGCGATTGGAGTGACCTTTCAAGTCCCATAACTTCAGGGATCCAGATACGATGCGGAAGGGGCATAAGACCTGTACATAATATGCCCCCAAAAGTTCTTACTCTTGTGGTTGCAGAACACCTCTGTACACTTTGCCATCAGCACCTCCTGTAAGGGAGAGAAGGGTGAATGAGTATTAAGTTATTTATATTGTTGATATAACATATGCTAAAAATATGGGTTCCAGTACCTCAGGGATCCAAATACGATGCAGCGGGGGCATGAGACCTGCACATCTTGTGGCCACAAAAGGTCCTACTTTTGTGGTTGCAGAACAGGACTGCACACTTCACCTTGCCCTCCGCATGTAAGGAAGGAAAGAGTGAAATGAGTTTGGGGTAATTTATCATACTGATAAATATTCACATGTATTAAATAGCAATCATTATTATTATAATTATACCTTACGATAGTATGCTAGAAAGGAAACAGGAAAGACACATATCTGTGTTTCCTGTCCAGGCAATTGCTGTGACCTCAATATTAACAGATTTTGAGCGACGCGAAAATTCTATTTTTGGGTGAGATAGCCATGCTGTCCTGATGGAAGGTTCCTTTAAGTAGCTTCCTAGGGTATATTTGACTACAGTGATATTCCCAGAGAATTTGACTTAAGGTCTCCAGAATTCTAACTCCTGGCGCGAATATCCTTAAAGTTTCCTTTTAGGATATTGTATAATATCAGGGGAAGTATTCTTGACACGCCACATAACACCCCGCATAGCGTTTACGCTCCATTACTGTTTGAGTCCTCAGATGGCGCCATAATCGCCGCCATCTTTATTCCTTGTAGCGTTGAGCCGGTACTTATAGATACAGTGTTATTGGGAAGGATCCTGCCAAGGCCTTTCCTAGAAAGGAGGGTGGGTCCATCAAGACGACATGGCTATCTTACCCAAAAATAGATTTTTGAGCGATCCGTTTTTTTGGCTCAGGCCATATCGTCCTGATGGAAGTTTACCAGAGCATTAATGTATCCGTGGATTCCCCAGTTGTCCCTTAAACCTCAAGAAAATATTTCCTTGGTCATCTAGACCTTAGAGACCCGTGACATTACTGTTATGTTATTTCTTCTAATCATAGACTATGCTAGTGCTTCCTGCCCTCTACAGGGAGGAGTCATACAAGACTTGGGAAAAAGTCTCAAAGTTTTCCATATTTCATATGACCAACCTAGCAATGAAAAGGGTATACAGGTCTCACTGTATGCCTTTAGCCAAAGTTTGTATTAATAAAACGAACACAAGTTCATGTCAGCCACAATAGCATCTAAGGTATATCAGCTCAGCTGTATACCGTAACAGACAAGTTTGCATCTGTATCGAAACAAGGTAAGCCTGGCTAGAAAGGTTTTTTTACGTTTAGGATCAAAGTTACTACCTTTGTTTAATATAATTATGCAGAATAGTAAGGAATAAAAGTAATGCTCACACATAACTTTATTAAAATATGTTTAGGGTGAAATAAAACGTGCAAAACAATTAAACATTTATTGTTAAACAATAAATACAAATTCAGCAAACATTTCATAATAATATAAAAATGCAAGTGAAATAGAATTTACAAACATAGACCATACAGAATAAATCAGAAATACTTGTTTTATCTGAAAACAAAATTTTTTTTTCCACTCAATTGAAAATTTAATAAATTTTCTAATGTCTTTCTGAGAAGTCTGTCTATTTAAACTTGTGTAAAAAAACAACGGCACTTAGTGATAAGTCTATGTTTCATAATCTTTGTACACTGGAACAGTCCATAATGTCACCTTGATGACATTTCACTTACCATGTTGCACTATAATGGGCCAACATGTACACCCTTTAGAATTATAGTCCCATAATTCACTGTTCGTCGCAGCACTAAGCGACAGGTTTTAGTACACTACCTGCCGCCGCCACCAATCATTTTAATTCTTGCACTTGCTTCGGGTAGTGTTTGAAAAACACTCTGGATGACTTCCATCCAGTAAACGAGCGAAGGCTCTCGAAATCCATGAGCTGGAAAAAGTTTAACGATGAAGCAATTTTCCTAGGATCATGACCTGCGAGTGTACTGTCAGGATCCGCTCTGCGAATGAAGTAGGTGATCTTCGCCCGTAGTTGTTTCAGGGATAAGTTTGAGCCCAATGTTTCTCCTTTAAAGAGCTGTCCTCCCCTGAAGTCTGAAGTTCTACGAAGATGTCTTGCTGGACACAGCGAGACATCTTCCTTCAGAGGACAGATTCTCCAGGGACCCCACCTCTTTGTGGGTAGCTCATTCTTGGCAAGAAACATTGGGTCAGGAAAGAGATTCAGCTCTCCCGTTTCAGCAAACTGGATAAGGCTCTCTTCCCAAGAAAGCGCCACTATCTCATTAACTCTACCCCCTGAGGCTAGAGCAAACAAGAATATAACTTTTTGAGTCAAAACTTTCAGAGAGCAATTATCGTTCAAACTTGAAGCAAAATGTAGTACCTTATTCAAAGACCATGAAATGGCCTTGGAGGTGCTGCAGGTCTGAGCCTAGCACAGACCTTAGGGATTTTGTTAAAAATCTCATTAGACAAGTCTACTTGGAAAGCATAAAGCAAGGGTCTAGTCAAGGCAGATTTACATGTAGTTATTGTGTTGGCTGCTAAACCTTGTTCATGAAGGTGAATAAAGAAAGATAAGCAGAAATCTGTCAAGATTTCCTTTGGATTTCTTGCCTTGACAAAGGCCACCCACTTTTTCCAAGACGACTCGTATTGCCTTCTGGAAGATTTTGACTTATATTCCTCTAAGAAGTCTATACTCTCTTTCGAGATCCCAAACCTTTTCTTTACTGCTAGGGAGAGAAAATCATGAGATGAAGGTCTTAGGTTTTATGTAATGAAGCGAAGACAGTCGACTTCTGTACTTGTTAAGACAGAACTAGGTCCGGCAGGGGAATCAGCCTCGGCTGTAATTTCAATACTAAAGGGAACCAGTTGCTCTTGGGCCACTTGGGAGCCACTAGGGTTGCTGTTCCTTGAAAAGATCTCAGCTTGTTGAGGACCTTCATCAGCAGGTTGGATGGAGGGAACAGATAAATCCTGGTCCATCTGTTCCAGTCGAGGGACATGGCGTCCACTGCTTCCGCTAGAGGGTCCTCGTATGGGGCCACGTATCGAGGAAGTTTCTTGTTGTCGCCCTTCGCGAAGAGGTCAATCAACAGTTCCGGGACTTGATGTGAGATGATGGAGAATGATCTTGTGTCTAGGGACCATTCTGACTCTATCTGAGTTAGCCTGGATAGAGCGTCCGCTGTCACATTGCGGAACCCTTGAAGGTGAACTGCTGATAAGTGCCATCTCTTCTTTTCCACTAAACGGATGATGGCCAACATTTCTTGGTTGAGTTGAAGTGATGTCGATCCTTGACGATTCAGACATCTCATTACCACCTCGCTGTCCAGAATCAGTCTTATGTGGACTGAAAGGCGAGGGGATAATTTCTTCAGTGTGAGGAAGACTGCCATGGCCTCCAAAATATTGATATGGAAGGTCTTGAATAGAGAGGAAAAAGTTCCTTGAACTTTCTATTGATGAGAGTGACCTCCCCATCCTTCCAATGATGCATCCGTGTGGATGATGACTAGTGCAGGTGGTTGCTGAGGTGTTGACCTCTTCAAGTTCTTGGCCTCCGACCATGGCTTGAGAAGTGATCATAGTCGGATCGGTATTGGTCTTCTCAGATCTCTTCGAGCGTTTGATGCGCATCTTCTCCAGACTCCTGATGCATCTTTTAGATGTGCTCTTAGCACTGGGTCTGTTACTGATGCAAACTGAAGAGAGCCCAGCACTCTCTCCTGTTGGCGTCTTGAAATCCTGTTGGATTTTAGAAGTCTCTTGACAGATCCCGCTATCTCTCTCCTCTTCTTTAATGGAATGGAGAGGCGGTGTGACTGTAAGTCCCAATGTATGCCTAGCCATTGAAACTTCTGAACTGGAGACAGTCGAGACTTTTTGGTGTTGATCTTGAATCCCAGATGTTCCAGGAACTGGATCATTTTCTTGGATGCTTGCATGCATTTTGACTCGGATGCTGCCCACACCAGCCAATCGTCCAGATAGCATATCACCTGGACACCTTGCAGGGGTAGTTGTTGAACGACTGCGTGTGCAAGCTCCGTGAAGATCCTTGGGGGCTATGTTTAGTCCGAAGGGCATGGCTCTGAAAGCGTACTTTCTTTTTTGTAGCCTGAATCCTATGTAGGAGGAGAGTTGATTGATCAGAATGTGCCAATAGGCATCTGCCATGTCTATGGAGACTGTGTATACCCTTTTGGGCAACAGGGCCCTTATGTGTTGAAGGGTCAGCATCTTGAACTAGTTGTTCTCTATAAACTTGTTGAGTGGCAAGAAATCCAGAATGACTCTGAATTTGTCTGAGTCCTTCTTGGGAACACAAAACAGCCTTCCTTGGAATTTGATGGACTTTGCCCTCTTTATCACCCGTTTGCTCAAGAGTTCTCGGGTGTATTCTTCCAGAACGGGGGTGGAATGTTGGAAGAATTGAGGAAATGATGGTGGAGCTGTCTTCCAGCTCCAACCTAGTCCATTCTTCATTAGGCTGTGGGCCCAGGGATCGAAGGTCCAACGATCCCGGAATAGTCGGAGTCTTCCTCCTACCAGAAGCATCTCATTGCTTCTGGTTCCCAGAGGGCTTGCCTCCTTGACCACGTGCTCCCCTACCCCCTCTTCCTCTCGAGGGACGTCTAGAAGAATCTCTATTTGACCCCCTACCTTTAGGGCAAAAGGTAGTGGTCTGCCTCTCAAAGGCGGGAGTGAAGGCTGGTGACTGAGTCACCACCTGCTGGGGTACCATCTGGTAGGTGGGTTGGGGCTGTGCCACCATCTGGGGCACCGCAGTCATGGGAAGTTGCTGTTATCTAGCAGGGCGAGAGGGCCCTCTTGGCCTCTTTGTCTTCCGTTTCAGTTGAGGACCCTCATCTGGGGAAGACTTCCTCTTAGCCGACATGCCCCACTTCTGGAGAAGATTTCTATTCTCTGTGGCAGTCCTGTCGACTATTTCTTTGACCACTTCATTCGGGAAGAGGTCTTTCCCCCAGATATTGGAAGATATCAACTTCCTGGGTTCGTGTTTGACCTCAGCCGAGACAAACACGAACTCCCTGCATGCCCTTCTAGCCCTAACAAAACTATAGAAATCCTTAGTTAGGGTTGCCAAGAGTGTTTTGGCTATGACCATGAACATATCTGGGGATCTCTGTTCACTGGCCATTGCCACCAGGGTCACCTGGAGGGACAAAGAGGCAGCAAGCCTTTCCTTCGTATCCTGCTTCCTACGCAGGAGAAATTCAGACGACTTGGGGAGGTTTTCGCTAAACTGACGTCCAGTGATATCGGCCTCCAACTTCCCGACTGAGAAGGTAAGCTGGATATCCTTCCAGTCTTTGTGATCTGTTGGCAGGGCTAGGGAAAGGGGCCAACACTCCCCCACTGTAGGGCAAGGTTTCCCAGCTTTCACTGCTTTGATCACTGCCTTAAACCCTTTTTCCACAAAGGGGAAGGCCATTGTCGCTGGAGCAACAAAGGAAGGATGTTTCTTGCTCAGGGCTGGCACCTTAGAGTTGGTGAAGCCCCTGTACTTCACACTGCTGGCTAGCAAAGCCTGAGCCTTCGTATGGTCAAGCACTATGACCCCCTTGGGCTCTGTCTCCTCCTTGGATACAGGTTCCGTCCTTAGACGAACGAAGCAGTCAGGATAGGACTCAAAGCTGGGCCAGAACTCAATGTCCTCGATAAGGACAGCTCCCAGCTCTTCTGAGATGAAGATCTTGCCGTTCGTTATTGGCATGTACTCGGCATGCCTCCATGGGTTTACCTGGGAGCACGAAGGAAGATCCTTCACGTAAAGTCTACTATGAGACCTACGGGCCGCTGCAAGCTGGTGAATCTCCTTCCTTAGCGCAGCTTCCCTTTCTTCGATCTTCTTTTGAAAGTTCTCCATCATGGCACTGATGGCAGACAGGGTGTCATCCGACTTTTCAGGTTGAGGAGCAGAGGACGTAGAGGGCACTGGTTCTGGGGCAGGAACCGACGAAACAGACACTGTTTCGACTTCATCCTCTTCCGTCTCTGGAGCCAACGTTAACTCCTCTTCTTGACCTTCAGCCAGAAGATCCTTTTCGGTGTCCTCTGACACCTCTGACATCCTCTCATCATCTAGATGGATGTCCTTCATCGCATCCGAGACATCCATGTCCACGGCTATCTGGATGCAAGGGGTCTAAGGGTGAGGCTGAGGAATGACATTATCCGCAGATGCTTTGGGGAATAGATAGGCCCCATTGGGGAGGTAAGGCCCCATGGCGTTTTTCTGGAAGACACGAACCCATCTGCGCAGCTTGTTCCGAGCTGCATCCCTTGACTCCGTTGTCTTGGGGTTTTCAAAAGCCTCATACACCAAGTCTTTGCACACTGTACATACCTGGGGGTCCCAGTATTTGAGAGGTCCCTTGGTGATGGAACAAGGGGAGTGTGTCTTACACTCCATGTGGCCGCAGAAGTCCCTGCTATGCACGTTGCAGAAGACGCTGCCGCACTTCACATGGTCCTTCTGTAAAGAGAGGAAAATAAAATAGTGTAAAGTAGTTCAGCTCACTAGATAAACTAATAAATATTATAATAATATTTTCCATTTTATTTTATTGCATATAGCTTAGGATAGATAAGCTAGAAATGAATTGGGAAAGACACATACGTGTGTTTCCCGCCCAGCCAATTGCTGTGACCTCCCTTAATATTAACCCTAGGGTTATACCCCTCAGGAGGCCCAGTGGAAGAGTCTAGACTATAAGGATAGAAGAATGTGACTAACACTAACTTCCAAAAGGATTAATAATGAGGGTCATTAACAACTGATCATGTATCAGTATATAGAAATGGAATTTCTTTCCCAATCTTATAAGGTCTCAACAATAGACTGCGTCTGGACACACAGAATATGTTGGAAAATTTAACTACTGTATACTTTTATCCCTGGATAGGTACGCTCCTCGGACACCCCTTTAAGGGTATACTCGGACGCGAACGACCCAGACGCCAAAAAAAATTCTTGAAAAATCAGTTTTTGCAGTAACCTCTTTTTTTCTTTTGCCAAAAAAAACTTCAATGAATGCTTAAAACAACTGTAAAGATAAATACTACTCAACTGCAGAAAAACTATTTATTATAAATATTTTAAAAAATTAAGTAGAAAAAAAGACCTGACATAAAAATTCATAAAAAAAAAGTTTATACATATATACACAAATCCTTTTAGGAATTGATTCTTGAATGTTTAGGACACATCTTGATGTATTTTGGATGAAGTCAGACCCATGGAGGTGAAGATCTGAAATGAGAAAAAAAGGGTAACTTTTTTTGGCCAAAAAAATTTGTCCAAATTTCATGAATTTTTTTGGGTACCCAAATGAAATAGGAAGTGGCTAATTTTTTTTAGGGAATAAACATATGTTATCCTAAAATAGAAATATGTAAAAAAATCTTCATTATTTTGTAAATTACATTTATATCAGGGGCCATATCTAAAGGTCATTTTTTGAGTACTTAGAAATTTCGTAAAAAAATACATATATTTAATATATAATATGGTATTTATGCAGGTAAAAATATACCAAAATATCACAAATTCTATAGGGAACAAGAATATATATAGATAGGGCAACTTACGCTTCGGATATGTCCACAAAATGGCCGCCAACCACACTGACTCAGACTCCCTAATCTGCCACTTGAAATGTAGGAAGGGTATGTCAATTTCAAGGTGTTATTTACTAATCTAATTATTATTGGATATGCATAAAAATTGTATGGTGGGTTGCTGGATAATTGTCGATTATTTTACGACTATAAAATTAAAATTCTGACCCCAAAAATTTTTTTTGAAGGGAAATAAAATCGAAAAAAAAACAAAAATGTGAAACAATATAATATTTTAGCTAAAAAAATTTGATGATATTCAATCAAAAAAGAAGTAAACAAAATTTTCCGACAAATAAACATCTAGAGGAATCATTACTCTGTGATAGTTCCTTAGTACGTAGTAATTTTGAAAGAAATGGGAAAAAACGAAAAAATGGCAATCACCGGAAAATCGACCACATACCTATATATACGCCATATCTGGCTAAAAAAAAGATAGGCATGGGTAGCCAGATCATCTAGAAACACTTTCCAACACTATAAAAATATAAGTTTTGCGACACTACTTGCCAATTCCTTACGGTAACATGACTAAGCAAAAAAATGCAAAACAAATAAAAAGGGGCACTCGCGGAAAAATGGCTAACATTCTAATATACGGCATTTCAGAAAAAAAAAATTCAGCCACGTGCTAGGCAAACCATCAAGGCACATTTTCCGACAAATAAACATCTAAATGAATCATTACTCTGTGATAGTTCCTTAGCACGTAGTAATTTTGAAAGAAATGGGAAAAAATTAAAAAATGGCAATCACAGGAAAATCGAACACATACCTATATATATGCCATATCTGGCTAAAAAAAAAGATAGGCATGGGTAGCCAGATCATCTAGAAACACTTTCCAACACTATAAAATTATAAGTTTTGCGACACTACTTGCCAATTCCTTACGGTAACATGACTAAGCAAAAAAATGCAAAACAAATAAAAAGGGGCACTCGCGGAAAAATGGATATTCTAATATACGGCATTTCAGAAGAAAAAAAATTTCAGCCACGCGCTAGGCAAACCATCAAGGCACATTTTCCGACAAATAAACATATAAATGAATCATTACTCTGTGATAGTTCCTTAGTACGTAGTAATTTTGAAAGAAATGGGAAAAAACGAAAAAATGGCAATCACAGGAAAATCGAACACATACTTATATATACGCCATATCTGGCTAAAAAAAAAAATAGGCATGGGTAGCCAGATCATCTAGAAACACTTTCCAACACTATAAAAATATAAGTTTTGCGACACTACTTGCCAATTCCTTACAGTAACATGACTAAGCAAAAAAATGCAAAACAAATAAAAAGGGGCACTCGCGGCAAAATGCCCAACATTCTAATATACGGCGTCTCAGATAAAAAAAAAGACATGCACGTGTTAGCCCAACCATCAAGGCACACTTTCTAACACATAAACATGAAAAAAAATCAATAATATACGGCAATTCCTTACTACGTAGTAAATTTTTACAAATATTGAAAAAAAACAGAAATTGGCAACCGCAGTTAAATACCCAATATACCAATAACTACGTCGTATCTGACAAAAACAAAGTCACGCATGGGTAGCCAGATCATCTAGACACACTTTCCAACACTAAAAAAGCAAAAGTTTTACGACACTATTTGGCAATATCTTACGGAAAAATGACTTGGCAAAAAAATGAAAAAAAATGAAAAAGGGGCACTCGCGGTAAAATGCCCATCATTCTAATATACGGCGTCTCAGATAAAAAAAAAGACATGCACGTGTTAGCCCAACCATCAAGGCACACTTTCTAACACATAAACATGAAAAAAAAATCAATAATATACGGCAATTCCTTACTACGTAAAAATTTTTACAAATATTGAAAAAAAAACAGAAATTGGCAACCGCAGTTAAATACCCAATATACCAATAACTACGTCGTATCTGACAAAAACAAAGTCACGCATGGGTAGCCAGATCATCTAGACACACTTTCCAACAATAAACAAGCAAAAGTTTTACAACACTATTTGGCAATATCTTACGGAAAAATGACTTGGCAAAAAAATGAAAAAAAATGAAAAAGGGGCACTCGCGGTAAAATGGTCCTTGTGGTGATGAACAACATTTTAACTAAAAAAAAAATCATGCACATGGTAGCCAAACAATCCACCAAGACTTTCCACAACTGATAACCTATACAAGTTGCACCATTCTACGACAATTTCATAATACGTAATAACTTTGATTATTATGCAAATTACCTTAGAAGGGTAAACTCGGTCGCGCTCGACCCCGACGCATCTCAGAAATTGGGGAAGGAGTACAGCTACAGCAATGCACATCTGGACACTATTAGAGCGTGTAGGGGAGACACCTCCTGCAGGTCGATCACCCACAATTTCAGTCACGGGGATGAGTCACGTGAGAAAAACCACTTTTTTTTTGACGCTCGGGGTCGCGTACGACCCACCGTACCTATCCAGGGTTAAACCGTAATTTTCTGTCTGCAGTATGCTCTATACTACAGATGTACTGGCTACTGTATATACATATACTGTAGTTGCCGACGGCATGTTCAACTGACACAATACTGAAAATATTAATAGCCGGCGGGTCACTGGCTGTCAGCACACTAGCCCAGACAGCATTCAATGTGACAGGGTAATGGCCGGTAGACCGAACTCGGCCGGCTCTTGCCGGCTAAGTCAGTTAGTCAGTTATGTCAGTGAATCATTGACTGTCGGCCCACAAGTCTAGCCAGCACTTGCCGGCTAGGTTAGTGGCCGGCAGCCGCCAGTTAGGTTAATACCTGGCGGCACTAGCCAAGAGAGAGAGAGAGAAAGCAAAGAGTGAAGGGCGATGTAAGAGCACTGTCTCACTTCCTTCCTCCGGAATGAGGGTTCTAATGGAAGGGAAGAATATAAGATAATCAAGCTTCCCCCATCCAACTCAGTTGCCGGCCCTTGCCGGTCATAGGATGTGAATGGCAGCCCAAGGGAGGACTGAAGAACAGTCCAAAGTAAATGGATTTTCTGCTGGCAGCTGGTCCTGCCGACACAACTATCCCGGAGCTCTGTGTCCGATAGGGAAGCTGAACGACTAGGCCATACAAGCAGAAGCCCAAGCCGGCCCTACAACCTGCCGGCAAGCGGTGAAATTGCAGGACAACGGCCAAAGGGATGTGATGGCTAGGCCATCACTAAAGGACAGAGTGGGGAGGGAAAAGGGTTCTGTATAAGGTGTGAGAGGAGCCGGCAGCATGCCGGTCCTACCACACCTTGAGGAAGCTCTGTTTCAGTATTGGCACCATCCTAGGCGGACGGATAATTCATTCCCCAACCTTGGGTCTGCCAATACAGTAAGGGCGCTGGCAATCATCTAGTTGCCACCTTTAATCATAGAGAAAGAGTTCCAGTGCCGGTGCCATCCTAGGCAGCAGAATAATCTCTATTCTTCAGCCTAGGGTCTGCGAGCACAGGACTAGTTGACTAAACCACAGGGAGAAGGGGGAATCACATGACCCCTTCAAGTTCAGTCTAGGGAGGCAAAGCCACCTATGCCAACAACCAAATCCCGACAGGGGAATGTATACACCCTGTCAACCAGTTGCCGGCACACGACAAGTACTCTGAGGTTCTGACCTAAACCCAAAGCTTACCATCTGTAGCTAGGGAAAGGGGCAGAAAAAACCCTAGCCTAGTCTTGCCTGAATGACAACTCGAGGCAAGACCAACTAGGATTGTAGCCTTAGGGAAGGAGGGATTACCCTATATATGAGGGTAACCGGGGAGATTGTATGAAAGTATACTAAAGCCCCTAGGCTACTAGCCTAGTGACAGTGAGATCAACTACCTAACTCATCGAAGGCTCTCTCGTATACTATCTTAGAAGAGGAAATTTTATGTGCAATCAATATATCTTACATGTATAAATTGCCTAATATCTTCATTTAAATTCATTAGCACCAGGAACACTTATTATATCATGCAAGAAAGTAAACTATAACTCCAAGGCTAGGAAGCCTAGCGTGAACAAGATCAGCTACCTAATTCGCCGAAACTAATGTGAATACTATCGGCATAATATAATTAATTCCTAGCAATGAAGACTAAATAGCTAATTATTTTTATTTAAGCTATTATACCGGGAAAGTCGTTGTTGGCTAACTAAATAACTCATGTGTTACGAACAACAGCGCCGAAGACGCCTCCGGTCCAGGCAATAGCTCTGCCAAAATTTAGTTTCATTTGATTAAATTTTTTACTTTACAGCCAGAGCTAAATTTATACAGCATAAGAATCAAATACTCAACTTTCCAGAGGCAGATGAGCTGGAGATTGCATAATAAATCCAAATTACGAGAGAGACTGGGAAAACCACCGAGCGAGATCGCTACAGAAAAAAGAATAGAGATGGCGGGGATTATGGCGCCATCTGAGTACTCAAACAGTAACGGAGGAAGGGAACTTTATAACGGCTCCTCTTTCATTTTGCTACTTTTCCCCCTCGAAGAGTAAACGCTATGCGGGGTGCAGATTGCTATGTGGCGTGTCAAGAATACGTCCCTTGATATTATGCAATATCCTAAAAGGAAAATTTAAGGATATTCGCGCTAGGAGATAGAATTCTGGTGACCTTAAGTCAAATTCTCTGGGAATATCACTGTAGTCTAATATACCCTAGGAAGCTACTTAAAGGAACCTTCCATCAGGACGACATGGCCTAAGCCCAAAAAATATTTTAAAATTTCCTTATATTAGGGAAATATAGGGTGGAATAGCTCTAGAACATAGAGCTGGAGACACTAACTCCCCCACAAGTGAAATATTAATAAAGTAGGGTAAAGATTTTTATGTTCTGATGATCTAGGATACATCAGAATATTGAAGGAATACTTCACTTCAACATTTACTTAGCGGTCTCAACAATGGACTGTGAAAGGATACACAGAATATGTTGGAAATCATACTACTGTATATTATATACTGTAGTTTTCTAACTGCTGTATTTGCTATACTGCAGGAATACTGGCTACTGTATAGTCTTACACTGTAGTTCTGCCGGCATACTACCGGGCTAGGCTAGTACCAGGCGGCACTAGCCGACAGAGAGAGATAAAGAATGGAGAGAAGGGCTACCATATTATTATAGTTTAGTACAATAAGTTGGGTTGTGGGGACTACTGTCTCTACTGCCTTCTTTCCAGAATGAGGATTCAAATGGAAGGGGAGAGAATGTATTCATTCTAGCTTCCATCCAGTCACAATATCTGTTGCTGGCTGCAGTGCTGGTTACAGGGTTTGTGGATGGCAGTTCAAGAGAGGACTGAAGAATACTCAAAGTTGTAATAGGTCTCCCTCCGGCAGCCGTCATGGCAGGCAAAACCTTTCCTGGACCCTTGCTTCCGTTAGGAGGAAGTTCGAAGCAGAAATCTAGCCGCCTTTGTAGGAGCCCGATCGGCATCGTAATCAGCCCGGCAATCGGGGAGATTGTAGAATACCAGCCACAGAAGTTGTGCGGCCTAGAGTCAGAAGGGGAAGGGAAAGGGTCTTATATTTTGCATGGAAAGAAGGCGGCAGTTATGCCTCCTACTGTCGGCTGCAAAACAAAGAAACATAGTTTCCTATGCCGGCGCCGTCTAGGGCGGCAGAGGAATAACGATTCCTTAGCCCAAGACATTGCCGGATATAAGACATGTCTTCTAGTCTTCAAGGGAGAAAGGTGGCGGCAACTGTACTTCCACTTTCGGTTGTGGACTAGGGAAGCCGGGCTTCCTATGCCGGCAACTGTGTAACCGGCCGGGGAATGACCAATCCCCCATTGGTAGAGTTGCTGACAAGAAGACTGAATACTCTGAGTTACTATCGTATTTCAAAGCCGGGATACTCACCGGCAAAGGGGATGGACAGAAACACTATCTCAGTCAAGCCAGAGTACACTACTCTATGGCAAGACAAAAAATAGGGTTGCCGCCTAATGGCAGCAGTCAGCGGGAAGGGAGGGTTTTTCCTTAAATCTCTAAAAGAGACGAGTATCGAATTATGCTAGTAATTCTAGGAGATGTACTATCTCCGATCGAATTAATAAAACGATGCAAGAGGATAAACGGGGAAAATGTTACAAAAGTACACTAAAACTCGTTAGGGTAGCCTAACTCGAGTCGGGATCTCGGCTACGCTATCACCGAGGCCCTATCGTATACTATCGAAACGTATTAACAGAAGAGGAAATATTACATGTGTAATCTTATATTCACTAGTGTAATTTGCCTAAATAGTTAAAATTCATTAAAGCTAGATACCGGGGACGTCGTACTACTAACTAAATACAGTAAAGCATTTATGACGTACGACAGCGGTCCAAAATGGCCTCCTCTGTTGATGGCTCTACTCCACTAAACACATCTAAATTACGTTAATTTAACTGTGAGAAGGGAGCCAAAAATTATACACAGGAAAGATTAAATACTCAACTTTCCAGAGGATGAAGATGCTGGAGATTGCATTGTAATAATCCTTGTAATAGTAACAAAACCGAGAGCAGTTGGGAGATACACCATGCCTAATTCGCTACTACAAAAGGAATAGGGGATCCACCGCGTAATCTTGATAATGGCTCCCCTTAAATTTCGCCACTCTTCCTCCTCAAAGCAAAAACTCTATTTGGGGTGAAGATTGCTGTGTCGTATCATGAAATACATCCCCTGATATGCGATATCCTTAAGAGTTATATTAAGGATACTGGCCCCAGGAGTTAGAATTCTGGAGACCTGTAGTCAATTCTCTGGAAATATCACTGTAGACAAATATCCCTTAGAAAGCTGCCTAAAGGAACCTTCCATTAAGACGACATGGCTGAGCCCAAATAAGCATTTATATAGGAGGGGTCCTAATAAAAAAAAAAAAAAGCGGCTGGGGAAAGTAAAAAGTACCTGGGGGAAAATAAATAGCAGCCTGGAGAAATAGAATGCCCCCTGGAGCATGGGCTGCCAGCTTCACGATGGCTCTCCCGGCCAAATTCGGCCAGTTCATTCAGTGAAATCGGCGAAACTCTTCTTATATAAAATTCAAGAAAAAATATCTTATAATGAATATTTACTTGCTAATAACTGGCTATTGGGACTGGTGTTCATTTCTGATAGTGGTAATCAAAGGTGGCTTATTTTCTTTTAATTTGATTAACATGGACATCTTACGTTCTAGTCTACATAATTCATAATTTCACAATATATTTCATATAAATATATATGTATATATATATATATATATATATATCTATATATATATATATATATATATATATATATATATATATATATATATATATATATATATATATATATATATATATATATATATATATATATATATATATATATAGATATATATATATATATATATATATATATATATATATATATATATATATATATATTTCTGGGCTCGAACCTGTGCCGCCCAGTGAATAAGCTCCATTTAGCACTTATTCTTAGGTAATTTACTGCTAAATATACCAGAGAAAAAATGTAAAGGAGTGCTAGGTTAACTAGCTCGCTCACCTATTGGTGTCGGTATAAAATTGGGCGTATAATCCAGAGGTCCCGCACTATTTAGATTCATCCACGACAGAAACCCCAATAGAGGAGAGCCGTTCAACCTCATTCGGTACTACTAACAATGCATCCGCTCAGAACCCAACTCCTTTTAGCACGTCTTGTGTGTAACCCGCTTTTTTGTTGTGCTCTCGTTTTTTCGCTTATTTTCTTTGGATTATGGCTTCTTCGTCGGTTTCCCTGGAGACACCGTCTAAGTTAAGTACCAAGCTGTGTTTTGCTGAGTTTTGAGCAACCTAGATCGTCTAATATTTGAATTATAGGAGTGTATTCTCTTCGTTCATACCGATCTTGCTTGATTCCATTTACAGTTGGTACTCCTGTTTTGAGAGCTTTTAGTTTCACTCGCGGTGTTACTATATGTATTATTTTTATTATTAAATTTTATTTGTTATTATGGATATTCATTATTTAGCGTTTAGAACCCTCGTGGTTCAAATTTTGGGCCGATATCATTTACGTATCGTTATGGCTGCCGACCTTCGTGCTAGGCGGCAATGTTATTTTTTAAGCCATCAGGTGTGTCTTTTGTGATTTAATTATTATGTTACATGCCTTGCCCAAAAATGTTTGTGTTTATTTTATATTATCAACGCTATTACTATTATAATGAATATTGTGCTATTACTCCGTTTGATCTGTCTGGTTGGGGATCGTCAGTTGGTAGCCCAGCTGCTCCGTATCACGTGACTCTCCCCCATGCTCACCCTCTCGCTAGGTGGGTGGCTAGGCTTCTCTCCCCCTCTCCCCTAGGGGACCGTTGCCTTCCCTCCTTGTAGAGGGGGTAGTTCAGTGTTTATGGACTTTGTCCTCCGGGTGTCCCGGCGGGTTCGGCTCTGTCTAGTCTGGTTGGCCACCGGTCAACAGAGTTGGATCCCGGTGCACCCTATTTTATATTCACTTATCACACTGGTTTATGTTATATGAAACCCTCTGGGTTCCGTTGGCGGTTCTTATCTACAGTTCCGCCCCCCTATTTAATTTATAACAGTTCCTATGATGATTATATGACAGATCACTACCCCGGAGTTCCTATACGAATTGGTTTTGGATACTTTTATTTCCCGGCCCGGGGCTTAGCCTCGCCCCGGGAAATCAGACACCCTGTGTCTTAAATTTTTGTTGTTGCATCCTTTTTTATACTCCCGGCTCGACCGGAATGGATGGCTATACTTTAGTCTTAAGCTAGACTTTTGTTTAGGCCGGGTCCTCCGGACCCGCCCCTACTTAAGAATATTACAGTTAAGCCCTAATCTTGTGTTAGGCTTATGTTAGGCCCGGGTCCTCCGGACCCGCCCCTACTTAAGAGAATTACAGTTTCTCATATACTATTTACTTTAGTCTTAAGCTAGACTTATGTTTAGGCCGGGTCCTCCGGACCCGCCCCTACTTAAGAGAATTACAGTTTCTCATATACTATTTACTTTAGTCTTAAGCTAGACTTATGTTTAGGCCGGGTCCTCCGGACCCGCCCCTACTTAAGAATATTACAGTTAAGCCCTAATCTTGTGTTAGGCTTATGTTAGGCCCGGGTCCTCCGGACCCGCCCCTACTTAAGAGAATTACAGTTTCTCATATACTATTTACTTTAGTCTTAAGCTAGACTTATGTTTAGGCCGGGTCCTCTGGACCCGCCCCTACTTAAGAGAATTACAGTTTCTCATATACTATTCTTTTTATAGATGGTGCATTGTCAGACGACAGCCTGTGCAGCTGTTCTACATCAGCCCTGCGGCCATACCGTCTGTCGGTCTCACGCCCTCTGCGGTGTGCAGCTGGAGGACGTCGTGGTATGGCACCCGGATAACTGTGTGGTCTGTTTTGACATCGTTACCACCCTTGGATCTGACTTGGTGAGTCCCGTTGGCTATGTTGCCTTCTTATTTATCTTACCTTTTTTGGCATACATACACTATTTAGTAAGATATCTATGGTCTTGAAGGACCACTGGGAGTCTGCCCTTTTATAATTCCCACTATTATTTCAGGCATCCCCGGAGCAAAAGTCTGTGGCTCGGGCCACACTGAAAGTGTGGGTTGGTGGTTTTGCCCGGAACGTGAAGTCCAAGCGGCCGTACGTCCTCTCCGAGGACTACTGTTCCCTGATTTACCCCAACGCCAAGTCCTCAGCCGCTGTGGCTAGGCATGTTGCAGCTCCCATCATTGCCCACATTGATGCCACCATAGCGGGGTTTATTGATCCAGAGCAGGATCCGTCGGACGCCCCCGGAGATCTAGAAGACAATGTTGCCTCCATGAACCTTGACGTGGAACCCATGTTATTGGATGATCCAGATACAGGTAGGGTGGTAAGTGAGGCAGGTGTTTCTGGCGCTGAGATTCCTATCCTCAGCCCCTCTCTTTCTTCTTCTTCTGATCGCTCTTCCTTCCATGGTTTTTCTGGGGACCGTGATTCGTCCCAACGATCACACCCGGTTCCCCCCAAGAATAAGTCTAGAACCTTACCTAAAGTTCATAAGCCTCATAAGGCTTCTCATGGTTCTAAACAGAATACAAACCTGTCATCTAAGGCTTCTGGCTCCTCCTCTAAGTCTCGCGACCCGGGAGTTCATTCCGCCACACCTGCTGCTAGCCCGGGCCTTTCCGAATCAGCCATGCTTCGCATCGTGTTGGAGATGCAGGCTAAGTTTGTATCAGAGATACAATCTAAGATGGACACGATGTTCTCTAACATCGGTCAGAGACTTGGGGCATTAGAGCAAGGTGCTCCGGAGCGGGTCCAAAGCTCTCTCATCCCGGATGCCTCTAAGCTCCCGCAGTTTGCCAAAAACAACCCTTGGCGTATGGCTCTTCATTCCCCGTTCTCAGACGGAATGTTAACTTTGGAGGGTCTTGGCACTCGTCCCCTAGAGGACTTTGAATTCTTTCCTCCTGGTCTGGCATTTCCATTTCATGGTTATGCCAGGCTTACCGAGGAAGCTTTGGTTTGGTTAGACAAGGTCCCCAAGGAGACAGTCATCTTCCCAAAAGAGCAGGCCCAATCTGTGTGGGCCAGATTCCTGAATGACATCGGCTGCACCAACACTATGTTGACGCCTTATAAGAGCTCTTTCACAATGTTCCTAATGGACAAAAACACCGTGACTCCATGTGTCAATAAGGTAGCAGAGCTTGCCTTCCAATATGCTCTGGAGGAGAAGCCCTTGCCTCCCATCCGAGAGGTGGATCCAATCTCCCTCCTTCTTCCTTCAGGCATTGAGTGTTGGGACAACGTCCATACCACATTTACCTCTGGAAAGCTAGCAGCAGACTGTGCTTCGGTAATGTTTAGTGAGCGGCTTCCCCGTCTCCCGGAATCCCTCATTAAACAGGAGTATGATTCTCGCCTACGCGTTGGCCGTACTCTGAACCTGGCCACTTCCACGGAGTCGATAGCCTTGACTTACGATACTGAGAGTATTTTTAAATCTCTCAACAAGGCTACGTTGCAGTCATTATACTACGACCTGTATGACTTCGCTACTGCTAAACGCAAGTGTCGCAAACATGTCCTGGCAGAGGCGACTATTAGGCATGAACCTAATAAGCTGATCCGGTCCTCCTGTTGGGGTTCAAACCTCTTCCCTGAGGACCTTGTAGAGGAAGTCTTGGCGGAGGCCACTAGAGTCAACCAGAGCCTTAAAGCCCGTTGGCGTTTGACTCCTAAACGTAAATCTGACCCTGCAAATTACCAAGCCCGGGGTAGGAAGAAGCTCCGTCCATATACTTCCACCCAGTTCAGGCAACAGCAGACTGGTTCGCCCATTTTCCGGCTGCCTCTTCCCCCATCTCCTGTTGCCCCGGCACAGCCTTCCACCTCTCAGGCTCCTTCGGACGACTATGTCACCGTTCTGCTTCCTAAGAGCCAGCTTTCTGGTGCCTCCGCCACTTCTCCTGCCTTTAACCAGTCGTATGAGGCTACCACCGTGGTTCTAACCAGAACAAAGGCAGGGGAAGAGCTTTTCGCAGAGGAAAGAACTTCCGAGGCGGACGTGGAGGCAGCAGGTAGGGGGGAGGCTCTATGCCTTCCGCAACAAATGGAGGTTCAGTCCCTGGGCGTTCAGTATCATCTCCAAGGGACTGGGGTGGAGTTGGATTCAAGGACCTCCTCCTCCGAACAAATTTCGTCAACATTCCACTCCGGACCTGGTCGAATTTGTCCAGGATCTTTTACAAAAGAACGCCGTACAAGAAACGAAACACCTGAAGTTTCAAGGTCGGCTGTTCAGTGTCCCGAAGAAGGATTCAGACAAGAGAAGAGTGATTCTAGACCTATCCCTTCTCAACTTGTCCATTCAATGCGACAAGTTTCGAATGCTTACCGTCTCGCAGGTGCGGACCTTACTTCCCCGTGGGGCCGTCACCACCTCTATCGATCTTACAGACGCCTATTATCACATCCCGATAGCGAGACACTTCCGTCCGTACCTAGGCTTTCGCTTAGGGGACAAAAGTTACTCCTTCAAGGTGATGCCTTTCGGGCTCAACATCGCCCCAAGGATCTTCACAAAGTTAGCAGAAGTCGCTGTTCAGGAACTCAGGAATCAAGGGATTCAAGTAGTAGCCTATCTGGACGACTGGCTCATTTGGTCAGACACCTCCCAAAATTGCCTAAAAGCCACTCACAAAGTCATCCATTATCTTCAATCTCTAGGCTTCCAGATCAACTTCAAGAAGTCCCGTCTTCTTCCAAAATCGAAGTTCCAATGGCTCGGCCTGCAATGGGATCTTATATCTCATACTCTGTGTCTTCCCAGACCCAAGAGGTTAGAGATTGCAAGGAACACCAAACGCTTTCTCAAAGACAAAGTAAGTTCCAGACGACTCCAAGAGAGGATTCTGGGGTCCCTTCAGTTTGCCTCAGTGACGGATCTTCTTCTGAAGGCAAAATTGAAAGATATCAATCGTGTCTGGCGTTCGAGGGCGAACCGGAAGCTCCGGGACAGGAAAGTCCGCCTTCCTCCCATTCTACGGGAAAGACTTCTTCCTTGGACAAGAGCAAACAGTCTGTCAAAGTCAGTTCCCCTTCGATTTCCGCCTCTGAAATTAATCATTCACACGGACGCATCCTTGTCAGGTTGGGGCGGTTATTCTCAGCTCAAGAAAGTTCAAGGTCTTTGGACTCCCTTGTTCCGCCAATTTCACATCAATGTGCTAGAGGCTATGGCAGTTCTTCTAACCCTGAAACGTCTTGCTCTTCCCAAGAAACAACACCTTCGTCTGGTCCTCGACAGCGAAGTGGTGGTCCGCTGCCTCAACAGAGGCGGGTTAAAGTCAGGGCCTCTGAACCATGTTCTAGTAGCCATATTCTCCCTAGCAGCCTTGAACCGTTGGCATCTTTCAGCTGTCCACCTGGCGGGAGTCCGGAATGTAGTGGCAGACGCCCTGTCCCGGACCTCCCCTCTAGAATCGGAATGGTCACTCGATCTAAAGTCATTTCGGTGGATTCTCTCTCAGGTTCCCGGTCTCCAAGTGGACCTCTTCGCCACGGAATCCAACCACAAATTGAGAGTATATGTGGCTTCCAATCTAGACCCTCAGGCTTACGCCACAGACGCCATGTCACAGAATTGGGACACCTGGGAAAAGATTTATCTCTTTCCCCCGGTGAATCTTTTGCTGAAAGTTCTAGACAAACTGAGATCCTTCAAGGGACAAGTAGCCTTGGTCGCACCCAACTGGCCCAAGAGCAACTGGTATCCTCTCCTGCGAGAGTTGAGACTATACCCTCACCCGATACCCAATCCGGTTCTGTCTCAGATAGTACAAACACGCGTTGTGTACGCTTTCTCAAACATTCAGAGCGCCCTAACTTTATGGACTTTATGAAGTTTGCGGCTATGCATGGTGCCAATATTGATCCTCAAAACACCTTGTTCCTAGAATCGGATAAACGGGATTCCACCATCCGCCAGTATGACTCTGCAGTTAAAAAGTTGGCAAAATTTTTAATAGACTCAGACGTGAACTGTATGAACTTGAACCTTACAGTCACTTTCTTTAGATTTTTATTAGAATCAGGTCTGGCAGCCAATACTATCACCACTATTAAATCGGCTCTGAAAAAGATCTTCCTAGTGGGTTTTAACATAGACTTAACCGACTCTTTGTTAGCTTCAATTCCGAAAGCTTGTGCCAGACTGAAACCGGTTACTCGTCCTACTCCGGTGACCTGGTTCCTTAATGACGTACTCAGATTGGCTTCTGATACCATTAACAGTTCTTGTGATTACATGCCCCTTCTCAGGAAAACACTTTTCCTGGTGAGCTTGGCTTCCGGGGCAAGAATTTCTGAATTGGCAGCCTTGTCGAGAGACCCGGGTCATATTGACTTCCTGCCTTCGGGAGAGGTCCTTCTTTCTCCTAACAAATTCTTTTTGGCTAAGAACGAAGACCCTCAAAACAGATGGTCTTCCTGGAAAATTGTTCCCCTCACGCAAGATCCGTCTCTGTGCCCTGTTACTACTCTTAGGTCTTATTTATCCCGGACCTCCTCTAACTCCTCGGGGCCTCTATTCGTTAAAGAACAAGGCGGTACCATTACTATTAAAGAGATCAGGCAACAAATCTTGTATTTTATTAAACAAGCTAACCCTGACTCTTTTCCTCTTGCACATGATATCAGGGCGGTTGCTACCTCTGTGAACTTCTTTCACCACATGAATTTTACAGACCTTTCCAGGTATACAGGGTGGAAATCACCGTCAGTGTTCAAGAAACACTACCTTAAACATTTGGAAGCCCTAAAATTTTCTACAGTAGCCGCAGGAAGCGTAGTTACTCCCAAGTAACTCACAGGTTAATGCCTTGACTCTTTATCTCTCCCTCTTACCTGCCTCATTTATACCCTATTGTATTCGTTGGTCTTGCACCTGAATACTGTTATTATATTTGTAAATTTTATGCTCCTGAGTATCTGTATATATTATCACTCACGGCATTATTATACCTACCTTATTGGATTTATGTTCATATTTAAGATACCCTTATAATTGTTTTTTGGTACTCATCTCTGATTAAAAGCATCCTGTATTTCCCTTACGCTTATGTTTTTTCCTTTATTTTGCAAGTTTGGTGACATTTTCTCTTGTATAGATTCACTGGGCGGCACAGGTTCGAGCCCAGAAAAGGGATTTTGACGTAGGAAAAATCTATTTCTGGGCGAAGGACCTGTGCCGCCCAGTGAACCCTCCCAGCTCCTCTCCCTTGGAGTCCCCAAACTTTGGGTGCTAAGGAGTTGGGTTCTGAGCGGATGCATTGTTAGTAGTACCGAATGAGGTTGAACGGCTCTCCTCTATTGGGGTTTCTGTCGTGGATGAATCTAAATAGTGCGGGACCTCTGGATTATACGCCCAATTTTATACCGACACCAATAGGTGAGCGAGCTAGTTAACCTAGCACTCCTTTACATTTTTTCTCTGGTATATTTAGCAGTAAATTACCTAAGAATAAGTGCTAAATGGAGCTTATTCACTGGGCGGCACAGGTCCTTCGCCCAGAAATAGATTTTTCCTACGTCAAAATCCCTTATATATATATATATATATATATATATATATATATATATATATATATATATATATATATATATATATATATATATATATATTATATATATATATATATATATATATATATATATATATATATAAAATGGATTTTGAGCAAAGCAAAAAATCTATTTTTGTGTGAGATATCAATGTCGTCCTGATGGAAGGTTCCTTAAGTAGCTTCCTAGGGTATATTTACCTACAGTGATATTCCCTGAGAATTTACCTTAAGGTTTCCAGAATTCTAACTCCTGGCGCGAATATCCCTAAAGTTTCCCTTTTAAGATATCGCATAATATCAGAGGATGTATTCTTGACACGCCACATAGCTATCTTCACCCCGAATGGCGTTTACGCTTTGAGGGGGAAAGTGGCAAAAAACGAAGGGGAGCCCTTAATAGAGTACCCTTCCTCCGTTACTATTTGAGTATCTAGATGGCAATATCGTCGCCGCCATGTTTATTCCTTGTAGCGTTGAGCAAGGTGCTACAGATACAGTAGTTTCGGGAGGGATCCTGCCAAGGTCTTTCATAAAACGGAGGGCGGGTCCATCAGGACGACATGGCTATCTCACCCAAAAACAGATTTTGAGTGAAGCGAAAAATCTATTTTTGGGTGAGATAGCCATGTCGTCCTGATGGAAGGTTCCTTTAGTAGCTTCCTTAGGGTATATATGACTACAGTGGATATTCCCAGAGAATTAAACTAAAGGTTTCCTGAATTCTAACTTCTGGCGCGAGTACCCTTGAAGTTTCCCTTTAGGATATCACATAATAACAGGGGACGTATTCTTGATACGTCACATAGCTATCTGCACCCCACATAGCGTTTACGCTTCGAGGGGGAAGTTGGTGGCAAGATATGGGAGGAGCCGTTACAAAGTTCTCCTCCTCCGTTACTGTTATGGGTACTCGGATGACGTCATAAACGACGCCATCTTGGCTGACGTCATCACCGCCCGCAAACTCCATTCCTTTTGGTGTTAAGACCAGCCCCCATGATATAGTGAGATCGGGAGGGGGCCTGCAAAGGCCTAATAGAGAATAAAGGGAGGGTACATCAGGACGACACGGCTATCCCACCCAAAAATAGATTTTTTGCTTCGCTCCAAATCCGTTTTTTGGGCTCAGGCCATGTCGTCCTGATGGAAGTGTACCAGAGAATTAATGTGTGGTAGATTTTTTCCCATCAGTAGTGCCTTCGACTAGTAGACAATATTCCTTTGGTCTAATGACCCAAGAGACCTGAGACATTACCGGTAATGTCACTTCAGTTAAGCATGTACTATGTTACTGCTTCCTGCCCCCCAGCAGGGATGAGTCTTATTGGAACTCACCCAGCATCAAGAAGTACCTGCCAGTCCCAGAGCAAGGTAATAGGTAAGGTAAGTATAACGTGTAGGAACAAACTACCTCGGTCTAGATGAGTTTGTTTAAGCGGAGGAACAATAGAATTCTATTGTTCAATCATTTTACACAGAATAGAGGGATAGTAATACTCTCAAGATGCACGAAAAACAGCAAATTCATGTATTGGCAATAAATAAGAATTAGCATACATAAAAGTAATAAATGTAAATTGCAATAGAATGTAAATTAGTTACATAGACTTGGGACATTAGTAGAAATGGTTGTGGTATCTGAAAAGGAAAACTTGCCATCACACATGTTAATTCTGTAGGAATTGTAATGTCTTTCTAAAAATGTCTTAGATACACTTCATGTTTGAAACACGTGGCACAAGTGTTTAGTCTATGTGATTTCTCCTTAGTATATTTAGAACAGTCCGTAATGTCACCCGGTGACACTATTTTCACTATGTTGCGCACTAGGGTCATCACAGACACCCTTAGAGTTAGAGTCCCATATAACTCACTGCTCATCGCAGCACTAAACAGCAGGTTTTAACACACTACCTGCAGCTACCACGAAGTGTTTAACTTCTTGCACCCTCTTCGCATAGTGTTTAAAAAACACTCTCAATGACTTCCATCCCGTGAATGAGCGGAGACTCTCGAAGTCCATCGACTGGAAGAAATTCAGGGAAGAGGCGACTTTCCTGGGATCGTGACCTGCGGGTGTACTGTCAGGATCCGCTCTGCGAATGAAGTAGGTGATCTTCGCCCTTAGTTGTTTAAGTGACAAGTTGGAACCCGTTGTTTACCCTTTAAAGAGCTGTCCTCCACCGAAGTCTGAAGTTTCTTCTAAGATAGACCTTTAGACTCTCCACTGGACACAGGGAGACATCTTCCTTCAGAGGGCAGATTCTCCAGGGACCCCACCTTTTAGTGGGTAGCTCGTTCTTAGCGAGAAACGTTGGGTCAAGAAAGAGGGTGAGTTCGCCTGTTTCTGCGAACTGGATCTGGCCTGCCTCCCTTGATAATGCCACAATTTCACTAACTCTAGCCATCGAGGCTAGAGCAAACAAGAAAATAACTTTCTGAGTCAAATCTTTCAGAGGACAAGTCTCGTTGTCCAAACCTGAGGCAAAATGTAGCACCTTGTCAAGAGACCAGGAGATGGGTCTCGGAGGGGCTGCGGAACTGAGTATAGCGCATGCCTTCGGCAACTCGTTGAAGATTTCGCAAGACAGGTCTATTTGGAAGGCGTATAGTAAGGGTCTTGTCAGGGCCAATTTGCAAGTGGAAATCGTGTTGGCTGCCAAGCCTTGTCCATGAAGGTGAATGAAAAAGGACAAACTGTTAATGCAGAAACACAAACCCATCTAGTTGGTAAAAACAATGTCGTTACCTTTTTAAGTGGTACTTAAAAAGTTGAGGTGTAAAAAAATCACGATTTCATCTTACTTCCTAAAATTATGAAGTCTCTTTGGCAGTTCAAGCAAGATCTTCAAGGAGTACAGTTGTATATATTTCGTAATTCAAAGGATTCATTTTGGGCACACAGATGTAAGTTTTTTGACGAACTTATATATATTTACTTTATATGTCTTATTCATTTAAGCATTAAAAGGTGTAAATTGGTTTATTTGTGACATTTAACATTTGAATGTCCTATAAATATGATAAAATGTGATATAGTCAAAGGAGGTTTAAAGTAGCAATGAAAGTGTCTTGTTTAGAAAAGTATATTTAATTAGCTTTTCAAGATGTATTAAGGTACATTATGTCACTGCTATGACTTATTGAATATTATGGGTTATTTAATAATGTATTTAAAGTTTGCAATAATTCCTTTCAGGAATGAACCTACTACTACTACTACTACTACTACTACTACTACTGTTAACGGAAAAAAGGTTAAAGTTGAGTTTCTGAGTTTGTGTCACCCATACCAATAGTTCATTCATCTTTAACATGAATACGGATCAGAAGGACAACGTAGAAGACAATGGTGGCACCAAGGAAAAGTTACGCACCCTCAAGAACAACCAGACTGCTGCTCTCTCTGCCCTCACAAAGAAAAGGAATGAAGTCAGCAAGTGTATGGAGAAGCCTGATAATCTCAATTTAGTAAAGACAGGCTGCACGCCCCAGATCATTTCTCTCTTCAATTCTCTTAGGAGTATCAGTGTGATGTAATGCTAAATTCGAGTCTCGTGAATTAGTTGATTTACTTAGCAGTCTAGCATTTGCAGATGATTACCGAGAAGTATTACACCTCTACAGTGCAATGCTGCCTGCAGGAGAGAATATGTATGAATGGGTTGACAAATTTGTGAATTTTGTATTTGACAATACAGACATTGACACTCATACACTGACTGGACTTGGAACATGGCATGTTATGGGAGGCATCGCAGGTGTAACGCCAGCTGGAGAGATTGTGGAAGAAGACTTTCCTCGTTCAATACAAGTTCAGTCCGTTGTAGATGCTGGTAGATTTGTACAAGTGCCCACCAAAAAATACAAAAAACCACAAGTACCACACAGTGAAGCACATGCTAACTGGGCATGCTTATGCTTATGCACTCCGAGCACACATGCTGACAGCCTCTTCTCTTGTTAAAGATGCTTCATACATCAACATCTTGTAACACACTCAACTTGGATCATCTTAGAGTTGTCCATGAAAAGCTGCTTGATGGGAAATATGAGGTTGGGACTCTTCAACAGGACTCCTCTGTGGCTCATTTAACACATGTATTAGATGATCTAGAACATAACCTAACTACAAACTCAAGAACAGGAAAACTATGGATTGAATATGTCAAGATGATACGTCTAATGCTCTTGTTTCTACGCGTTGAGTATACTGGTAATTGGGAAATGCATCTGTTTTGTGTCAATGCAATGATCCCATCTCCCATTCTGGTCGACACCTAGCATAAGCAAAGTCTGCCCGTCTCTACCACACACAGATGAAAGAGCTCCCCACCATCATGGACAAGGATCAGTATGTTACATATACAGAATCTGGATACTGGACAATACGCCGGAGTGACCGATTCTGGTCTGGGAATTTTACTGACCAGACCATAGAACAAGTTTTAATGCGGATGTTGAAGACTCGTGGGGGTTTGAAGCATGGCCGTGGCATCACAAGTAGCACTCAGGCAAGGATGATTCATGTCCTGCCAAAGACTATTCCAATATGTGATGTAGTTAAATATTTTTGTGGAATTTATTCTCAGACAAGTGATCAACACACTGACATGAGAGACTCCATGACTGAACGTGACAGGAAACACTATATCCTTTTTCGAAATTGGTTTGATGACCACTCGCCATTCTTATACACAGGTGAGCACAGTGAAAATCTTATCTCGCTCGCAACTAGTATCGTGGCACCAATATCTGCCAATGCTGAGTGTGCCTTTGAGATGGGAAGGAAATCAGCTGAAAGTGTGACAGGTAAGAATTTTTCAGATGTTAAACTCAAAAGAAATGATCGAGTTACATCAATAGGAGCAGCCACCAATGGAGTGACAGTCCATGGCAAAGTGGTAGAGGTAGATTCCACACTATTATTCATGCGTGTCACGTGTTATAGAAAAGCAATCTGAAATGGAAGTCTACCTTCAGCATGAGTTTAGTAAACAGCCTCCTGCATTATTTGATAAAGAGATGATGCGCAAAAATACTAAACGTAATCTCGCAAGTCTCATAAAAGCTTCAGTTGTACCCATCTCAAAAGATGACCTTCAAAATCCACATTACATTGTCGATGGTGGACATCTACTGCAGTGTTCCTTGGCCAACAGATGTGGATGGTTGCACATATGGTGATGTTTGTAGCACATATGTATCATACGTACTTAACACCTTTGGTAAATGCACAGTATGTTTTGATGGGTATTATGCTACATCAACAAAATTTGCAGAGCAGAACCGGCGTAGTCTTTTTCACACGGTCTCTGCAGATATAATTGTTGATCTTGAACATCCAGTCACTACTAATCAATATTCATTCTTGGCCAATAGAACAAACCAGTCACAGCTAATAGAAGTGGTTAAAATTCAGCTCTCAAGTAAAGGAGTTGAATGTCTACAGGCAGAGGCAGATGCTGATTACATACTGACCAGCACAACCACTAGTTATGCAGAGGTCCACACTGATTACCAAGTGGTACTAGTAGGCACTGACACTGATTTACTAGTAATGCTCATTGACAAAGTAACATATAAGAATGTATATATGATATACTCACGTAATAATGTCTATAAGATCAGTGGTATGCAAGAGGTAATGCACCATCAGTCCCGTCGACACATTCTTCTAGCCCATGCAATCACCGGATGTGATACGGTGTCTGCCCTTTTAGCATTGGAAAGAAACAAGCACTTACAGTTTTAGAGAACCACAGCCAGGGTGACATGTTTGATAAATTTAAAAAGAGTGATTCAAGTCATGATGAGATAGCTAGGGTTGGGGAAAATTTTTTATTAAATCTCTACAAGTGTAATAAATCAACATCTCTTGACAAGTCTCGGTACATATGTAATAGTTAGTTATTACATGTTTAAAACACATGACGTAATATGTCATTGTGGATGAAGATGCTAGCGTGAGATTTGCTGTAGTCAGATAAAATCATAACAGGATGTATTTTGCATCCCTCAGCAATGTAACATTTTTCTGAAGCATCAACACAAATGCATACCGTGTGAGAGATTGTGTCGTCACCGGATGCAGGTGTCTTCCTAGACGAATGTAAAGTTTACATATTGTGTTTAAATGCTGAGACAACTAAACATATGATATCTGTGATATCGATATTTTAGCCAGTTCATATCTATACTTCACCTGAATTGGTCATTCGACCAAACCAGCTACACTCCTGTGATGGAGATGTTTAACACTGTTGTTTTTTAGAGAATAAACCATTGTAAAGTTACAATGCTGGACTTTAATTCAAGACTCAACATCTAAAACAACACATACTCGATGTGTGTTAATAACAGTAGCACACTAATAAATGGTGGCAGCGCTAAAACTCTAAGAATCAGAGAAAGATCTTCAAGAAATTAATAATAAGACTCTAAGAATTAGAGGAAGATCTTCAAGAAATCAAAAATAAAGCTGTAAAAACCAGAGAAAGATCTTCAAGAAATCAACGTTAATGAATCTACAATTTTGACTAAGTATCATAGTCCATCGAAGTTTAAAACATTTGATGAATGTTATACATACAAACTGATGAACAGGATCTTCAATCAACATCCTAGGAAACCCAAGGACAGACGTTCAACGCTTACAAAACATATCCAGGAAGCACTACATTCAACGGTAACTCGGACGAAACATTCACCCAAACATCAAGAGAGAGAGAGGATATGACGACATCACACAGAACCATATAAAAGCTAAGTACAATTTTCAAATTCATTTCAGTTTGGGCAGTGAAGTGTAGTTATCACGAGTCGTTAGTCGATTATTACTGGGGTGAGTGGTTTGCTAATCTTTTATTTTCCTTTCATTAAAGGAAACTGTGTTCAACTCCGAATTCTCATCTAGAATTTTTTCTCTCTTTTTGCTAATTCCTTTTTCTTTCAGAAATTCTCGGGAAATATCTTTGTGTTCCGTTTTCTTTCAGAAATTCTCGGGAAATATCTTTGTGTTCCGTTTTCTTTCAGAAATTCTCGGGAAATGTCTTGGGATTAGTAACATTGTTTTGGGGAATTTTGTTATAATCTTTATCATTGAGTGCTTATGCGTTTACGCAGTGGACGTCTGTATTCATATATATATTTTGATAGAATTGCAAGGGGTCGAAGAGATAGGAAAAAAAATACAGCAGTCATGACGACCCCTGTGAGCCCCACCCCTGGACCTAGTGGCGTAGGACAGATTAATCCTCTCCCGATTGTGACGCTTGTAAATGCCAGGTCTGCAATCCTTCCTTTTCAGGGTCGGGTTAATGGGTTCTTGCCTCAAAATGTGGAGTCATGGATTTCATCTGTCGATGCCCATTTAAATGCCAAACAAATCGTAGACCCTTTTGTACAATTACAAGAAGCTAAAAGTTTTATAGATTTTTCGAAGGGGGATGCGAGTGCATATTTAAGAGGTGTTTCATTTCAAGAAGCAATTACCTGGGATGATTTCAAAGTTAGGTTACGCGCGGTCTATGGGGGTGAAGAAGCCTTGGATGTAGTATTAACGTTAAGAAATACACTTAATCAAGCCACTATGAATCGGCTTAATGTTATTGAGAGAGCAGCTCTCATAGCTGATAGGCTTAATGAATATCAGGATATTTTAGGTAATTCCACTTGGGTTACTAGAGATAACATCTCCGTGAAAGATTTTTTACGATTAATGTATTTAACTTGCATGACACTTATGTTGCCTGAAGCTTTAGTGCGGTGTTTTGATAAAAAGTTAACGCCTGCAAGTACGGAATTGGATGTATATAAACAGATAAAGAAACACATGGCTAAGTGTCCAGACCTCGATCCCGTGTTAACTCAAGTTTTTGCAAAGAATGAAACAAAGCCACAACAAGTGAACGTAGTTAATAATAGTCAAGTAGCGGGAATGACGTGTTATTATTGTAAACGTCAAGGTCACTTAATCGCGGACAGCAGAACGAAATTCTGTTCGATACATAATAGTTCGACTCATTCGTACAGTCAGTGTTACTTGCGTAAGACACAACAGAATCCCAGAAATACACAGTCAATTCCACAGTCAGTTCCATATGGAAATAAAAAGAAAAATCCTCATTTCAACAATAAGAAGAAACAGCCAAATGTCAATGTAGTTCAGAGTCCGAAACAAACAAACACTTCTTCGAATATCGCTAAGCCTGGGTCGTCAAACCAGACCTCGCAAGGTCAGACTAATTTTCAGAATGTGCAGAGCAACGCAAATACCACATAATTAACTCCAGTGGGGAAGAGAGTGATGTTGGGTCAAGGTCATTCATGTCAACATCAATAGTATTGAATAATCAATTTAATGTTTTATCAGATCATTGTGAGGTAATAGATTTACCTATGAAACACACGGCCGAATTAAGTAAAACAGTGCATGCTCCCGTAGATTTGCAACGAATTCATACAATAATAAGCCAAAATGAGTTACGACCAACCTTATATGCTGTAAATTTAGAATACAAATCCTTTACGTTATTTTTTGACTCTGGTAGTCCACGTAATATCATGGATTTGAGGACACACCAGTTGTTGTTTTCGAACTTTCCGATAGAAAAATCCGGAGTTAGACTCTCGGGTATAGGAAATAAATGAATTAAATGTCATAGGCATAACTCATGTTCAATTCAAAGTCGGTAAACGCACGTTTGCCGATACATTTGTTGTTGTACAAAACATTAATATGTATCCAGCTGTAATTATAGGATACCCACCTATGGGAAATCAAAACATTATCTTAACCCCTGCCAAGCACGGCGTGTATATCAAAGGAAAATTCTATAAGTCTTCTAATACCTTAAAATCAGTTTTGGATAAAAAGGAGACGACAAATGTAACCGTAACGTACGTTGAAGAACCAATAACTTGTCTCACTAATAAAGAAATAATATACGCAACCCAGCAGAATTCTCGTTCACCCGTAATATCATCTTGCACGCAATCTATCGAGCCAAACGTACCTTCGAATTTAATAGTGCAAATAAAGAAAACATTACCGGGATCTGAAATATTAATCCTTTCCGACACTTTGAAAACTAACGGATTGTTTGTCACACAAGCTATTTATACAGTAGGCTCACATCAACAATGTAATATTGAAGTCTGTAATCATTTAAATAACACTTTAGTAATTCACAAAAATCAACATATCTTGGATGTAGAAGTTTATAAACATCGTATTCTTACCGTTGCTGAAATCAATCACTCTCAATCAGTTGCGGATGAATCCCTTTTGCAATCTATTAAAAATAAAATCAATAAAGACATTCAAGACGAAGAAATTCAGCAGAAAATTTTTGGACTTTTAACTAAATATCATGATGTTTTTTCCACTATGGATGGATCCTAAGGAAAAACAGATGTGATCGAGCATCAAATAAGGTTAAAGGACAAGCAGAAAATTATCTATGTACCCTCGTACAGACTCCCTATGAAATTCCAGAATGAAATAAATGATGAAGTAGGTAAAATGCTAGAAGGAGTCATTAGGAAATCAAACAGCCCTTATAATTTTCCATTAATAGTTGTACCGAAAAAAGATCGAACATGGCGTATCTACGTAGACTTCCGTCGTCTAAACGAGGAGACGATCCCTGATCGATTCCCAGTGCCATGTACTGACGATATTTTGTCTTTGTTAGGTCAGAATAAATATTTTACCAGTTTGGACTTACTTAAAGGCTTTCACCAGATATCATTAAAAGAAGATAGTATCCCATACACAGCCTTCAGCACAGCCAGGGGACATTATGAATTTTTATGGATGCCTTTTGGTTTACGTTGTGCTCCCATAACATTTACAAGAATGATTAACATAGTGTTTGGAGACTTGTTAGGGGATATATTGCATGCCTATATGGATGATCTTGTAATCTTTTCCAACACCTTAGAAGAACATCTACGTAAGTTAGAACTAGTACTACAGAAATTAAGACAACATAACTTAAGGGTAAAGATTAGTAAGTGTGAATTTTTCAAAACAGAGTTGATATATTTGGGTTTCATGGTGTCAAGCCAAGGTCTTAAAGTAGTCCATGATAAGGTGTCGGCTATACGTAATTTTCCCATACCTACTAATGTCAAGGGAATACAGCAATTTCTGGGTTGTAGTGGATATTACAGGCGTTTTATACGCAACTATTCAATAATAGCCGCTCCTTTAACTGATCTTACGAAGAAGGGCGTAGATTTCATATGATCTGAGCATCATCAACAGGCGTTTAATACCTTGAAAGATGAACTGTGTAGTTCTCCTATCTTAAAATTTCCTGACTTCGATAAGGAATTCTTCATTGCAACAGATGCCTCAGACTTAGGAGTAGGAGGGGTATTGCTTCAGCAATATGATAAACAATTTTTCCCGATAGCTTTTTATTCTCGAAAACTGAGAACTTCCGAAAGTAAGTATGCAGTAATAGACAAGGAAGGGCTAGCTATTGTTAATTCACTAGTGCATTTTAAGTTCATAATTTACAGTTATCCCGTTAAGGTTCTTACTGACCATAAACCACTAACCGAGTTCTTTAAAGGCTTCAGCCACAGCCCTAAACGAACTCGGTGGCATTTGATCATTCAAGATTTTGGTGCAAGAATCGGGTATTTACCTGGGAAAGCAAATATCATTGCGGATACATTATCACGCAACCCCGTGTCATCTTGTACGGAGCCTTTAGCTGAATTAATAGATATATCAACATCCATGCCGATTGTTAGAACGATATCTGAACAAGAAGATTTAGGCTGGAGCGCTGAAATATTACAGACTGAGCAAAGAAAAGATCAGAAAATAGAAACAATTATAAATGCTTTGAAAGGCAATCATAAGGAAAAGGAATATATAAAGTATAAGCAGCAGAATTATATAATCAAAGATAATATTCTGTGTAGGACCGTGACAAGGAAAACCCGCAATACACCGCATGTAATTAACGACCAAGTAGTAGTACCAATCTCACTTATTTCCACTGTCCTGAATTGGTTGCATGCAAATCCATTACATGGACACCCGGGGTTCTCATTAATGTCACAGAAAGCCAAATCATTGTTTTATTGGCATACAATGCTTACAGATATAAAAAGACACATAGCTAATTGTCGCACATGTCAGGAAAACAAAGGGCATACGAAAACACCTGTCAGCCTAGGGGCTTATCCCGTGCCCAATCAACCCTTTGAAAGAATACATTTAGATTTGTTAACAGGATTTTACGAGTCAGACAGAGGAAATAAGCACCTCTTAGTAATTATAGATGCTTTAACTCGATATACAGAACTTATAGCGTTTAAAACTAAAACTGCGATTGAATGCGCTAGGAAGTTTTATGAGTGTTACATTTGTAAACATGGAATTCCACACATGATAATCTCAGACTCGGGTGGTGAATTTAATAATCACTTTCTTACCTCATTGTGTGAATTCCTTAGCGTAAAGAAAATAAATACCATGATATATCACACAGAGTCGAATGGGCTAGTGGAAAGAGCAAATAGGAAGGTTTTAAATATATTAAGAGTAACACTAGGGGGATCAGACCCCAACTGGGATATTGCAATACCTGCGGCACTGAGTACTCTGAATCATTCATATCATATATCAATTAAAATGTCACCGCATGAAGCATTGTATGGTACCCAAGTTAGAACGCCTTTCCATGTATTAACGCCTACAACTAATCTATCAAATCCTTTAAAAGAATGTATAAATGCAAGTATAAG
Source organism: Palaemon carinicauda (assembly GCF_036898095.1). NCBI lineage: Eukaryota > Metazoa > Arthropoda > Malacostraca > Decapoda > Palaemonidae > Palaemon > Palaemon carinicauda. The sequence continues at coordinate 41,702,294 of NC_090731.1, read as the reverse complement.
TCGATATGATATCCTTCGAAAGAATTTAGAAGAATCACAAATCATAATGAAAAGGAATCATGATAAAATAGTGAAGCCAACTAAAACATATACCGTGGGTGATAATGTATATATACAGATAAATGTACGTAAAGGACTCAAGTATAAACTAACACCTAAGTTTGAAGGCCCATTTAACATTTTGGAAACATTAACGGCCAATAGGTTTAGAGTTCAAAACGTATCCCAACCCACGGATGAGAGAATAGTACCATTGGCTCACATAAGAAATAAAAACAAAAAAAAAAGAGAGGGAAAGAAGTGAGGGAAAAATTTTTATTTGTGTGATTAAAAGTTTTCTTCTTAATACAGGAGTAATTACATATATTTTTCTCGTTAAAGGTTTCCAAGATGAATTTTTTGTTGTTGGGAGTGATATTGTTCGCTCAGACTTTTTTCTCTGTGGGACGAGCTCTAAAACTAAAAGTATAGATTTTAAATATGGCACTATAGTTGAAAGACAAGAAGACGTTTTTATTACATCGAGCAACGTAGTTGTAGAAGTGCATATGCAAGCAATTTTTCTTCCAAAGAATGATGTCACTAGCTTAAAAAGCGCCATTTCAAGGTTTTCTGTCTCATTAGATGAGTTGCATAGAAGACATTTTCATTTGACTACAGAGAGTTCGCTTGGATCGACACTAAAAGTTGCAGAGATGCTATCTGATGACTTGCAAAATAAGACTTACGAGACAGAATCTTTGGCTCGTGACCTTTTGATGTGGACTGTAGGACACGAACATAAAGAAAGACGAAATCCGTTTATTTTTGCTGCATTAAACATCTTTGGGTCTATTGCAAGTTTAGGTTTAAGAATTTCCAATCGTCTTAAGATTAGTAATCAAAATAAGAAAATTGAGTTCTTGACTCATGAAGATGAATTGATTATGTCAGAACTAAGGAATCAGTTAGCTTCAATCAATCAAATTATGGATTTAGTAAATGAACATTCCAGTAATATCAGTCAGATTATGGAAGTACAGGATTTGTTGGCAACATTAATGTATTATGATTCAAAAATAGATCACATACATAACAGAATTGCACATTTCATTGAGAAATCAAAAGATTATGTAGAAGCTATCACGTTAGCAACTAAAGGTGTACTGTCGCCCCATTTGTTGCCTATAAAATACTTAAAGTTAGTTCTGGAGAACGGAAGGGATAAACTAGGCTCTTTTCCTTTGTTAGGCGAACGTAGGTTAGAATTTTATTACAGCCTAATTACAGTAAGCGTTGAAAATAACAAGATTATGATTACAATTCCCTTTGATTCTTCTGATGCCTGGCAATCTTACAGGATATCACCATTTCCGACTTTCATGACGAATCACTCAAATCCAGTAATATCCAGTTTGACAGGACACTTATTGATTTCCCCAGACAAGGAAACATATACGGTCATTAAAGACTTAAATCAATTAACTCACTGTTCAGACGCAATGGATAGAAAAATTTGTACAGCTGACTCATTTGAATTCCATAAAAACTTAATGGATTCATGCGAGTTAGGTATAGTGCTAGACGGCGCTCTCTCCCATACAAGAGAAAATTGTCTGGATAAGCTTTATCCCTTTGACAATAATGAGTTCAATTGCAGACTGAACAATGGCTCGTGGATACGATACGACAAGGACGGCTTCAATGTATCATGCCTGGACGGATCCACGTCATATGCAAAAATCTTTGTTGCAGCAGATGGTTGTATCGGGAATCCCCTAATTCCATGGTGACCGGGATAAGGACTATCATCAGAGAACGAGCCTACTTCGCGAACTTCATGTGGACGTCTACAATGCCATCACTACCTCTCCCATACAACAAACAGGTAGCCAAGCGGTTGATGAAATTGACCGAGATGGACCACCTGTCACCGACTTATAAGGAATTTCTTCACCCCCATACTACTAGCAGGATTAAGTGTGACGGTGATGATATTTATAGCCGTGAACATCCTTGTTTGGCGTAGGTTACGGAACAGTTTGCAGCTAAAACAGAACGTTTTGCCATGTCCAGACAAAACTCCTTATTTAATTCAGTTTAAAGCCGTTTGAAGTGGCCACCTCATTCGCTAAAGGAGTAAAATGGTCTGGAAATAGCGTGTGTACGAAAAGCAGTTAGTACGCTAGTAATATGTAATTGAAGAAATTATAGAACATTTGCATTGTTAAAAATACATTTAAAAAAATAAATCATTTTTTCTCTCGGCATCTAATAAAATATATAAGCCGGAATGTTAAAAGAAAAGAGAAAAAAAAATAAAAATAACAGAATCTATGGGTATCTAATAAAATATATCAGCCCTATATATATATATATATATATATATATATATATATATATATATATATATATATATATATATATATATATATATATATATATATATATATATATATATATATATATATATATATATGCACGAAACCGTGGTCCGTGTACGTACCAGGAATTCGTGTTTGTGCACTAAAATTGAATCTTTACCAAGGTAACAAATATTTTTATTAGTTACCGTATTGTGTTAATCTATGTTTCTGACAAAGGTAACAATTATTCTTTAACAAGTTACCGAATCATATGTATATCAGTATTTTTTTTTTGGTACCATATAATCATTTGCTAGCAATGTACCATATATGTGATCTGTATTTATCATGCATTTTTTTTCTTTGCTTTGGTAATATCTTTTCATATGCATTATTGTTATTATTTTTTTGATGTGCCTATTTGGACATTCCTCATTTGCTTATGGCTAAAGTTAAACAAAGAATAATACATATATCCAGTCACACCTAGTAAACATATTTTGGCGTGTTGTTAAATTTAAAAAAAAAAAATTGAGATAGCTGGCCGAGCTAATGTAATAGTTAGTAATTACATGTTTAAAACACATGACGTAATATGTCATTGTGGTTGAAGATGCTAGCGTGAGATTTGCTGTAGTCAGATAAAATCATAACAGGATGTATTTTGCATCCCTCAGCAATGTAACATTTTTCTGAAGCATCAACACAAATGCATACCGTGTGAAAGATTGTGTCGCCACTGGATGCAGGTGTCTTCCTAGACGAATGTAAAGTTTACATATTGTGTTTAAATGCTGAGACAACTAAACATACGATATCTGTGATATCGATATTTTAGCCAGTTCATATCTATACTTCACCTGAATTGGTCATCCGACCAAACCAGCTACACTCCTGTGATGGAGATGTTTAACACTGTTGTTTTTTAGAGAATAAACCATTGTAAAGTTACAATGCTGGACTTTAATTCAAGACTCAACATCTAAAACAACACATACTCAATGCGTGTTAAAAACAGTAGCACACTAATACATATTGTACACACAGGTGAGCAAAAGGAGCAGCAATTTTAAGCTAGAGAGCCTCCCCCCAACCTCTGCAGCAGCTAAGTACCATTCATACAGGACTTACTTTACAATACAAGAGTGGCTGGGAAACCCTGGAAAGCTAGATCCTACAAATTGGGGTTGATACTACAAAGGTAACATGTTGACTCTTGTCTTCACTGATAGGCCTGTAGCCCCAGAGTAAGTGCTGCTTATTATATCCTTTGGATGTAAGGGAGTGTGTGGGAAGAGGTGTAAGTGCCGTAAAGCAGGAATGTTTTGCACAACCATGTGTTCATCATGCAGAAATAGTATTGCCAGGCATAACTAATGATCCTAAATGCCTAGCAAATAATTTTATTGATTATTTTGAAGAAAACATAAATAAAATCTGCTCCAGTTTTCACAACATCGGCACAACAAAGCGAAGGAATACATCAGCAACAAGTAAGCTAAGGGTATTCAAAGAGTTAAGTCAGAGTGATTATATGAGAATAATAAAGAAAGTAAAAAAAACCTACTGCGGAAATGACCCATTTCCAATTAACGATGTAAAAGATGCAGAAAATTTCACCAGACTACAAGAGACTTACCGAAACATGGTAAATATGAGTCTAACACAAGCAGTTTTCCCTGATTGTGAAAAAGTTGCATGTATCAAGCCTGTGTATGAAGGAAAAGGTGATGCAGACAATTTAAGTTCATATAGGCCAATATCAAATCTGTCATATTTTTCGAAAATTATTGAAACTGCTGTACACGAACAAACCTGGAAACATCTGAAAAATCTAATGCCATACCTGATGATCAATCTGCTTACAAAGAAAATTACTCCACAGAAACAACAGTGTTAGCGATTAAAAATGACATAACAGAAATTATAACAAATGGCAAGTGTTGCATTCTTGTGATGTTTGATCTAAGTGCAGCATTTGATACTGTAGAACATACATATCTGATGGAAGACCTTAAAGCTGTGGGCATCGTAGAACGAGCATATGACTGGTTTGTGAGTTATCTTGAAAACCGCAAAGTTAAAGTAGTAATATCAAATGTTGAATCTGAGACAAGAAAACTAACCAAAGGGGTGCTTCAAGGCAGTGTACTAGGTCCTCTCCTGTTTGAAATTTACACGATTGAACTGGCAAATATACTTGAAACTCACAGAGTTAAGTTTAAAATATACGCTGATGATACACAATTCTATTTCCCAATAGAATCAGTTGATGAAGCAAAAAGAAAGATACATGAAATAATGAATGACATTAAGGCTTGGATGTTAACAAAAAAGCTCAAGCTCAATGAAGATAAAAGTGAATGTATTATTTTTGGAAATGAAAAAGATATAAAAAGAATCGAATGCTTCCAAAGAATTAAAATAGGTCAATCGATCATTGACCTAAAGAAATCTGTCAGAAATCTTGGAGTAATCATGGATGATAGACTGACAATGAATGAACATATAAATAATTTGGTAAGAAATTGTAACTATCACATTAGAAATATAGCATTTATTAGTAAATACTTGGATGAAAAATCTATGGCCATACTCATTAATCACCACATATTTTCAAGAATTGATTACTGCAACTCACTGTTCTATGGCTTACCAAATTATCAGCTGAAGAAAATTCAGAGAGTACAAAACAGAGCCGCTAGATTAATAAAAAGGACTACACAATAGGGAAAGAGTTACCCCTGCACTAATTAAATTACACTGGCTGCCGGTAAAAGCGAGAATTGAATACAAGCTACTCTTACTAACGTTTAAGATACTGAACCAAAATGAACCAAAATAGCTAAAAGAATGCCTGAATAAACTAAAATTTGAAACAAATGTTAACATAAGACACATGAGTGACAAACATAGGCTATCTGAACCAAGAACAAATAGTAAATTTGGTGAAAGGGCTTTTAGCTACTGTGCACCTAGACATTATAATAAACTGCCAACTGAAATGAAGGACCTAAAGAGAGCAATTGAATTTAAGAAGAAACTAAAGACATTACTTTTCACAAGATCATATGATTTGGAAGATGCTACAATCAAAGAATTGTATAAGTTATAATGAAAATGTTTCGTTAGATGATCAATATGGACCCGCCCGAGAAGTAGTTCACTCGACTTCAGTGGAGGGTTCGATTTAAATCCAAAACAAGCAAACAAGCAAGCATAGGTCAAACATGTAAAAATTCCTGGCCTGCAGATGGTGATGAGGATGAGAAAATACTATGAAACCCGTGAATACGTGTATGATTTTTTTGGGGGGGGTTAATTCAATATTTATGATTTGATTTCTTTTATTTGGTTATTAATGGCAAGAACTTGCACATGTTACACTGAATAAAAGAAATCACATTACATATGAGTCTGGTGTATACTATGCTTGATTCAGTAGATATTTTGTGAACGTATTTTATTTGGATTTTAAATCTCGGAACATGTAAAGTTCTCTTAGAATAGGAGAAACCACATTAAATACGAGATATGTGTCTACTATGGATTAATAACAAAATTGCTCAATTCAATATTTATAATTTGAAGATTTATATTTCATTTGGATTATTCATAACCGTGAGCTGACGTCATCGATCACGTGACCGCTAGCGCGGGAATCAAGCGAAGTGAAAACAAACCAGAGCAATGGCTTACGATTATGTGAATTCTTTGGTTGGAGCTGCTAAAACACGTTACAATATAAAGTTAAATGCTTCAGGTGAATAATAAGATAAAAAATACAACTGTTCTAACTTCTAGCGACACTTGCAAGTTAAAAATTATGATAAACAATATTTATTTTGAACTGTTTACAGCACATAAGTGTAAGGTGTATTACTGCTGGCCTCATAAACCAATCGCCTTCTGTCATTTCGCTCATACCTCTCAAGTTGTCGTTTGGCTTTGGCATAGCTGTCTTTCTTGAAAGGCAGTATGCATGGAATGTAGTCTGGGTGTTCTTTCTCAGTCTTGTTGGGTTTACCTGTATTTTGGCAATTTAATATAAATTCATAATGAACACCAATAGACATACTGTTGGAACACCAACCACCAGAATGTTAAATCATATCAAAATATGTTAAATTTCATAAATACCTGAGATAAAGTGTTCACTACAAATAACCCGACTCTTTGGTGGGGACCATTTGTGTCCATTTGGATTCATTTGCTGGCATGCTGCAAGCCACTTATCCCTCCTATCCGGGCTTCTGCTACGACTGGGGAACTTGTAAAAATGCAACATCTTTCCTTGCATCATATTGTGATTCTTGCAGTTGAAAATAACACATGATGAAGGCATAATGGCGAATAATTTAGCTTTAACAGACGACCGTTCATGCAGCACCACGTTAAAGTGTGGTTTGTTTTCACTGCGCCACATGCGGGAAGTCACGTGACTGCTCAGTTACCCGGATAGGCCGCGCTTATCAATAAGGCCAAAGAGTAAACTTTACATTGAATTAGAGAAATCACTTTAAGAATGAGTCTTGTGTCTATAATGAACGACAAAAGTATTTTTCTCGGTTTATTTCAATATTTGTGATGTAAAAATTTGCATTTTATTTTGATTTTAAATGCCAAAAAAGATAAACTTTACATTGAATAAAAGGAATCACATTAAATGTGAGTTTTTCGCACCAAAGTTCCTTGTTTAATAAGTACTAAACAATGGTAAAGGAGTATTTTCGAAAATTAGCCCCATCACAGCCGCCATCTTGGATTTTTCAGCAAGCTCAAGGTTAAATAAAGTAAACCTTATTCCACTGAACTTAGTAAGGTTTCAGATAACTTATGTGAAAAATTCAGCTTTCTGCATTTTTTTTTCCATGTTGAACCCTATTGCTCCTGTACTAAAATTGGCTTTAGAAAATCTACCTATCATGATTGAATTTAATAATTTTAATTTTTTTGAATAATAAATATAGACTTTATTTATTTCAAAACAATTGAAAATTAGTAGGTATCATTATTTATAATTTTCATAATTATCAGATAATAATGAATCAAAATATTGCATAATATTCTTATATATTTGAAAAAGCAATTATAAGATTGGCTGGGTGACTAATAACGATCTCTCATGGCAGGGAGTTAAATTATACATTTTGAATTTGGCACACTGCACTCTAGTATACTCCAATATACTAGATGCGTGAGCCTCAAAAGAATCCGAATACTTATTATGGTAGACCCGTAATAAGTAGAATAGTATATAGGCATCACATTCCTAGAAATATTTAGTATGCTAATTCTTAAGAGAAAGATTGATGAGCAAGCAGGAATTTGAAAAGGTAGAAGTTGTACTTTCCAAATTTTCATTTTAAGACATGTTGTACAGCAATGTGTGTGGAATATAGGAATCCACTATTGATGGCTTTTATGGACTATGAAAAAGCCTTTGATAGTTTGCAATGGCCAATTTTGTAGAGTCCTGCATTATTATGAAGTTTCTCTTAAATATGTAAAGTTGATTGTCTGTTCTTTAGTAAAGGAAGTGCAAAGTTAATGTTAGTGGAGTCCTATCAAAGGAATTTCCAGTGAACAGTGGAGTATTCCAAGGGAATGCGTTGTCACCTATGTTTTTTATCCTCCCCATGGACTTTGTTATGCATAGAACAGTTGGAGATGGTGGAGAAATTTTGGTAATACTAAGTTAGCTGACCTAGAGTATGCTGATGACGCTGTTCTTATTTAGCAGAACACCACAGGATTTGCAATACTTGCTTACCAGAATGCATGAAATATCACAAGAGGTTGGGCTCAAGATAAATAGAAGAAAGACAAAGGTGATGAGAATGGAATGTGTAATGGAAGATGAAATGTCATTGGATGGATTATTTTTAATAAGTTTATAACGACCAAAGACGTCAAACAAAGGGTGCTACTATAGCGTGAGGTCTACCACACTATAGCGTGAGATCTACCTCCCATTAGCACTATAGCGTGAGGTCTACTGCCGAATTATTCGTCCCTCATAAATAAAACACATTTCATACAATTGTTTAAGCAATAAACACTTAATTTAAACATATCTTAGAAATGACTTAAATAGATAATTGGATTTCTAGTTACATTAAAAATAGGAAACAAGGTAAAAATAAACATGTTGTCATATATTTCCATACAGTTATTCTAGCGATACACTCTTCGTACATCAAACATGTTATCATATATTTCCGTACATTTATTCTAGCGATACACTCTTCGTACATCAAACAGGTTATCATATATTTCCGTACATTTATTCTAGCGATACACTCTTCGTACATCAAACAGGTTATCATATATTTCCGTACATTTATTCTAGCGATACACACTTCGTACATCTTCTAAGAATGACACAACTAGATCATTGGAATTTTTTCTCATCACCTTCCAGCAAAAATGATCAAGATGAGACTGGAACAGCTGACGACCAACACCTCGCATTAATCTCTTTAGAATCATCGTTTTAGCGTCCAACCACGATCGCTCAATCGCCTGTGTGTGTGCTCCTGTCGCTGGATCCACATAATATTACTGGTGGTTCACTGTAGAATGCTGATATCGATGATAACTCTTTAAGGCCGAGGGAAAAACTGATTTAAGAGCTTTGTTGGGGTATTAAAGCCAACACTTGTTGTTGGCACGGGCCTTTCCCTTGGTTGGCCCGTAGATATTGTTAAGAGCTATATTTGCTTCCTTTTATATGGGCAGGTCACGTGGACAGGTCACGTTTTTGATGGATTTGGGCAGTTCACATGTTCGATGGTTAGGTGCGGGGCTCTGGGACGCTGGTCACGCGGTAGACCTCACCATCCACCTGGGTAGGCGACATATGGCGGTAGACCTCACACTATAGTAGCACCAAACAAAGTTACATATTGGCAGTTACATACAGTACATCAGAAATCAACAGAAATATTACAGCATTGAATCATCAGCATATCAGTTACAAAAGTAACATATATGAGATCGTATTCCATTATCACAACAACTGCAAGAGACAGTTTAGCAGCCACCAAAGTGTGGATGACGAGTCAAAATTACGTCAAGGTGGTCATCTTTGAGTAAATATTGACAGGTTTCAAGTAAATTTTGTCCTTGAGGTAACAGATTCCTGACAGTAAGGCAATGAAGGCAGTAGTGTTTAAGGTTATTGGCATTAGCAAGGTTACACAGTTTACATGAGGTGTAGTGTGGTATATCTAGTGTCTGTCCAACCTGTCACACAGGACGATATCCCAACCTTATCCTGGCACTTACGACATTATGCCTACGCACCATGAGTCCACGACGCCGGCACTTGTGACGGCTCTGCAGAAAGTTATCGTGATGTTGTATGGAAACACTAGTGCCCCTCTCTGCATCCCTACGCTGTACAGTACAGGCAAAAGCTGCTGAATATATTCTATGTTTAAGGCAGCGAAGTGAGGGCTCAATATTTCTATCATCAAGGTCCAGCGTGCAGGCAGCTTTAGCAAGACTGTCCACCATGTCATTCCCAGCAAGCGCAATATGGGAGGGCATCCACATGAAGGACACGACAAGCGAGGCATTGTAAGCAGCAGCGAGTTGACACAATATGTCTCGCACAACACGGCTACAGCTGGGCCTAGAAGATGTCAGTGCCTGGAGTCCAGATTTGGAGTCACAGATCACCAATCCATTCACATTTCTTCTAACAAGTAGAGTTACTGCATCCCATATCCCTTGAAGTTTACAATAAGTGGAGCTGGATGAGTTTGGCAACCTGCGACCATGCCACCCACCCTCAGGAGGTTCTAAAGGGGGGGAGAACATAGCACATGCTGCACTTCAATCTGCCTGTACTGAGCCGTCAACGTAGATGTGGTGTCCTGCAGGAACTGAAATTGGCACTTTGGATATTGTTTCCAAAACCAGCTGTTTCTGTAGACTGGTATGGGCATCTTTAGAGGTTGGTGTAAAAGTGACAGCTGGAATAGGAACCTGCCATGGTGGCAAATCTTGGATGACTGCTTGCTCAGGTACACCGATATCAAGGTGTGGAAGATTTTCGCATACTGCCGTAACTAGGTTATGGCCCCCTGGCCGGAGATGAGGTCTTTGTGCATCTTCATCAAGTGATGCTCGGAGGACAGCAGAGAAGTTTGGAGTAAATTTTGGAAAGTGTAGACATTTAACAGAAAACAGAGTTGCATTGGCATAAATTCTCTCTATTAATGGAGGTAACATGAGTTCGGTCTGCATGTTGACTATCCGAGTGGAAGGAGGGCATCCGAGGATAAACTATATTACTCTAATTTGGAACAGTTCTAGAGGTTGTAATGCTTGTCTGGGTAATTGAATTAAAGCAGTAGATAAATAGTCAACAACTGACCTAGGAAGAGGAAATAGAGGGTTTTAGCCACGGGGATAGATATACCTGTGGCCCTAGTCGCAAGCCAGAATTGGAGTTCATTGAAAGATTGAAAAAATAACATTGGACAATGACTAGGTTAAATAGAATTTTGAAATCAAAACACCTGAAATTACTCATAAAAATCTGGCTATATATCAGTTTAGTGAGATTGGTGTTAATGTATGGACATGAGCTGTGGTATGTCAATGAAACAATATCCAACAGATTTTGTAGATTTGAAAACAAAGACCTCAAAAGATTATTGGGAGTTAAGTGGTAGGACAGGATTAGAAATGAAACTATAAGAGAGATTACTCGAGTGTCATATGTGGATGAGATCATGGTGAGGGACAGATGGAGATGGTTTGGGCATGCTCTTCGCGCTTCCCAAAAGAGATTAGTCACGGCCACTCTAGGTGGCCATGGATTAGTTAACCAAACTTTCAGCTGGGCCCCACAAGGCACCAGAAGAGTTGGGAGACCCAGACCTACATGGCTGAGGACTATGATTCATGAAGTGGGAGATGACAAACGGAGAAGTATTGATTTGAAAGCTCATGATATAGACAACTTGCGAAATCTGAGGTCCTTTGCATCAATAGGCGTAAGAGGAGATGATTATAGGGAATAGGGACATTCTGGTATAGCTTGACCCATCTCCAATATAGCAGTCCATCAGGATCAGGACCCATAGAGTAGACGGGTCAAGTCACCCAGAGACGAAAATAAGACCTATTCCGCGCATGTCATCACGTGAGCCACCCGAGACAGGTGAGCTTGGTCAGCGCTAAGTATTGACAACTATAGTACACTTAATTCCGCTTCCCCATTATTTTTCTTTGCCTACCTGCTCCTCGTACTAATCTTTCTTTCTTTTCCCTTCTCTGCTCGGGTTAAAACTTTTATGTTCATTAATTTTGTTTATAAGTATAGAATTGTACTAAAGAGATAAGATCTAAACCATTCTTTCTCTCACGGATAAATCCTTACTCCTTCAGTAAAACTAAGCCCCCGGTAAAGTTTCCACATGCATTTGGGTCTCTGTATATAGGTAAGCAATTTGATAATAAAGAAAACAATAAGCACTGATATGAGAGAAATGAGGTAGCCATTAACAAGAACCATATGTATGGCTCTGACAATTGACAAGAATAAAAGCAAAACAATTTTAATTACATATTTTATTGTAGTTTTAATTATCATAATAAACAAACATACTGAGTTAACATATTTACAATTTCTTTAATTTTTTCCATGCTACGGTATTCTTTATTTTTCTTCTTCTTTATTACAATATCTTTGTTCAAATGTCTCATTCTAAAAAACAGATTTTAGCAAATAAATGTTATCACATCTTTGGGAAGATCGACTCCTGATAACTCCATTTCAGAAGTTAGTGACTTTATGCAGTCTTTACCTTTTAATGAGTCCCCATAGGTAGCTATGAAAATTTCTCTCATTATAGATAACTGGGACATGAACTCATCAGTCCGCCTCTGTTAGAGGTGCAAAGACAGGATTTCACGTTTTCATTGACCTCTGTTGCCTTAACTCCTGAATGTGGATATTTCAACGCAAACTTTTTCACAATATAACCACCAATGTACCGAAGAGATTCTTCTTCTATTACTTCAGATATCAGTCTTTTATATTCCCTAATCTCATTGTCAGGTTCTTTACTGAAATCTACTATTTCCTCATTTTCATTTTCAAAATCACATTCCACTTTTCTGAAAAATAAAAAAAAAAACATGTCCGGCACAATTCTACGGATAGATCTCTCTCGCTGTTTTGCATTGCACTTACTGAGTTTCCATTTGCTGGTTCAGAATATCAAATTCTTCTTTGAATTCTGTGGGAGTATTTTCACTTAATAGAGAAATGTCTTTTCCTTGCAAATACTTCCGTAAGCAAAATTTAAAGTTTACGGAATTCAGATTTTCATAAGGCCCATTCATCTGGCGTATGCAACCATACAAATTCTTAAGCATTTCATAGAGACCTATCAGGGACCGGCTTGACAAAATTACTCCCTTTTGAAATTTATACAAGGAATTAAAGCGGGAGTTTGACACCTTCATGGTTTGCATGGTATTTATCATTTCCTGCAAAATGGTTATTTGCTCTTCATTATTAATACCAAAAGCATTACGGGATATTTTGTCACCATAAACTGAACAAGAGTTCATCACATCAAACCACTTGTCAACCTGGAAAATAAAGTTTGCTGTGTCCTCCTAAATTTTTTTTTGTTAATAGACCTTTCGGTGCTACTATAGCGTGAGGTCTACTACACTATAGCGTGAGATCTACCTCCCGTTACTACTATAGTGTGTGAGGTCTACTGCTGAATTATTCGTCCCTCATAGATAAAACACATTTCATACAATTGTTTAAGCAATAAACACTTAATTTAAACATATCTTAGAAATAACTTATAGATAATTGGATTTCTAATTACATTAAAAAAAGGAATAAAGGTAAAAACAAACATGTTATCATATACTTCCATACATTTATTCTAGCGATACACTCTTCGTACATTAAACATGTTATTATATATTTTCATACATTTATTCTAGCGATACACTCTTCGTACATCAAACAGGTTATCATATGTTTCCATACCCTTTCGATGGCAACGTAACACAGGCTTGAATTTTCCTCCTCTGTTACGCTTTCTTTTTTCTTGCATGGCAGAACCACATTCATGGCATGGATCTGCTTCTTGAACTGTATCCAAGAGATTGTGCTCTCTTAAAAAGGGGAGTGCTGCTTCTTCTGCCAGAATGACTCTTCTATAAAACTCCTTCAGCAACATGTTTAGTACCCTCAATCGATGATATCTCTTTTAGGCCGAGGGAAAAACTGATTTAGGAGTTGTTGTTGTAGATTACGGCCAACAATTCTCGTTGGCACGGGCCATTCCCTTGGTCGGCCAGTAGCGCGATTTAGGAGCTCCATTTGCTTCCTTTTATATGGGCAGGTCACGTTTTTGATGGATTTGGGCAGTTCACATGTTCGATGGTTAATTGCGGGGCTCCGGGAAGCTGGTCACGCGATAGACCTCACCCTCCACCTGGGTAGGCGACATATGGCGGTAGACCTCACACTATAGTAGCACCGACATTTCTTTCCCATATAGATTAACGCATTAGCAGTCGTGCTGGATAATATTTGTACAGCCAGTTTCACACGTTTCTCTTGCCCTAATAAGTTGAAATGACTTTCATTCAATTTATAGGTAAGACCATATTCTGTCTTTCTCTTGCTACATATTTAACAGATTGCATATTCATAAACTAAACTCCCATCATTTAGTCTAAAACCAGATTTGACAAAATTATTCCTGATAAGTTTTATCAAATGCGGTGCATCAGCAAACATAAAAATTTCCCTGTCTGCACACGAATTTTTGAAAGTTTTCTGGGTTTACTTACTTTTTACTTTGATGGCTGCTTTTCTAGTCCCATACAGCAAGGGAACCCCACTCTCTACAGGACCTCCACTGTCGTTTTACCTTGTTCATTCACAGTACGTATCTTTTCAAGTCACATATTGTCCATTTACAGTACTGTTAAATCGTCACTGTCAAAAGACTCATGAAATAAGAAAGTTTTCAGTTTCCTCTTGAAAGCCTTAATGTCTTTAATCATTCGAATGTTTCGTGGGATATTATTTTATAGTCTCAAGCCGCATATTTAAAGGCTCTGGAGCCTAAAGTAGACATAAATCTAGGTTCCAACAGTTCGAAGCCACCTGTAACTATGCTCGTGTCGACACGATTTGTTGGTTGCCCAATATGTAGCAATTCTCCTAAGTATTTTGGACGACCAGTTCTGATAACTTGGTGGGTTATTGTACATATTTTAAATTCAATTCTCGCTTTAATCGGCAGCCAGTGTAAATCAATTAGTATAGGGGTGATCCTTTCTCTAGGTGGGACACCTTTTATCAGTTTTGCTCCTCTGTTTATTATGTTTTGTAATTTCTTAAGTTGGACTTTTGGTAGATTGTAACAGATAGAGTTGCAGTAGTCAATCCTGGTAATAACACAGTTTATCACAAGTTTCTTAACAGAATTTTCATCCAGGTACTTTTTTATAAACGCAATATTTCTTAGATGATAACCAGCACTTTTTATTACATTATTTATTTGGGCATTGAGACAGGTTACAGTCAAGAAATACACCTAGATCTCGAACTTTACTAGATATCGGCACCAAGTCATTATTCATGTTTATTTGAATATCACCTAAGTTTCTCACGCTGTTTCTCTTGCCCACCACCATGAATTCAGTTTTGTTCTCATTTAATTTTAGTTGTTTATATGTTATCCATTCTCTAAAACTATGAAGGATTCGGTTTAGAGTTTCAGTAGTGTCACCTATATTATTTATGGAGAAGTAAAATTGTGTGTCATCTGCAAATAGTTTAAACTTCACGCCATGCCTTTGCAGCATTTTCGATAGACCAATAGTATAGATGCAGAATAAGATTGGGCCAAGTACACTCCCCTGGGGTATCCCTATGTTTAAGGGTTCATATGATGAATATGAGTTTCCAATTTGTACACAGTAATTTCTACCAACCAAGTAGTCCTTTAGGTATTCGAAAGTTTGATCTTCAACGCCGATGGACTGTAGATCATTTAGTAGCAGTTCATGCACAACTGTATCAAAAGCAGCACTGAGATCGGGCAATATTAAAATACCACATTTATTTTCATTCATCATTTCTAGCATATCATTTACAACAGAGCAGATGGCTGTGTCCGAAGAGTATAGTTTTCTGTAGGCAGATTGGTTGTCAGGCAAAGCTTCTATTACTTCTAAGTGGCTGACTGACTAGTTGTTCAAGAATTACATATTCAAGGACTTTTGAGACAAAGGGTAGATTTGAAATAGTTCTATATGAGCTTAATTCCTGGTAGTCCAGTGTATTATTTTCAGAACTGGTGTGACTATGGCCATTTCCTCAGATTTGGGAAACTTACATTCATCAATGCTTGCATTTGCTATTCTCATTAGTATTTCGGCTAGACTTGAAAAAGTCTCTCTTTCCAATTACTACAGATATTGGCATGGGATCGATCGCGCAGTTTGTTTTCTTTGTTCTCTTGATAATTCTGGTGATGTCTTCTTGTGTTATGTTGTTAAATCGTATTAATTTTGACTGTGTGCCAGGTGTATCATTAATCTGATGTCGAGTATTTACAAATGATCTGGTTATGTTTTCAATTTTGTTTTTAAAGAATACTAGAAAATTATTTGCTAGTTCCTGGTCAGTGTATCCAATAGGTAGCTTCTTTTCCTTTACATTTCCAATTATACCATTCAGGAGACGATAAAACTTATTCATGTGTGTTGCTGCTTTGAGGATCTTTCTCTTACAGTATTCACTTTTTTTTCCTTCTTAGTACGTAGTTATACTGACACACAGCACATTTTGTATTCTACCCAAGTACTTTCAAATTCTAACTTATCCACTTTCTTTCTTTACATCTTTTTTTCCCTCTTTTTTGCCAAAGTCTCTCCATCAAACCAAGGAGATTGGTCTTTTACGATTACAGTGTTTTCCATCGGTGGACCCATGGTATCATATTCACTTTTACTCACTTTATTGTAAGTGGTCATAAGACAGTTTGCAAACTTAGCTCCTAACAGACATTAGTCACCATAATCACAGGGAATGTTGATAGCATCATTTATTTTCTTCGTAACTTCTTCAATAAATAAGCTAGGAGAAAAATTTGATTTATGTCTAAAGTTTATTTTCTTTACTAATGCATGCTTTTGTAGAGGTAGACTAAATGTAATAAGTTTGTGTACCGGGGAGATGGTACATTTCTCTTCGAATTTTATATCAGATACAATATTATTTCTGCAGATATTTTCAAGTTTTTACAGATACGGAGATTTGAAGAGCCCAAGTCATGCACTATTGCAACAACATGGTAGCTGGCCTTATCAACGCTGTCTGTTAGGGATAAAAGGACTTTCTGGACATTTGATTCATAAAATGCATAATATACAGGCTGCCTCCAACAACCTACAAGTCCCCTCACCATCACAACTTGAACTTATCATGAGGTTTATACATAATGTCTACACTTTTATCATAAGAGTAAGCGTTTTCTAGACTCATTTCATCCATTGTCATAACTGCAAGTCTTTCCATTGATGATAAACTCTCCACTTTCACTTTCATAAAATATATTACAGATGTCAGTAACCCTGGCACACAATTGAAAAATCTAGCCCTCCTGTTGAGTGCGGAGACAGAAGACAAAGGTATACCATTTTTTTCTCTTAAGTATTTGTAACACTTCGGGCTAAAACTTCGTAAAGTGGGAGCCAAAGCAACATCGTTATCGGACCACTGATGAGGTTCTTTCTTATCAATTAACGCAGCTATCTTGAGTTTTTGTGAATTTGGGCTATTTTCCCTATTGAAGCCCCTGGGCTTATAGCATCTAGACTGTATAATAATATCCCACGAAACATTCGAATGATTGAAGACATTAAGGCTTTCAAGAGGAAACTGAAAACTTTCTTATTTCATGAGTCTTTTGACAGTGACGATTTAACAGTAAATAAACAATATGTGACTTGAAAAGATAAATACTGTACTGCGAACGAACACCGTAAAACGACAGTGGAGGTCCTGTAGAGAGTGGGGTTTCCTTCCTGTAGGGGACCAGAAAAGCAGCCATCAAAGTAAAAAGTAAGTAATCCCAAAAAACTTCTTTCAAAAATCCGTGTGCAGACAGGGAAATTTTTATGTTTGCTGATGCACCGCATTTGATGAAACTTATCAGGAATAATTTTGTCAAATCTGGTTTTAGACTAAATGATGGGAGTTTAGTTTATGAATATGCAATCTGTGAAATATGTAGCAAGAGAAAGACAGAATATGGTCTTACCTATAAATTGAATGCAAGTCATTTCAACTTATTCGGGCAAGAGAAACGTGTGAAACTGGCTGTACAAATATTATCCAGCACGACTGCTAATGCGTTAATCTATATGGGAAAGAAATGTCTATTAACTAACAAAAATTGGGAGGACACATGAAACTTTATTTTCCAGGTTGACAAGTGGTTTGATGTGATGAACTCTTGTTCAGTTTATGGTGTGGAAATTCTTTCCACGCTTTATTTTAGTCACTCCCTTTATTCCATTTTTTTATTTTTTTGTTTGTTATTTTTTTGGGTTTAACGCATCTCTTTTTTTCCGTTGTTTCCATTGTAACCTTCTTTATTATACCCTTAAATATTCATTGCTGCTAACATGTCCATCATTCTCCTGTAATGCTTTACGTTTTATCACCTCATTCCTCTGTAGATGATTTTCTCTCATTTCGTGAGCTCACAGTACATTGCTTGATGATGCAACCGACCGTCGACAATTTTAAAAGAAACAGCACTTGGATGCGTTCTGTTCCAAATGCTCTTGAAGCTTTGTATGTTTAATCACAATTGGTTTGTATTTAAGTAACTCTTTAATTTACATAACTCATTGATCTCAGCTTATTGCTATTTACATCTCAGTACCTATCTATAAGTCTGTTTAGCTAGGATTGTTTTCTGTGTTATTGAACATCACTAAAACTCCACTTAATTGTTTTTGTATGTATATTAATTTTTATAAACCAGGCAGTAGGATTTCTTTCTAATTACTTTCCCCTGGGGTTTCAAGAATAATCCTTGTATTTATAAAAAAACACCCTTGAAGAAACCAAGTACTCATGGAAATTTGAAGACAACGACTCGACTGGCTCGAACCAGCTCAGCGGCGGGAGGCAGAAGCGTGTGAGCGGCCCACTTAAAAACCAGGAAGCGTGGAAGGCGGACATAGGCATAGCCTCTTCATCTGAGACGTCGTTGTAACTTAGGCGTCGGTTCAACTACCTGTTGGTCAACCAGTTACTGACCAACAGTATGCCTTACTTTGAGCCATTATTTAGAAGATAGGCATACGAAGATAAAACACGACTGTGCAGAACTGAAGATGCACCGTGTTCTTAACAGTTCACAAGATGCTTCCACTTCAACGTCTACAATCAACCCTCAAGAGCGTGAGTACTAATTAACGGTGCTCAACCATGGCCAAGGAACTGTCCCCCCTCTTTTTCTAGCCTTTATTTGATGATGTGCACATTTAGCTAGGAAGTCATGTTCAAACTGTCTGGTTTAATCATTCGTGGCGTGTCCATTACTATAAGTTGTGTTCCCGTTCCCCTCTATCAAGTTTGAAATTTTTGCCCAAGAGGAATGTGTTCAAAGTAGTGAGTAGAACTTTTGGTATCATTTCAGTCACCATTTTTACTTTCATTGGTTGATTAGTTATTTGATTATTGATTTACGATTTAATTGATTTGACTATTTTCTTGGCATTTTTCATTTTTCATATGCCAAATTTCAATTAGGTAGTTTTGCTGTTTTTTTCCTGTGTCAGTTAGGTGAAAATTCCTGTTGTACTTTATGGAAATAAACGCCATGTTTAGGTTAAAATTGTTAACTGTTTTTAACTTGGCCTTTACATTTTGAAATGAGTAAATGAGTTATTACATGAGGTGAGATATGACTTAAGGGTAAGTTTATATTTACGTCAATCTAAAGCTATCGATGTCAATCCTTTATTGTAATGTTCTACGGTATTACGGTGGTCCTTAGGACGTTTTGACTTTTACAGTACTGCTCCCCTTAACTCTTTGTGTAACTGTCGTTAACGTAACTGATTCAGTCCAACCACACTTGATTGGGATTTACTATTCTGCGCCCTTGAGTAGCGTCTGAACATCAAGGTGATATCAGTGCCGACAGTCTCGGTATAGAATAATCTTTGGACCTAAACGTGTGTAGTGAAAGCAAACCATCTTCGTTGCGGTTCTCTAGTTTATCAAGTGTGAGAGTGTTGGCGCTCTATCCTTCAGGCTTGGGTCCGGAAATCAGAAACGGGGAGGACCTTTCCCGGAATTATTTCCCAAATATGGTGACAAAATATCTCGTAATGCTTTTGGTATTAATTATGAAGAGCAAATAACCATTTTGCAGGAAATGATAAATACCATGCAAACCATGAAGGTGTCAAACTCCCGCTTTAATTCCTTGTATAAATTTCAAAAGGGAGTAATTTTGTCAAGCCGGTCCCTGATAGGTCTCTATGAAATGCTTAAGAATTTTTATGGTTGCATACGGCAGATGAATGGGCCTTATGAAAATCTGAATTCCGTAAACTTTAAATTTTGCTTACGGAATTATTTGCTAGGAAAAGACATTTCTCTATTGAGTGAAAGAACTCTCAAAGAATTCAAAGAAGAATTTGATTTCTCTCATGTCAGTGTTTATAGTTTCCTTTATGATCAAATTGCTTACTTATAAACAGAGACCCAAATGCATGTGGAAACTTTACCGGGGGCTTAGTTTTACTGAAGGAGTAAGGATTTATCCGCGAGAGAAAGAATGGTTTAAATCTTATCTCTTTAGTACGATTATATACTTATAAACAAAAATAATGAACATGAAAGTTTTAACCCGAGCAGAGCATGGAAAAGAAAGAAAGATTAGTACGAGGAGCAGGTAGGCAAAAATAATAGGGAAGCGGAATTAAGTGCACTATAGTTGCCAATACTTAGCGCTGACCAAGCTCACCTGTCTCGGGTGGCTCACGTGATGACATGCGCGGAATAGGGCTTATTTTCGTCTCTCGGTGACTTGACCCTTCTAATCTATGGGTCCTCATCCTGATGGACAACTATATCGGAGATGGGCCAAGCTATAGACCAGAATGTCCCTATTCCCCATAATCATCTCCTACGCCTATTGATGCAAATGACCTCAGATTTCGCAAGTCGTCTATATCATGAGCTTTCAAATCAATACTTCTCCGTTTGTCATCTCCCACTTCATGAATCATAGTCCTCAGCCATGTAGGTCTGGGTCTCCCAACTCTTCTGGTGCCTTGTGGGGCCCAGCTGAAAGTTTGGTTAACTAATCCATGGCCACCTAGAGTGGCCGTGACTAATATCTTTTGGAAAGTGCGAAGAGCATGCCCAAACCATCTCCATCTGTCCCTCACCATAATCTCATCCACACATGGCACTCGAGTAATCTCTCTTATAGTTTCATTTCTAGTCCTGTCCTACCATTTAACTCCCAATATTCTTCTGAGGTCTTTGTTCTCAAATCTACAAAATCTGTTGGATATTGTTTCATTGAC
Organism: Palaemon carinicauda; assembly: GCF_036898095.1. Taxonomy (NCBI): domain Eukaryota; kingdom Metazoa; phylum Arthropoda; class Malacostraca; order Decapoda; family Palaemonidae; genus Palaemon; species Palaemon carinicauda. Next base: position 41,681,319 of record NC_090731.1, on the reverse strand, counting down.
ATACCACAGCTCATGTCCATACATTAACACCAATCTCCCTAAACTGATATATAGCCAGATTTTTATGAGTAATTTCAGGTGTTTTGATTTCAAAATTCTATTTAACCTGGTTATTGTCGAATGTTATTTTTTCAATCTTTCAATGAACTCCAATTCTGGCTTGCGACAAGGGCCCAGGTATATCAATCCCCATTGCTAAAACCCTCTATATCCTCTTCCTAAGGTCAGTTGTTGACTATGTATCTCCTGCTTTAATTCAATTACCCAGACAGGCATTACAACCTCTAGAACTGTTCCAAAATAAGAGTAATGAGGTTTATCCTAGGATGCCCTCCTACCACTCGGCTAGTCAACATGCAGACCGAACTCATGTTACCTCCATTAATAGAGAGAATTTATGCCAATGTAACTCTGTTTTCTGTTAAATGTCTACACTCTCCACAATTTACTCCAAACTTCTCTGCTGTCCTCAGAGCATCACTTGATGATGCACCAAGACCTCAACTCCGGTCAGGGGTCATAACCTAGTTACGGCAGTATGTGAAAATCTTCCACACCTTGATATCGGTGTACCTGAGCAAGCAGTCATCCAAGATTTGCCACTATGGCAGGTTCCTATTCCAGCTGTCACTTTCACACCAACCTCTAAAGATGCCCATACCAGTCTACAGAAACAGCTGGTTTTGGAAACAATATCCAAAGTGTCAATTTCAGTTCCTTCAGGACACCACATCTACGTTGACGGCTCAGTACAGGCAGATTGAAGTGCAGCATGTGCTATGTTCTCCCCCACTTTAGAACCTCCTGAGGGTGGGTGGCATGGTCGCAGGTTGCCAAACTCATCCAGCTCCACTTATTGCAAACTTCAAGGTATATGGGATGCAGTAACTCTACTTGTTAGAAGAAATGTGAATGGATTGGTGATCTGTGACTCCAAATCTGGACTCCAGGCACTGACATCTTCTAGGCCCAGCTGTGGCCGTGTTGTGCGAGACATATTGTGTCAACTCGCTGTTGCTTACAATGCCTTGTTTGTCGTGTCCTTCATGTGGACGCCCTCCCATATTGGGCTTGCTGGGAATAATATGGTGGACAGTCTTGCTAAAGCTGCCTGCATGCTGGACCTTGATGACAAAAAATGTTCAGCCCTCACTTCACTGCCTTAAACATAGAATATATTCAGCAGCTTTTGCCTGTACAGTACAGCGTAGGGATGCAGAGAGGGGCACTAGTGTTTCCATACAACATCATAATAACTTTCTGCAGAGCCGTCACAAGTATCGGCGTCGTGGACTCATGGTGCGTAAGCATAATGTCGTAAGTGCCAGGATAAGGTTGGGATATCGTCCTGTGTGGCAGGTTGGACAGACACTAGATATACCACACTACACCTCATTTAAACTGTGTAACCTTGCTAATGCCAATAACATTGAACACTACTGCCTTCATTGCCCCACTGTTAGGAATCTGTTACCTCAAGGACAAAATTTACTTGAAACCTGTCAATATTTACTCAAAGATGATCACCTAGATGTAATTTTGACTCGTCATCCACACTTTGGTGGCTGCTAAACTGTCTGTTGCAGTTGTTGTGATAATGGAATACGAACTCATATATGTTATTATTGTAAATGATATACTGATGATTCAATGCTGTAATTTTTCTTTTTTCTGTTGACTTCTGATGTACTGCCAATATGTAACTTTGTTTGATGTCTTTGGGTGAATAAATTTATTAAAAATAAACCATCCAATGACATTTCATCTTCCATTACACATTCCGTTCTCATCACCTTTGTCTTTCTTCTATTTATCTTGAGCCCAACCTCATGTGATATTTCATGCATTCTGGTAAGCAAGTATTGCAAATCCTGTGGTGTTCTGCTAATAAGAACAGCATCATCAGCATACTCTAGGTCAGGTTAGTATTACCAATCTTTCTCCACCATCTCCAACTGTTCTATGCATAACAAAGTCCATGAGGAGGATAAAAAACATAGGTGACAACACATTCCCTTGGAATACTCCACTGTTCACTGGAAATTCCTTTGATAGGACTCCACTAACATTAACTTTGCACTTCTTTTACTAAAGAACAGACAATCGACTTTACATATTTAAGAGGAACTCCAAAATAACGCAAGACTCCACAAAATTGGCCAGTGCAAACTATCAAAGGCTTTTTCATAGTCCATAAAAGCCATCAATAGTGGATTCCTATATTCCACACATTGCTGTCCAAGTCTTAAAATGAAAATTTGGGAAGTACAACTTCTACATTTTCAAATTCCTGCTTGCTCATCAATCTTTTTCTTAAGAATAAGAAAACTAAATAATTTTAGGAATGTGATGCCTATATACTATTCTACTTATTACGGGTCTACCAGAAACGTAGTTCAGTATTTGGATTCTTTTAAGGCTCACGCATCTAGTATATTGGAGTATACTAGAGTGTAGTGTGCCAATTCAAAATTTATAATTAAAGGACCTTCCGCAACAATAGATCGTTATTAGTAACCCAGCCAGTCTTATAATTGCTTTTTCAAATATATAAGAATATTATGCAATATATTGATTGAACAATATTTGATAATCATAAAAATTATATATAATCATACCTACTAATTTTTAATTGTTTCAAATCGAATAAAATCTATATTTATTATTCAAAACAAATTAAAATAATTAAAGTTAATCATGATATGTAGATTTTCTATAGCCAACTTCGGATGAAACTGGGCACAAAAAATTTACATCACGGTTTTTTTAATTATTCAATATTTGTATAATGAGTATTGAATTTATACAAAAAGTAACAGTACTATACTTTAAGCTTCAATATGCGAATAATACGAGTCTTTCATTGAAGCGCGATTCTTTCTCTGTTAGTACTTGTATCTATCAGGGCCATTCTTATTTCTACATGTCATAAACATCATCTGTGTACGCTTTCTCTCTGCCTATGCTGGTCATTCTTCTTTCTACAAGTCACAAACATAATCTAATGTATGTATTTTTCTCACCAAAATAGTTTTTGTTAAACTTCGCTTTTCATTATCAGGATTGCTATTGCTGTATCCATGTCTATGATCTAATATATTCCTTTCCATAGATCTCAAAATTTTCATCCTATTTTAATTTCTTCAATTGTTTCCTTAATATTTTCTAAAATTCTTTTCTCAGTTTCTTTTTTTCAGTCTTTTATCCACATTTCTTCAATGCTATTGCTTCAGCACTTTCCATACAGGGTTTGTAATTAATCTTCAATTTCCTCCCTGAAATAATGCTATGTAACAGCATTTTCCTGGTTCCTAACTGTTTTGACTCTACAAAACACATTTGAGGGCAAACTATAAACTAAAAGATATATGCTAAGCTTGTTAGCTTGCCATAGGCCTTAATATTATATATGATTGATGATTTATTATTATTACTAATTAAACTACAACCCTAGTTTGAAAAGCAGGATGCTATAAGCCCAAGGGCTAAACAGGAAAAAATAGGTCAGTGAGATAAGGAAATAAACTACAAGAGAAGTAAATAATTTAAATAAAATATTTTCAGAACAATAACAATAAACTTCTAAAAAAAATTGGTAGAGAAATAAAATGGAACAGTGCGCCTGAGTGTACCCTCAAGCAAGACAGAGGAAGACTACGCCACAGTGGCTATGGCACTACCCAAGACTATTGAGCAATATTTGATTTTAGAATGTCCTTCTGGTGGAGCTGCTTACCATAGCTAAGAGTCTCTTTTACCCTTACCAAGTGAAAAGTAATCACTGAACAATTACAATGCAGTAGTTAATCCTTTGACCAAAGAATTGTTTGGTAATCTCTGTGTTGTCAAGTGTTTGGGACACAGGAGAATGTGGAGAGCATAAGCAAAACTATTCAGTGTATGTGTAGGCAAATGAAAAATTAGCCATAACCAGAGAGAGGGATCCAGTGTAGTACTGTTGGACCAGTCAGAGGATCCAATAACTCTCTTGTATTAGTATCTCAATGGGTGGCTACTGCCTTGGCCAACCTGCTATCTACTATTTATTTACATGATGTAAACAATGGCTTTCTTCCTTTTTTTCTGGATTTCTTTGCTTTACACAAAAATTTCGTATTACTAATTAACAAACCTAGTTAACTATGAAAATAACTTTAAATGAATAGATGTATAAAGACCAAATTGGAAGCAGTAAGGAAACTTCAAAGTTTACGAACATTACCATGGTAATAGTCCATGTAACAGGATGTGTACGACTTTCCACATACATACGTTGGTAACAAAAGATTAGATGGTGTACATCGTACAAATAATATATAGGCCATTGTTAGTGTGTTACAAGTTTAAAATTTTCTGTCGTTCTCAAATGCTAAACTTGTACATTAGCCACCCACTGTGTTGTTAATTTGTAAATAAAACCTGCAAAATACACTGCTTCTTTTTGTCCCTGAATCCTTATGTAGCCCTGCCTTTATACCATCATGTTTTCTTAAATTAGCAGCAGCATACTGAAAAATGGTGGCAGGGCACGCATGGAGGCACAGCATTCGAGATGAAATTACTGAAAATGCTTCATTATGACTCTTGGCATTGACACATCGCTCGCTAACTTTCAAGTGAACAGGGAGGTGTCAGTGCTCTGTCAAAAAATGAAAATTTTGCTTATGCATTCTATCCATGAGAAACTTTCCTTATATCAACTACAAAATTTTACTTGTTGTCGACATTAATCCCACCATACACTGCGTATCCTAACCCAATCTATGCTGGTGTCAAGTTCCTTTAACCGAACAGTTCGACACTGAAACAGTTTCAAAGTTGACAGGTAAGAGATTATTACGAAGTCTGATCATTTTCCCACTAGAGAAATTGATGTAACGTATGACTGCTATACATATATTCAATACTAGGAAACAACAGTAGTGGGAGTCCTTTGACGAGTCCTTTAAAAAATTATTCTTTGACCTTCAAACCCTTTTAGGACTTGTAATATTCTGATGTACGTAGGGCTCCTTTGATGAAATAGAATTGTGTTACATATTCAGGAGTCTAATATCTTTTGTGAGCTACTTAAAACAAGAAATTTAACAGAAGAGATGTGTATTGATATCTGCAAAACTTCGAGTCCCTGACCACAGGCTAATACTGAACCCATAAGCTGTTACTAATGTTAATTAAAACTGGACAGATCTGTCCAATTATGGCAGTTTGGTACTGCTTCTTGGAAATGTAAAATTTGTGGTCTTTTGCATAACTTTGTCAAGAATAAATGTTTGGCTTATGCTAAAACTTATCAAAAGTGTGGTAGAAAAAATACCTTAATCAGTAACATGACAAATTCGGAGATAATTTGTACAATTCCCTGACTAATACAAACCTGTAGTTATTTATGTGGATACACCTTTGGTGGAGCTGGAAGGCAGCCATTAGATTTAAAATGCGACATGACAACCCTTCTTATCCGCTTGAGTGGGTAGGCAGGGAATGGTTGAGTGGTACTCAGCCGCCTATATAAACTCGCAGCTGAGAGCTACATCAATTTTACCTATGGGCTGACCAAGGGAAGGGCCCATGCCAACAAGAAGTGTTGGCTTTAATACAATAAGAACAAACGAGCTACATCACTTTTCGAATGCAGGCAGAATTTACTGGGGGCCAATTTATATAAATAACTACAGGTTTGTATTAGGGAAAAATAATTATCTACAGATTTGTCATTCGTTACCATACTAACAAACCTTCATTATTTATGTGGATGACTCACTCTTAGGAGGGTAATAAGTTCAACTACTGGCTTAGTCATTGACCTGGGTTTACCTAGAACAGTATTAGATTGCAACTAAGGGAAACCTTGCCATTTCGCTTATTAATACAAGTGAGTATGATAGCTGCCTGAACAACCTAAGTAGTTGTGAGAGATATCATATGAACGTATAGGTAAGAATGTCCCTAGCTTAAATAGTAACCTACACATAAATAGACATTTCCCAAGGTCTACCTCGCAGGAGGCATTGAGGACGTGTACAAGTATATAACAATAGACTATACTTTGTTACACAAGAGAAGTGGTTATAACCTGCAGAGGTTAAAACCAGCTTGTAAAGGGACCTATGATGCTGTTCCCCAAAAGAGGGGAGATGATGCAAGTACAAGAGCCAGACATATTTTCATTCAATCCAGCCTTACCCCAGGTAACCAATGCCCTCAACCTTCTACTACTTATCCAACAAGGAGCACGAGGTATTATCAAACCACTTGTTGTGTCACCATCACAGGAGAGATAGAGAAACCATATCTGGCCGTCTGTGGCTCAAGTCTTGCAGGTAGGCCGAGGTGAAAATCAGACACGCTTTCACCCTACCAATAGCAAAGTCTGCTTGTAAATGTTATGGACAGATTCTGCCTTAAAACGTTATGAGCTCTGGGTCCCCTCTATGAGGAGAATGAGAGGGATTCCGTGACTGGTTTATGACTTGTGTCTCAATCACGAACGTGATCCTTATAAGCCTCCTTTGACCTTCCTAGAGTTAGCGAGGCAGGCAGAAACTAAGTAGCAAGCTTTTTTATTGTTTTCCTGAGGTATGGCCTCAATAGAATTTCTAGCGTGAATAAGAGGAATCAATAATGGGTATATGACCCAGTGCATCCCAGTTAGGAATGGGAGTCTCATGCACTCCATTGAGCCATCCAAGGTTGACAAAACATGCTATTTTTTCGGGCTAGGTAATCATCCTCCTCGAGGCATGTCCCTAAGTAATTACCGATGTAATAGCATTGATTACAAAGCAGCAGATTTCTAGTTGGAGGGCTTGAACCTGAGGTTCAAGCTGTCCAGAACAAAATTGAATGTTTCATGGTTTCTCGTCATGAGCGAGAGATGTTGAGGGAGGTCCATAGGGTATGTCTCTCTTTTAGTCAAGGGCCACAGGGGAGAGACCTGTCCTCGAGATCGGGAGAAGATCTGCTCTTTCAGGTGTCCTAGGTCATCAAGTGAGGAACACTGGGCCCGAAGTAAGATGCTCGTCCAGTAGAGGCTGTATTACCCCGCAACAGGTAAATTGGTTGAAACTCTGTATAAAGCAACGAATGGAGGAGATGCTCGATGGACGAGCAAAGGTCTTCCATTGCCTAAGCCTAAATGCGTTATTTCCTTCGATGGCATGTTTTAGTGCATAACTGAAATAGCACCCTCGACAAGAGAAAAAAAGACTTCACTCGACCCTCACCAAGGAGCATCTAGTCGTAGAAGATGTTCGTAATGGGTTTTCTGAAGTCGTAGACGTGCCACTGGATGTGACCTGTCTCTCCAGCGAGTCTTGCCCACGAGGCTAGACTGATGCGCTAGTCGAGTCTTCTAATGAGATGAGTCCGACTACAAGTTAGAACGGAAATGGGGAGAAGCCATCTATTCCTTTCTTGGAAAATTGCTTGCAAAGAAAATCCAACAGGTGACTGCAGTCCTTCTGCAGAAAGAAGATCAATGCCAGTCATTGCTATTCATCCCACTTCGCGAAGGAAGACTTTAAAAACAGAGGCTGTAGGAGGAAGACTCCTGCAGAAGGGGTTGATTCTAGAAAATCCAAACCCGTGTACAGGATATCCCGAAGGGGACACCACATAGGAGCAGGAAGTGTTTCCCTCAGACGGGATACCGTCGAATCAATGTCATTCCTCAGGTATTTTCCCGAGGAAAGATGATGCCTACTAGGGGATTTAGAGACAATATCATTCGTGCTCTGATCCAGGTCCAAAGGACATGTAGTACAGTACGTGGCCTCCCCCCCCCCTTTCCTTTGATGCTTCACTAGGAAGTTTCTACAGGCTGATGACCCAGTCTACAGATACCCATATTGGATATGACCTTCCTGCCTTTCCTTCGATTACTCTAATTTTCAGATCAAGGTAAACTGAAGATGTCTCGCAGGAGTTCAAGACGTTTAGGATCAGTCGGTATTCCGAGGTCTTCAAGATGAAGGCCAATTTTGTACAGGAAATTATGGGCTAAATGATTGATCACTAAACTTTCCTTTGCCTGAAAAGGTTTGAAGGTTAAGCTCGTCTCACAAGGAGAGACGGCAAGTGGAGACTTCTGACCGACGAATCTCAGCGGTATCCTGACGTACCGCGTCTTCCTATGATATTGGATGTTCCAATCATGAGGAAGAAGAGAGAGATCGCTTCCCATTTCCTGAGGGAAGATGGAAGATACAAGAGAGTATCTATTGTAGCTAAAAAGTGGACTCTCTTCCCTTGGTGGAAAAGACATGAGACAATTATTTAGAGCTCGTGGGAGGGGTTCTCCCATGACGAAGGAATATATTTTTTCCCAATTAATCCGGCCTAAAGAAGAGCTCCGGTTACGGGAAAAAGTCATCGGCTGACTTCATGAACAAGACTGAGTCTCATAGTGTTAGCAAAAAAAATATCTCCCCGGAACAGACTGCAGATGTAGGTTTAATGTGTTCCAACTAAGGTCCAAGGGCATAAGGGCCAACGGAGATTGGGAGAACACAAAATTTTGACAACATTTGTTGTTCTCGTCAGACACCCATCTAGGGCCAGCCTGAACTGTAGCAAGTAAATTGCTTTAGCTGTCACTTAAGGCAGCTTTAAATTAAATCTCTCTAAGAGGGAGAGAATGGAGGTAACACAAAGTGGTTGGGGTTGTATCTCCCAATGGAGAGCCTACTTCTTATTTTGGTCCTCAGAAAAGCACAAGGCTGATACACTAACCAAGGTAAAATTATGTTGATCCTTCATTTGGGAGAACATTTAATTGCAAAGGTAAAATGTGTATCATAAAGTTAAAACTAAATAAAATATGACATAAAGCATTTGAAGAGCCCATTGGTCACATAATGTATGCTAACCATCTAGTCTGGCCTATTCTTTACATATTCTCATCTGTCCTCATACACCTGACAATAATATGATTACCAAACACTTCTCCTTCACCTAAGTGGTTAACTACTGCACTATAATTGTTCAGTGGCCACTTTCCTCATTGTAAGGGTAGAAAAGAGACTTTACCTATGGTAAGCAGCTCTTGTAGGAGAAGGACACTCAAAAAACAAACCATTGTTCTCTTGTCTTGGGTAGTCTTGGGTAGTCCCATAGCAACCCTTTTGACTGATGTTTTTGACAGTAAACAGGGTAATGAAAAACTTGAACTTTCTCATTCCTGTTTTCCTGAGGCTAAACTAACTAGTTTAGCTTTTGGATCTCGTGAGATTAAAGCGCTGTTGATGGACCTTGATGCTTATAGAGGTGTAGACCCAAATGGTATTTTTCCTTTGTTTTTTATAAAGACAGCAGATTTCTTAGCTCTAAAGTTATCTGTTATTTTGCGCAAGTTAGCAAGAAGAGGAGCTTTTAGCACTTGTTGGAGAATTGGTAATGTTATTCCTCTATGTAAATGTGTTTGTGGTAGCTCAAGTCCCACTGATTACCGCCCAATTTCCATAACTCCCATATTATCTAAAGTTTTTGAACGTCTTCTGGTAAAACGTCTTAATAGGTTTGCTGAAGGTAATCATCTACTCCCTAGTTTGCAATTTGGTTTTCGTAAAGGCCTTAGAACATGTGATGCCCTTCTTACAATCTCCAATGCTGTACAGAAATCCCTTGATTGAGGACAGGAAGTTCGTATGATTGGCCTTGATTTTAGTGCTGCCTTTGACCGTGTTAATCATGAGGCCCTTGTATTCAAACTGAAACAGTTGGGAGTGGGTGGGTCGTTTCTTAGCATTATTATTGATTTATTAAGTAATAGATCTCAAAGAGTTGTTGTTGATGGGCACCATTGTGAGTATAGGAATGTGATATCCGGTGTTCCACAGGGTAGTGTTCTTGGCCCATTACTTTTCATGCTATATACACATGACATGTGGTTTGGCCTAGAAAACAAGCTTGTTGCATATGCAGATGATGCTACTCTCTTTGCACCAATTCCACCCCCTGAATGTAGATCTGGGGTTGGTGAATCCCTTAATAGAGATCTAGCTAAAATTAGTGGAAGGTGCAAATTATGGGGTATGAAGTTGAATCCTAACAAAACTCAAAAGTATGATTGTAAGCAGGTCAAGGACGGTGGCTCCTCAACATCCGGATCTCAGTGTTGATAACGTTTCTTTAAATTTGTATAACTCTTTTAAAATTTTAGGTGTGATTCTCGACAGCAAATTTACTTTTGAGAAACACATTAGATCTGTGTCTTCTTCAATTGCACAAAAAATTGGCTTATTAAGAAAGTCTTACAAGATTTTCGGTGATCAATCTATTCTGAAGAAGTGTTTTATTTCTTTCATTCTACCTTGTTTTGAGTATTGTTCTCCTGTCTGGTGTTCAGCTGCTGATTCTCATCTTAATTTGTTGGGCAGGCACTTACGGTCTATTAAATTTCTTATTCCTGATCTAGATATTAATCTTTGGCACTGTCGTTAAATTAGTTCATTATGCATGTTGCATAAGATTTTTCATAACTCTGACCATCCTTTACATTCAGATCTCCCTGGACAATTTTATCCTGTTCGTAATACTAGACAGACAATTAATTCTAATAGCCAGGCCTTCTCCATTAAATAAGATTCACTTTTTGTTCATGAAATGTTTATTGTCACTTGGAAGGCATCACATGACAATGATAATATCTGCAATGAAAGATAGCATGATGAGAAATGAAATGGCATTTGCATCGGCAGTCAAAATAAATTCAATATGAAATTACACTGACACCTAATAGCATATATGGGTCAGTTAGTAAATTCACAGTATTCACAGCTAGCTAATGAACCATTTGCTGCTAGCATATAATAGATAATAAAGTTTAACTAAAGTCTATAGACAATAATACTGTACCATATACGCAGCGAGTAAATGAGCTGCCAAACTGAAACACTGTTTGCTTACATTCTCACAAATGAGCGCCAATGTATAGATGACGCAATACACATAAATGAAATAGGATCCTATAATGCACATAATGTATAGACGACACAATACACATAAATGAAATAGGATCCTATAATGCACAAGAATGAAATAGGATCATATAATAATTATAACATGTACAACAGATATGAATAGACAATCCTCTATCTCCTCCCAAGTTTTTTTTGGGGTACTAATAAGAAAACTCAAAAACAAAACTGAACATGTTGGAGCAATATATGAAAACTACTTTATAAAAGCATATTAGCTATGTGGCTATGGAGCATAGCTGAATGAAAAATATAATATCATAAAGATAAATAAAGGGTGGAAAAGTATTGGTCTGCAAAAACGAATCAATACGTATTACAATCATAGTCAGTCAAGTAGGCAGGCTTCTTGCGCAGCCTCTGAGGACGATCCGGAAGGGCACTTGGGGGAGCTTGAAAGAAATTATTAGGAGAGGCATCAGGGTGTGCATCATGTAGTGCTGCGTCAGGTGCCTGTGGGTGGTGAACAGGTGTTATGGGAGATTGAGGACGTGGTGATGGGGGTGGTGTGGCATCTGTGGGAGATGTAGGCGCAGGGTGTGGCACTTCCAGTCGATCAGTAGAGTGCGGTTCTGTATCAGGTTCTGGTGGCGATGATGGGCGTTGACGTGATTTCTCGTGCTGGGGAATTGGGTATCCAATGGTTAATCGTGGTCGTCTTGGAATAGCAGGGATGTATTTCCTCAGAAATTGTCTGTTGCGAAGAGTAGCCCTTCCAGAGCCATCGACCCTGACAATGTACTGATCAAATTGACGCACTTCGGACACAACGCCTGTTTTGTCCCATTTTAATGGGTTCGGGCCTGTCTGGTTTTGGATGCGGACGTTGTCGCCAACTCTCAATGGCGGGGGCCGCTTAGTGTGCTCGGTCCAGTACTCGGCCATTCTCATATGGCGATTCCGGAGTGCTTCCTCGCGTTGTGCGAGGGTGCTTCTCCAAGTGGGATGGGGGTTGTATTTTCCTGGCAAGATGGGGATGAAATCCTTAATGGGCCTTCCGAAGATACACATAGCTGGAGAAACTTTGGTTTCTTTGTCAGGGGTATTCCGGTATTGAAGGACGGCGCGCTGAAAGGCGTCGATGTTCAGGTCTCCTGTGGGCCCAGTGTTGTCGGTGAGGAGTCTTTTCGCTATTTTAACGCCAACCTCTGCCCTACAATTAGAATGGGGAAAATAGGTTGAGGAAAGACGATGGTCGACCCCCCAAGCCTGAAGGAAATCTTGAGTGATTTTTGCAGAGAACTCTGGGCCACCATCAGAAGAAAGCTCATCAGCGATTCCATATGTTGCGAATATCCTCCGTAGACTGTTGATAAGCCCAGTGGCACCATCTGCTGCGCGTTCGATGACAGGCCAATTTGAATACCTGTCCACTACAACGAGGTACTGTTGTCCTTTGTAGTGGAAAAAATCAGCACAAATATGCTGAAATGGATAGGCAGGAGGGTTTTGTGGATGTGGGGGAAGGGCGGGTTGGGAAGGTGCAATGCGGTTACAGTGATAACAGTTCATACGTGTGTCTTGGAGATCTTTAGAGATGCCGGGCCAAAATACAGACGAATCTGCTCGTGCTGTCATCGAGGTGATTCCCTGGTGAGCCGCATGAAGGGCTTGGAGTACTTGTTTACGAAGGGTGGGGGGGATCACAATTCTGTCTTTGTAGATGACTACACCGTCTACAGTATACAATTCGTGGCGGAACTTATGGTATTCGTGGAGATGCGGTGGTACGTCATTCTTAGCCTCGGGGATGCCATTTTCAATCAGTGAGATCAGATGTTGAAAGTCCGGGCAGCTGTTAGTTGCAGTTTGAACTTTGTCCCACGTCACTGAGCCAAGGGTTTGCAGGGATGTAACGTGTGCACACTGCAGGGCAGAGTCGATATCATCCTTTATTTCATCACTGCAGGAGTGCATGGATGCGATGTCGTCCTGCAAACGTAGTTTCATTGGAGGACCATTGCCTGTGGGATGTCGTGAGAGCGTGTCGGCTGCTTTGTGTTTTGTGCCAGGAACATGGACCATTTCGAAGCGGTATCGTAGTGTCTTTTCTTTTAAGTTTCGAAGGCGAGCGTTGGAGATGTCTTCAAAAGATCGATCACCAAAGATTTTAAGTAGGGGCTTGTGGTCCACTGCGATGAACAAGCTAGGGCATCCAAGGACGAAGAATCTGGTTTTGTTAAGGGCTTCCACTACAGCCAAGGCCTCTCCTTCAATGGGTGCATAACGAGACTCTGCTGGGTGTGTGAATCTACTCCCAATTAAGGTGGTTTTCCAGCCCGATTTGCAGCAAAATGGCCGGGTTGGTGTGCACAGGCAGTGTTTTTGGGTGAGCCAGAACCCAATGCCTGATTTGGACCAGTCGGTAGCAAGGCATGTTGATTTTTCTTTATCGTAGATCTGAACGCCCCTCTTGATTTCGTCGATTATGTGATCTTTAGATTCCTCAAAAAGGGTGTCCATGTGTCTGTCCCAACAGAAAGGGTTGCCAGGGCGCAAAAAGTTACGAAACGGGGTCATGCGTTTGGTCATAGAGAAGGCATAAGAGACTTGATTGATGAGGCCAAACCAGGAGCGCACGTCGGTTATGTTTTTTGGTGTGGGGAAATCGCGTATTGCAGACAAATATTTCTCACATGGCCGGACGCAATCTGGTGTGATTTCAAACCCCGCAAACTGGACAGTGTTAGCTGAAAAAACGAACTTGTCAGGATTTAAAATGATACCATTATGACCACAAATATCTAACCATTGTACTGTCTGGAAGAAACTCTCCTCTATGTTGTCTGCCCAGAGCAACGTGTCATCGATGCACTTGGTTTTGTTCGGGATATGACCGACCAGTTCGTCGTATCGTCTGGAATAGCCGTCACCAGAAGCTATGTATCCTTGTGGGGCCGTGCAATACCTGTAGCGGCCCCATGGTGTGATGAATGTGGTTAGGTGACGGTCTTCGGGCCGTAGCGGTACGCTGTGGTATCCATTCCAGGCATCTAAGACGGTTTTACGTTTACCTGCTGGCACTGCACGAGCTTGATGGAAAGGGGATGGTGTGTGGTGTGTTTCGCGAGTGGCATGGAGGTTGAGGGCTTGCAGATCTACTGTGCGACGTGGTTTACCATTCTTCTTGGCGCAAACTACCATACGGCTCATCCATGTGACAGGCTCGCCTATGGGCACCTGTTCGAGGACTCCTAGGTTCACATCCTGGTCCAGTCCTTGTTTTACCTCATCCTGCCAGTGAAGGGGAACGGGTATAGGGGTATGTACCGCTACTGGTTCAGCATGTGGATCAATCATTAATTTTAACGGGGGTCCTGACATCATGGGTAGCTTTTGGTGTTCACATGTATTAAAAGTGCTGGATGCGTAGTGCTCTAGGAGGAACTTCTGCAACTTCTCTCTATTAGCCTCCGTTGCAGCGAATGGTAACTTTTGGGGTGGTGGTGGGGGGAGTTGTCTCTGGGGGCACGAGCATTCCTCTGTCTGAATATTAGTCGATGATGTTTCCTGTGTCGCTTCGCCAATGCAGGGGAAGGTGGAAGAGATTATACCTAAGGCGATGCAGCCCTCTTTGCTCAAGTAAATCTTGTCAGAGTTGTCGGTGACATAGGTGATTTGTCTGGTTTCAACCAATTTACCCCTGTTGTTGGTACCTGTAAAGCGAAGAATAACGGCTCCTAGAATATTTATGCCTTTACTGTTGGCAGCTTTCATGGAGATATTAACTGGAATCAGATCAGAATGCTTGATGTGAAGTTTATTCAGAGCATGGATACCTGCCAGACAACTCTGACAGCCTGTGTCTGCCATTACTCGAGCCACTGCTGCTTTCGGTGGGGCGTGAAGTTTGAAGCCGAAGTGGGAATAGTCTTCTGAGGAAGTGGATATTTTGAGGTTAATGAATGGTTGGGGCCCAGAGGGCCTTTTAATCCATGATTTTGACATAGCGTCATACTGATGGTGATCAAGTGTAATGGATGAGTTGTTATGATATGTGGTGACAGAACAAAGTTCATTAAACACAGCATTATCTTCAGGTTGGATTGCAGCATGTGATTGTATTCCACTTGCCTGAGGTGATTTCTTCCTGCAAACTGAAGCAAAATGGTGTAATTTATTGCAAGAAAGGCATGTTTTATCAAATGCAGGGCATTCTGATTTTCTGAGACTTGCAGGGGCCTTTCTGCCATGCCCTGTTTTACCACAATAAGAGCAACTCACATCAGAAGCAGGTTTATTTAAGTCATGTTTCACAATCCTGGTTCGGTTAAATTTTTTGTACGAACTTGAGGCATCGGTGCTTGGGGATTCCGTGAATAAAGACGCTGAGCGTTTACCGGCTTCTTTTCTTTCAACAAATCTAAAAACTTCTTCTAGTGTCATGTTTTGATTTGTGTGACCCAACAGGTCAAGTTGTATCTCCTGGTCTTCAATGCCTCTGATAAGGATATCCTGAATAATTGGCTCAGTATAATTCACTTCACTATCGCAGGAAGGGCAATCTAGGAGGAATTTACATATACCAGCTTGCCCCCTTAATCTGGCTCCAAATGCTCGGATGGGTTCGTCTCTGTCTTGCCTCATATTATGGAGTGTGACCCGTGCCACCATTACATTTTCTTCACGTACGGCTAGGGCTCGAATGGCAGCAATGACTTCGGCAATAGGTTTTGCGAGGAGGCTGCCTCCAGCAACTCTAGTTACATCTTTACGCAATTGATCTTCACAACACTCTAGCAGCTGAACAACAGCTTCTTGCCCGTTAATGGCTGTGGCATTTACATATTCATCCCACCTTATTAAAAAATATGACCATTCCTCAGTGGTTCCTGCGGCAGTGATGGTAGGCCTCTTAACCTTTTCCACTTGTGCATGTTGCGCTGCAGCACCTGGTCGAGCAGCAGCTGTGTGGTTTATGCAATGGGCGGTCAGTAGGGCAGCAACAATGGCGTCAGACAGGTCGGGGGTCACATAATTGCAATTGTCGATGGGGCATTGTACAGCAGGCATTGTAATGTAGCAAGATCACTGATATTATCATAAATAAGATTCACTTTTTGTTCATGAAATGTTTATTGTCACTTGGAAGGCATCACATGACAATGATAATATCTGCAATGAAAGATAGCATGATGAGAAATGAAATGGCATTTGCATCGGCAGTCAAAATAAATTCAATATGAAATTACACTGACACCTAATAGCATATATGGGTCAGTTAGTAAATTCACAGTATTCACAGCTAGCTAATGAACCATTTGCTGCTAGCATATAATAGATAATAAAGTTTAACTAAAGTCTATAGACAATAATACTGTACCATATACGCAGCGAGTAAATGAGCTGCCAAACTGAAACACTGTTTGCTTACATTCTCACAAATGAGCGCCAATGTATAGATGACGCAATACACATAAATGAAATAGGATCCTATAATGCACATAATGTATAGACGACACAATACACATAAATGAAATAGGATCCTATAATGCACAAGAATGAAATAGGATCATATAATAATTATAACATGTACAACAGATATGAATAGACAATCCTCTATCCATCATGAGGCTCAATACTACACAGTATTCTAGAAGTTTTACTCCAGCTGTTACCAAGTTGTGGAATGATCTTCCTAATCAGGTAGTTGAATCAGTAGAACTTCAAAAGTTCAAAGTTGGAGCAAATGTTTTTATGTTGACCAGGCTAACATGAATCTTTTTATTGTTTATATATGACATATCTGTTTTTGACATTAATGTGAAGAATTTTCTTCACTCTTCTTCTTTTAATCGTATTTTTAGCTCTCTTCTACTAATACTATAGCTACCCCTTAAAATTCTCTCCTACATCTAGTTTTCTTTAACGAAATATAGGGAAGACTAATCTAAACTTGTTGACAGTGGCGCACGCCAAGCTCGTGACGTCACAGCGTAGATACGCACAACAGATGGCCTTAGTGGTAACCCCGGCGTATGTTGGTTCTTTCCTTAACTACATGGGTCGAGATTAAATTCATAAACTGCCTTTTTGATACAAATTCCAATAATGCTAAATTAATGCATCTTATATTTCTCAATACCAATTAAGGTTTGTTAATTTTAAGATGTATGCCCATCGTACCAGTCCATTGCTAATTAATCATTTTAAATATTAATTTTTAGCAAGCCAGAATAGGTAGGATTGTTGTATATATAAACTCCCTTAGAGCAGCAAGATTTCTCTAAGTATTTAGTACAAAATCCTGCCTCCTCTGCACTCCCTGCAACAATATATTGCCCTGTCCTTAAGTCCCGATATGGCACCCCCAATGGATTACCATGCGCATCAAGCTCTTCACCTGTCTGGAAAGGTGAAGCGAGGTGATCTCTTCGACCGTAGTGTCGACCACATTCTACGAGGAGCTGCCCTGGCCTGCTGACCTGCCTGGTCATTGAACCCGGCCACTTCTGGCTCACCCCACTCTCTCTCCCAAAACTCGACTCACAAAAGGTTGCTGCCGGTCGGAGAGATTGAGAAGAAGAGGACCCTGATGTACCTAGTTACAGCTACAGTGAGAATTCTTGGGGTGAGCCAGGCAAGAAATTAGTGCGACAACCAGGTCAACAGCTATCACGGGCAAAGGACTAAACTTCAAAGGAGTGCAGGTACTACATCAATGGCCATTTAGTTTTCCCCCATTTTTTATTAGCTTAGACTAATTTTAATTTGATAGGGTACCTGGCTAATTACAATATTCGGACTGTGTGCGGTGGGATTGTGTGTAAATATTTTTCCATTATTATTTCTTGCTTGGAGACTAGCATAGTCTCTGGGTCACGTGGGCCACGTGCCAGACCCCATTTTGATTTTGATTGTTGCAGACCACGTGTCTAACTAACTAATTTTCATCATTTTGAATTGCATTTTTATGATTCCATTTTGTCTTTGTTAAGATGTCCGTTTTGTTTCAATGTAAATTTGTGAATAAATCAATATTAGGTTAATCAAACCTCCTTAGTATTTTTGCTCCCTCATTTATTTTAATGTGTGAAATGAATAGTTGATTCCGGGACAAAATACCCAATATTTAAAGAGTAAGTCTATAGGTGGTAACAGCGAGGTACTTTGCATTAATATATTTGCTTCGAAGGTAAAGATCCTTATCTTTAAACTTTTAAACTACTTTACATCACTGCTCCCATTTTGGATTTTGTCTACCTTACATTAACGTAAAATAACTGTCCAGCATTTCATTGGGGTAGCTGGGACGGAGCCGGAACAGAGCCTGAGAATGAGATGACTATAGACCTGACAAAGCTAGAGTAGGCCATAAAATTACATATATATTCTACGTGTGGAGTACTCCGGCCTCTGGACAGTAAATTCCCCCTTTTGTATTTGAGTGATGGTTAATGAATTGTGACAGTAAAGTATTAGCAGGGTGTTTGTGCCCCGAGAGTAAGTGCTCCTATCCTCCCCTGTTGAACTTTGTGTAACTGTTATAAGGAGACTTTCCCGGACTAAGTTCCCACTCAGAACATAACCATTAAAAAATTCTCCACACGAGTGGTCCTTCGAACCGGATCTTTTACCTTTGACTTGTGAAGCATTAACGTAATTAATCAGCTTGATTAAGCACATAGTAACTCGCTATATCACTTACCCACACGCACACAGCCAGTTTGTCGAATGTGTAATGCCCAGACTTTAATTGGGAAGAGAAATTTGTAATCAACATGATCTTTTTGTATCGACCACGTGTTTAAGGAAAGAGCTACGTAACCAGGTTAATTTGTTGCTTGAATGTTCTCTACAGAAAGACTAGAATTTGTCGTAGGAACTTCACTTTGTCTCGGATCCGTTCACCCACGTGTGGCGGAATCCACTTATACCAGAAAGTTCTAAGCTACTTGAACTAAGGTTTTTTGTTGTTCAGACGCCCGTGTTTACTGCTCAGCTAGAGCGCCGGTGTACTCGTCCTGTCAACTAATTTTGCTAGCTAAGCATCTAATTTGTAACATTTTGTACCTTGGTCTACCTTCCTTTGTGTCGTTTACCTTCCCTAACCAACCTTAACCTTTCTAACTAACGTTCCCGTATACCTAGCACGTGTCCTTGTCCTAAAGAGCGAATTGGCGCAGCATAATTTTAAGTGTTCTTAAAAATAACGTAGAAACTTAATAACACCAAGTCCGTTTCATTCCACGTGTTTGTTCCGAGATGGCGGATCTTGTTTACAGCCCAAACTAAGGGTTCGTAATTGTTTGCTACCGTAAGTAAATTACTGCGTGTAGTTAATTTAATTTCCTTTAGCGAGGAAATATTGTTTTTGTCCTTTAGCGAGGATATTTTTGTTTTACCTCCACGTGAGGGAAATTTTATATTTGTTTAGCCTCCACGAGAGTGCACTTTAAAGTCTTTGCCTTGTGCGCCAATCTACATTTTGAATAGATCAGTGGCTGCCTTAGTGCGCCCGTAATTGTGAAATCGTCACAACAGTGTCAGCCTCGACCAGTTGTTTTAAGTTTTAACTTAAATCTTTGCATTTATAAGCCCTAGCGCTTTCTCATATGTTTTGCTTCTCATAAATAACTTAATTAGTCATTATCGCCACGTGCGTATATAATTCATTTTTAGCAAAGTCTAAAGTCACGTGACCTGGGCATCGTCTGCTTTGTTGGACCCGGTCACTTTGAATTTTAAAGTAATTTCATGAGTTATGTTTTTTGTCCATTTAACTATTTTCCTCCCATCATGAGTAAATTTAGATGTTCAATTATCAACCTTGTAAATTTGTATAGTTTCATTTTTACATTCCTTTAAAATTCAGATTTATCCCTTGTTTTGTTTTACGAATCCGTTCATCAAACGTGGTCATTCCAAGATGGCGGACTTCACTAGTAACGTAAACAACCCTTCAACGCCTAAGGCGGAAATACTTAGCCCCGAGGAGATTAACGCTAGGCTTAAGGATCAGGAGTTGACATTCACCTTTGTGTGTGAGGACGCAGACCTAGCACTTCATGCTCTCGCTTCAGTAGATTTTCCCAGCATGGGTTCAGAAGCCGTAAATCATTTTAAAAACCTTATTGGTAAAGTAAGAATTGAACTTAACCATTACAAGAATTTTTGGAGACGTCATTACGACCATCCTATTGTTAAATTAAATTATCCCGTACTTGCTGCCTGGTCGAGTAAAGTTGAGATTGCTTTTAATAGCCTCATGGCTCATCCAAATTTACTTATAAAACCTAATCAGTCTTGTTCTTTTTCGAGTGCAACACCTTCAGTGACACGTTCCCTAATTGAAACTTCTAATATATCAGCAGTAAAGCACAATGTAATTAATTTTGCATCAAAACCCCAACCTGTTCAATCATCTCATTCCAATACTATGTTGCCAACACGGCATACGATTAGTAATTTTGAGTCAGCCCCACCTGCTTTATCCTCATCTCCGAACCTTAAGCCACCAGCGTTTAATCGCCCTCAACCCCCTTTGTCTTTGCCGCCGGTGACAGTCCGTCCCGGAGAAAACCCCATTCATTGTCTTAACATGGACCCCCCTCGTGGTAGCTCAAATACCACACAACTTAACCGTGTGCGTGATGGCCAGCAGAGGCCTGTACCGGTTGTAGATTCAATCATTAAAGTCGTACCATCCCATGGACCAGTGCTCACGTTGCCTGACTGTCCAGTTCTTAAGCCCGTAACTTCCGCTCTAACCCGTGTTGACGCTAGAACATCCCCGTTAGGATTTGAAACCCGCCCTCAGAAAGAGCCGCGTGATCGCAAGGTTAAGACTTTAGTTGTCAGAAATGAACCTTGTGCACTAACGGTGGATTTAGCGAAGGTCACACATGTAGACTTAGCACCAGAGCTTAGAGCTTGTTTACAAATAACTTTGCTTAAGGATAACGGTACCATGAACATCATTCATTGTTTTTATTCAGTTTTATATGACGCAACTGTAAGCATTTATTATTATTATTGCCAAGTCGTACAGCAGCATTTTCCAGGTCAATCACTTGCTTTAACCTCAAAGCGTAAATTTAATTTTTGCCTTGACAACTTGTCATGTTGCTATAATCCCCCTGACATCCTTCAGCTCGTGCTGAAATTAAGCTTTGTTTTTAATATTCCCATCTTAAACGTTTCCCTTGAAAATGACATCCAAGACCTTAGTTGTCAGAGATACGATGTCCCCATAGACCTAGTTCATCTCGATTTATCATTCAGGCTAGTGTCAAGCAAATTTTCACCTTTAAACGCCGAGAAGGAAGTAACTTTTCTCCTTTTGTCAGGCGATGAATACAAAGTTTTCATTACGCCAGTAATTTTCTTTGTAAAATCATTTCATGTAAAACGTTGGGTGTCAGACCGGGATTGGGATTCACCCCCATAATTTTTAATTTGTCATTTGGCCGGACTTGTTGCTGAACTCGACCGTTATTGGCTTACGTTTGTTTGCTCTATCCGTACCCCTAGGGTGGGAAGAATTGAGTACTTTTAATCGTTCTGTTATTATTGCATCGTACGTTTAAAGTTAAAACTGATCATATGCTTAACTTAACGCTTCCGTGAAGCATTGCCTGCGTGGTTCAATACTCCCCAAATTCACGTGAAAGCATAACTTTTGACTCGATTGATTTCAGTTAACGTTAACAGCGATTTGTTAACTTTAAACGGACGATGATGTGAAGAACAACTTCACTCATCATTCAGCCAGTAACCTTATCTCTCTCATACTAACAAGTAGTTGAATCACATTTGCCGGAACTAACCCCTCTCCCTTTTTCTCCCCTTTATCCCCAGGGTGTGAAGAATTTTCTTCACTCTTCTTCTTTTAATCGTATTTTTAGCTCTCTTCTACTAATACTATAGCTACCCCTTAAAATTCTCTCCTACATCTAGTTTTCTTTAACGAAATATAGGGAAGACTAATCTAAACTTGTTGACAGTGGCGCACGCCAAGCTCGTGACGTCACAGCGTAGATACGCACAACAGATGGCCTTAGTGGTAACCCCGGCGTATGTTGGTTCTTTCCTTAACTACATGGGTCGAGATTAAATTCATAAACTGCCTTTTTGATACAAATTCCAATAATGCTAAATTAATGCATCTTATATTTCTCAATACCAATTAAGGTTTGTTAATTTTAAGATGTATGCCCATCGTACCAGTCCATTGCTAATTAATCATTTTAAATATTAATTTTTAGCAAGCCAGAATAGGTAGGATTGTTGTATATATAAACTCCCTTAGAGCAGCAAGATTTCTCTAAGTATTTAGTACAAAATCCTGCCTCCTCTGCACTCCCTGCAACAATATATTGCCCTGTCCTTAAGTCCCGATATGGCACCCCCAATGGATTACCATGCGCATCAAGCTCTTCACCTGTCTGGAAAGGTGAAGCGAGGTGATCTCTTCGACCGTAGTGTCGACCACATTCTACGAGGAGCTGCCCTGGCCTGCTGACCTGCCTGGTCATTGAACCCGGCCACTTCTGGCTCACCCCACTCTCTCTCCCAAAACTCGACTCACAAAAGGTTGCTGCCGGTCGGAGAGATTGAGAAGAAGAGGACCCTGATGTACCTAGTTACAGCTACAGTGAGAATTCTTGGGGTGAGCCAGGCAAGAAATTAGTGCGACAACCAGGTCAACAGCTATCACGGGCAAAGGACTAAACTTCAAAGGAGTGCAGGTACTACATCAATGGCCATTTAGTTTTCCCCCATTTTTTATTAGCTTAGACTAATTTTAATTTGATAGGGTACCTGGCTAATTACAATATTCGGACTGTGTGCGGTGGGATTGTGTGTAAATATTTTTCCATTATTATTTCTTGCTTGGAGACTAGCATAGTCTCTGGGTCACGTGGGCCACGTGCCAGACCCCATTTTGATTTTGATTGTTGCAGACCACGTGTCTAACTAACTAATTTTCATCATTTTGAATTGCATTTTTATGATTCCATTTTGTCTTTGTTAAGATGTCCTTTTTGTTTCAATGTAAATTTGTGAATAAATCAATATTAGGTTAATCAAACCTCCTTAGTATTTTTGCTCCCTCATTTATTTTAATGTGTGAAATGAATAGTTGATTCCGGGACAAAATACCCAATATTTAAAGAGTAAGTCTATAGGTGGTAACAGCGAGGTACTTTGCATTAATATATTTGCTTCGAAGGTAAAGATCCTTATCTTTAAACTTTTAAACTACTTTACATCACTGCTCCCATTTTGGATTTTGTCTACCTTACATTAACGTAAAATAACTGTCCAGCATTTCATTGGGGTAGCTGGGACGGAGCCGGAACAGAGCCTGAGAATGAGATGACTATAGACCTGACAAAGCTAGAGTAGGCCATAAAATTACATATATATTCTACGTGTGGAGTACTCCGGCCTCTGGACAGTAAATTCCCCCTTTTGTATTTGAGTGATGGTTAATGAATTGTGACAGTAAAGTATTAGCAGGGTGTTT
The DNA here is from genome assembly GCF_036898095.1 of Palaemon carinicauda. Classification (NCBI taxonomy): domain Eukaryota; kingdom Metazoa; phylum Arthropoda; class Malacostraca; order Decapoda; family Palaemonidae; genus Palaemon; species Palaemon carinicauda. The sequence goes on along the minus strand of NC_090731.1, from coordinate 41,657,868 downwards.
GTGCCCCGAGAGTAAGTGCTCCTATCCTCCCCTGTTGAACTTTGTGTAACTGTTATAAGGAGACTTTCCCGGACTAAGTTCCCACTCAGAACATAACCATTAAAAAATTCTCCACAATTAATAGTTTATAAAGGACATATCTATTTAGACGCTGTTACTGTTTTTAGAATGATATAGTTAATTTATTCTCATCATTTATTTATTTCCATATTTCCTTTCCTCACTGGGCTATTTTTCCCTGTTGGAGCCCTTGCGCTTATAGCATCTTGCTTTTCCAACTAGGGTTGTAGTTTGGCCAATAATAATAATAATAATAATAATAATAATACCATGGTCTTCAATTGTTTTGGGTTAGAGTTCTCTTGTTCGAGGGTACACTCGAGCACACTATTCTATCTTATTTCTTTTCCTAATTTCTAAAAAAATTTTAAAGTTTATCTAGGAAATATGTATTCTAATGTTATTACTGCTAAAATATTTTATTTTTCCTTGTTTCCTTTCCTCACATGGCTATTTTCCCTGTTATAGCCCCAGGGCTTATGGCATCCTGCTTTTCCAACTAAGGTTGTACCTTAATAATAATAATAATAAATAATAATAATAATGTAATGTCTTGGGCATATTCTAAACGCCCCATAACGAGTAAGTGTTAATGTCTGCTCTGGAAGCGAGAGGGCTCCTCAAGTTTAGTTGTATTTCCTTTTGAGTATATAAATGTATACATTTTGTATAAATACAATACTCATTATACAAATATTGAATAATTCCGAAACCAGTGATGTAAATTCCGTGCCCAATTTCATCAGAATTAGAGAACCATGTTGGTTTTTGTTGGCTTTAGAAAATCGGTCTATCAAATGTGAATTTAATAATTTTATTTTGTTTTGAATAAATACAATATTTACTTATCTAAAAATAAAAAATAAATTAAGGTAACATTATTCATAAGTTTTATAACTATCAATCATTAATCAATCAAAATATTGCATAATATTCTTATATATTTGAAAAAATAATTCTAAGACAGGTGAGGTAACTATACCGCTAATATCGTGTCCAGCAAGAAGGGCTGGGCAATCGCACAAGCAAGCAAGCAATCTATCTTAGGGGACAAGTCTCGAGCATTCGCTTGAGCACCACATTTTGACTTGGTGCACTACACTCTAGAATACTCCAATATATTAGATGGGTGAGCTTGAAAGAACTCCAATTACTTTATTATATCTATGGTGGACCCGTTGAATAGGGAATAGAATGGTTTAGATCTTATCTCTTTAGTACGATTCTATACTTATAAACAAAAATAATGAACATAAAAGTTCTAACCCAAGCAGAGAAGGGAAAAGAAGATTAGTACCAGGAGCAAGTAGGTAAAGAAAAATAATGGGGAAGCGGAATTAAGTGTACTATAGTTGTCAATACTTAGCGCTGACCAAGCTCACCTGTCACGAGTGGCTCACGTGATGACATGCGCGGAATAGGGCTTATTTTCGTCTCTCGGTGACTTGACCCGTCTAATCTATGGGTCCTCATCCTGATGGACTACTATAGCTGAGATGGGCCAAGCCATAGACCAGAGTGTCCCTATTCCCTATCATCATCTCCTCCTACACCTATTGACGCAAAGGACCTCAGATTTCGCAAGTCGTCTATATCATGAGCTTTCAAATCAATACTTCTCCGTTTGTCACCTCCCACTTCATGAATATTAGTCCTCAAGCTTGTAAGTCTGGGTCTCCCAACTCTTCTGGTGCCTTGTGGGGCCCAACTGAAAGTTTGGTTAACTAATCCACAGCCACCTAGAGTGGATGACTAATCTCTCTTTGGAAGTGTGAAGAGCATACCCAAACCATCTCCAACTGTCCCTCACCATGATCTCATACATATATGGCACTCAAGTAATCTCTCTTATAGTTTTATTTCTAATCCTGTCTTTCCATTCAACTCCCAATATTCTTCTGAGGTCTTTGGTCTCAAATCTACAAAATCTGTTGGATATTGTTTCTTTGACATACCACAGCTCATGTCCATACAGTAACACCAATCTCACTAAACTGATATGTAGCCACATTTTTATGAGTAATTTCAGGCGATTTGCTTTCCAAATTCTATTTAACCTAGTCATTGTCTAATGTTATTTTTTTCAGTCTTTCAATAAGCTCCAATTCTAAATATATTTTAGGGCTCGGACATGTCATCCTGATGGAAGGTTCCTTTAGGTAGCCTTTCTAAGGAATATTTGCTACAGTGATACTCCCAGAGAAATAAAACGAAGTTCTCCAGGATTCTAGCCCCTAGGGAGAGTATCCAGTTAAGGATATCACTAGGGATCAGGGACATATTTTTTAGATACGACACATAGCAATCTTCACCCCGAATAGATTTGACTTTTTGATGTAAGGGGGAAGAGTGGCGAAAGAAAGGGGGTGCCACTCTGGGTACCCGGTGAACCTCCTATCCGTACTACTACCGGCCGCCACTCCTTTTACTTGTAGCGTATAGGCAAGGTGTTCTCCCAAAGTGTTCCCAGTGTTTTGTTGCAAGTTTATCGGAATTTATCATGCAATCTCCAGCATCTTCATCCTCTGGAAAGTTGAGTATTAATTCTTTCCTGTGTATAATTTTAGGCTCCCTGCTCACAGTTATATTTGAATAATTCAAGTGTGCTTGGTTGAGCGTTGCCAGGACCGGAGGCAGCCATTTTACGACCGCTGTCGCCGAATATCATTAAATGTTATTTAGTTAGTAAGGCAACAATTCCCGGTATTTAGCTATAATATCAGCTAGTTAGGCAAATTATACAAGTGAAGAACGTGCATACATAAAAATTATTATTACTCTTCCGATTATGTAACTTTACTTTTTGTATTCGGCGGGAGCCCCAGCTGTACCAACCTTGCCGGGAACCCCGCCGGTACCAACATGGCCGAGGTTCCTTCCAAAGCTAGGCTAGCCTCGCTTATATATGTTAGTAAAGTAACTTCCCACGTTTAGCTTCACCCTATCGTTCATTATTAATTCAGGTGAGGATTTACTTCCTCTGGAATTATGAATAATGTTCGACATTCTCATTTAGAAAAAAGAAGCTAAACCCTTCCTCCCTCCCTGAGTACCGCCGTCATTACAGGTGGCAACCACTGTCTTTCCTCATTGCTGTCAAGTAGAACTCCGGCTTTTGGTTAGATAGTAACTAAACGTCTTTCTTCATTGCCGCCGAGTACCCCAGCTTTGGGATAGATGGTAATTAACTAAGGGTGCACTTGTCTTGCCGCCGACGATATCGCCACCAAAGGAATCATGTTTCCTCTGCTGCTGACGACGTCGTCGGCACAGGAAGCTGCGCTTCCCCAGTCCACTGTCGGAGGTAGGCGGCATACCTGCCGCCACCTCTCCTCCAGTGAACTATAAGACTCTTTCTCTCCCCCCTTCTGTCCTTTAGTCTCGGCATAGCCGACACAACATTCTTTCGCCGGTATTCTGACAGTCATCCTGGCTTGCCAGGTTGTCTGCATTGCCGGCCGGGACCCTCCCGGCGGCAGTTAGCCCAGCCGCCTCAGCCATACTCCTCCTTATGTCCTTCCCTCACCAGAAGTGAATGTCACAGGGGGAAGATTGAGCCGGCCCTGACGGCTGCCGGTGGGAAACCCAACATACTTTTGAGAAGTCTTCAGCCCTCTCTTGGTCTGCCATCCACAATTACTTCCGTCGGCAGCACAGCTGGCAGCAGGCCTTTTGTGGATGAATGGAATCTAGAATAAGAGACTCTTACCCCTTCCATTAGAACTCTCATTCTGGCAAGGAGACAGTAGGCGGCATGATAGTCCTCCTACGCTTCCAATTGTTGTGCTAAACCATAATAATAAGAAACTCTCCTTCCCTAATGCTTTCTCTCTCTCTATCAGTTAGTGACGCCAGGTACTAACCTAACCCCGGTAGTACACCGGCTGAACTACAGTATACAAAAAATACAGTAGTACAATTAATTTCTAACATACTCTGTGTTTCCTTTAACAGTCAATTGTTGGGAACACAATATAATGTTGAGGTTGAAGTAATCCCTCAATACCCAGATGAATCCTTTGATCATCGGGACCCTAATAAATCACCGATCAGTATTAATATACTACAGGCGGATAAGTTAGTATAAACACTTACTAACCCTAACTCTAAGTACTAGTTTCTTCCACCCTATATTCTCCCTAACAGGAAATCTAAAATAATATTACTGACGGAAGTCTAGGCAATTGGCTGGGAGAGGAAACACAGATATGGGTCTTTCCTATTTCCTTTCCAGCTTACTATCTTAAGCTACCATTTACAATAGTGATTACTATTGCAAATAAAATTTATGCATTTATATCAATAATATATAATCCACATACTCATTTAAACCATTTTTCTTTACAGGAGGAGCCAATAGTAAAGTGTGCAGCTATATTCACCCACCACAAGGGTAGGAACTTTTGTGGGCATACGATGTGCAGGTCTCATGCCCCCAGCTGTATCGTATCCGGATCCCTGAGGTATTGGGACCCGAAGGGTTGCTCTACCTGCTCAATCCTGGTGACTAACGGCTTCAGAGAAGCCATCCCAGTCACTGTGGAGACTAGGGAAACAGCAAGGGAAACCCTTTGTAAGTGGGTAAGAGGGTTCCAAAAGAACTCTCCGGGACCTTACCTACCTAATGAATCTTTAAGATGCCTTCTGCTCCCTAAGGCACTAGCAGATGCAGTAGTGCCCCAGGAACAGGTCCAGCCTCCTCTCATACAGCTGAAGATCGACGCGGACATCCATAAATCACTAGAAGGCATGGACATCCACCAAGAACGGATGTCAGAAGTATCCACCGACACAGAACAGGACCTACTGCAAGGAGGCCCTGAAGAAGACGTGGTTCTACCACACACGTAGGAAGAAGGATCCGTTTTGACGGTAACTGAAGACCCTCAGTTCGCCGTCACAGCATTTCAACCTATGCTGTCAACCTCTTCAACCCCAACTCCTCAACCAACTACACAGGTCGACAAGAGCGAAGCACTCTTCACCTCGATCCAGCAGATGTTGGAATTGTTCCAGAAGGAACAAGAAGAGATGAAACAATCCATCCAACAGAATAAGAAACAGATACAAGAGAGGGATCATCCTGGAACTTCCAGGGGCTCTTATTAAGCCCCTTAGAGTATCAGACCTCCCTCACTGCTCCCAAACCAACCCCTGGAGGTACGCAGAGCTCATGCCCATGACGAATGAGGAACTAATTGTTTCAGAGAAGTTTTGGCCCAGCTTTTCAGCCTACCCAGACTGTTACGTGAAACTGCGGGATGAACTTGCGTCCCGTGAGGAAACAGTACCGAAGGAAGTCATTGTCTTCGAACATGACAAAGCACACGCCATCCTTGTAAACTCCTTGAAAGGAGCCGGATACATCAACTCCAAAGTCTCAGCACTGAGCAAGAGGCTTCCCACCTTTGTTGTTCCTTCCTCCACCTCTTTCCCCTTTTTGGAAAAAGCCCTAGAATTTGTCATTAAGGCAATCGAAGACGGCAAACCCTGCCCATCTCTAGAGGAACGTAAACCCTTCTCTCTAGCAGTACCTACCTGTGAGGAGAAGTGGAAAGACGTCCAACTAACCTCCTCCGTCTCGAAATTAGATCCAGAGATAGTAGGCCAGCAGTTCAATGAGAACCTCCCGTAGTTGCCAGACCATCTTCGGAGGAGAGAATAGGAGACGAAAGAGACACTAGCAGCCTCCCTTTTTCATCATAACTGCCTGGAAATGTGTACAGGCCTACATAATGCCCCAGAAATGTTTCTTTTCCTGACTAAGTCTCACATTGGTACCCTTGTGAAGGACTTATATGCTTTCATCAAGTCAAGAAGGACCTGTAGAGGGCACGTGTTTGCCTCAGCAACAGTGAAACACGAACCCAGGAAACTGATTTCATCGTGTATCTAAGGCAAGGACCTTTTCCCACAGGAAGCGGTCCGAAAAGTCATAGCCAAAGCAGCCATGGAGAAAAGGAACCTTCTCCAAAAGTTGGGCATGACGTCTAAGAGGACATCTTCCTCAGACGGAGGTCCCCTACCTAAGAGCAAACAGGCAAGGTGACCACGTAAACCTGCGCAACTTCTGGCCGTGACAATGGCCACGGTGCCTCAACTGGTAGCACAGCCCCAAACCACCTTCCAGATGGTCCCTCAACAGCTGGTAGCTCAGTCGTCAGCATTTTATCCCGGCTTTGCGAGGCAGTCAACCACCTTTCGTCCTTAAAAAGGGAAAGGCCAAAGAAGAGGTTCTTCCGGAAACCCCTCACGGGGCAGAGCAGGACGCAGTCACGGACACAAGTCCTCAGGACCCCCAAGCACTGAGGGGTTCCAGGTAGGAGGCAGATATACCACTTTCGGGATTGCTGGACCTTCGATCCCTGGGCCCACAGCCTAATCACGAATGGACTCGGGTGGAGATGGAACAGAAATTCACTCCGTTTTCCAGAATTCTTCCAACACTCCACCCCCTTGTTAGAAGAATATACCTCAGAACTCTTGAATAAGAAGGTAATAAGGAAAGTGAAGTCCATCAAATTCCATGGAAGGCTGTTTTGTGTTCCCAAGAAAGACTCAGACAAACTTAAGAGTCATTCTAGACTTGTCTCCACTCAACAAGTTCATCGAGAACAACAAGCTCAGAATACTTACCTTGCAACATATAAGGACCCTTCTACCAAAGGGGACGTACACAGTCTCAATAGACCTGGCAGACGCCTATTGGCATCTGGCAATCAGCAGCCCCTTCTCCTCCTACCTAGGATTCAAGGTACAGAAGAAATTCGTCTCTTCAGAGCAATGCCCTTTGGACTGAACAAAGCCCCAAGGATATTCACAAAACTAGCAGACACAATCATCCAACAGCTACGCTCCCAAGGAGTTCAAGTGGTAGCATATCTAGACAATTGGCTGGTGTGGGCAGCATCCAAGACTACTTATCTGCAAGCTGCCAAAAAGGTGATCCAGTTCCTGGAACACCTGGGCTTCAAGATCAATCTCAAGAAGTCTCGCATTTTTCCAGCTCAAAAGTTTCAATAGTTAGGAATCCAATGGAACTTAAAGTCACATCACCTCTCCATTCCATCCAAGAAGAGGAGAGAGATAGCGGGAGCTGTCAAGAGACTAATCCGTCACAAGAGGATTTCAAGACGCCAACAAGAAAGAGTATTGGGCTCTCTCCCGTTTGCAGCAGAAGAGATCAACTAAGGTTGACCTCGACCCAATTACGCATGCTATTAAGGCCGTGGTCAACAGCCAAGAGCCTAGCACGGACAGTTCCCCTGCAACCATCAGTCGTGATACACACGGACGCTTCCTTGGAAGAATGGGGAGGCCATTCTCACGAGAGAAAAGTGCAGGGGAATTGGTCGCATCAGTTCAAAACCTTTCACATCAACATCTTGGAGGCTATGGCAGTTTTCCTAACGTTGAAGAAACTATCCCCTTGCAGAGCAATCCACATCGGATTGGTCCTGGACAACGAAGCGATAGTAAAATGTCTAAACCGACAAGGCTTGAGATCACCTCACATCAACCATGTGATACTAGCCATCTTCTACCTGGCAAGGAAAAACGGATGGCACTTATCAGCAGTTCACCTACAAGGGTTCCGCAACGTGACGGCAGATGCTCTATCCACGCAAAAGCCGATAGAGACAGAATGGTCCCTGGACGCAGACTCATTCTCCTTCATCTCTGAAAAAGTTCCAGAACTGCAGATCGACCTCTTCACAATGAGCGACAACAAGAAGCTACAGTACCTTGTTACTTAGCCCCTTATATGGACCCACAAGCAGTAGCGATAGACGTCATGCCCCTCGACTGGAACAGGTGGAATTGCATTTACCTGTTTCCACCAACCAATCTCCTGCTAAGAGTCCTCCACAAGCTAAGATCCTTCAGAGGGCCAGCAGCAGTAGTGGCCCCCAAATGGCATGAAAGCAATTTGTTCCCTCTAGTTCTAGAATTGAAACTGAAGCCGTTTCCTCTGCCGAATCCAGTTTTATCCTAACTGGTCCAGAAGTCGACTGTCTATGCTTCATCCTCGAGAACCAACAACCTACATCTCATGATTTTCTCGCCCTAGCAGCGAACAAAAAGTTTGGAATCTTGAAGGATAAAGTTGATTTCATTGAAGAGTATAAATCAAGTTCAACTAGGAGACAATATGAGTCATCTTGAAAAAAATGGGTGTCCTTTGTAAAAACAAGGAATCCAACAGAAATAACGATAGATTTCCGTCTCGCTTTCTTCATACACCTACACGAACAAGGCCTGGCTTCCACCACAATTACCGTGTGTAAGTCGGCCCTGACTAGACCACTTCTGTACGCTTTTGAGGTGGACCTCACTAGTGAAATCTTCAATAAGATCCCAAAAAGCATGTGCTAGACTCAAGCCGGCAACCCCTCCGAAGCCCATCATGTGGTCTTTGGACAAAGTCTTGCACTATGCTTCGAACCTAAACAATGATGATTGTACACTAAAGGATCTAATGCAGAAAGTCATCTTTCTGATTGCAATAGCCTCAGGGGCTAGAGTTAGTGAAATAGTGTCCTTATCCAGAGACGAAGGCCATATTCAGTTGCTAGACACAGAAGAACTGAACCTTTTCCTGATCCTGCCTTTCTTGCCAAGAATGAGCTACCCACTAAGATGTGGGATCCTTGGAGAATCTGCCCACTGAAGGAAGTTGTCTCGCTATGCCCAGTAGTGTCTAAAGGTCTATTTTCGAAGAACTTCAGACTTCAATGGAGGACAGCTCTTCAGAGGAGAAACTTCAGGATTAAACCTATTCTTAAGACAACTGAGAGCGAAGCTCACCTACTTTATTCACAGAGCAGATCCTGACAGCACACCCGCAGGTCACGATCCAAGAAAAGTGGCTTCTTCGTTGAATTTCTTTCAACACAGGGATTTTGAGAGACTCCGCTCATATACTGGGTGGAAACCATCCAGAGTCTTCTATAAACACTATGTGAAGTAAGTACATGAAATAGAACACTTTTTGGTGGCGGCGAATAGTGTCATAAAACCCGTCGTCTAGTGCTGCGATGAACAGTGGACTGTTTCTGGGACTTAACAGTGTATCGGGTGAATAGGTACTCGTACCTTCTAGTGCAAATCATTACGATGATTAATAGACTGTTCTATACAGGTGCATAATCTGACCCATAACACCAGTGCTGTGTGGACGTTTGCACCACAGTGTTCACGCATATCTAAAATCTGAGCAAGTCAGACAGATTTTGGTTTCACATCTCCATTGAGTGGCAATATTCCGATAATGAAATTATATATATATTCTTCCATGACAGGTCAATATATGAACCCGGATGTGAATGATTGCTGGATCAGATTCTTATTTTGTTGACACAACAACTAATAATGTAATTGCAAAATAAATACAAAAATTTATATGCATCTTAATTTTTAGTCCTCAGTTGCTTTTAATTAAACCTTGCTAGAATTTTATTTTTATCCTTATAGATAAAAAATACTCGAGCCAAGAACAGATTTCCAAGGTAATCAAAGGTAACCTCTAAAAAGATTCCCTTTTGTTCCTACGGAAATACAAACCTTGAATCCTTACTGTCGAAGTTGACACTTTCCCGCAGGGGGCAGGAAGCACTAAGCCTGTTCCAAGCTTAGTGGAAATGACAGTTAACTGGAATTTCATATATAGGTCTAGGAGACCAGGTAAGGAATCCATTCAAGGTAAAAGGCACACACACAAACCCACATATATAGTGCTTTCAAGTAATTTCTCTGGTATGCTTCCATCAGGACGACATGGCAGAGCCCAAAACACGGATTTTGAGCAAACCGAAAAATCTATTTTTGGGTGAGACTGCCATGTCGTCCTAATGGATCCACCCTTTTACTGACCTCACCCGAAACAACTCTATCTGCGGCTATTCCTGCTTAAAGACAAGTAAAGGGAATGGCGGCCGGTAGTAGTACGGATAGGAGGTCCACCGGGTACCTAGAACGGCATCCCGTTTCTTTCGCCACTCTTCCACCCTACATCAAAGAGTTAAATCTATTCGGGGTGAAGATTGCTATGTGTCGTATCTAAAAAATACGTCCCTGATCCCTAGCGCTATCCCTAACTGAATACTCGCGCCAGGAGTTAGAATCCTGGAGACCTTCCGATTATTTCTCTGGGAGTATCACTGTAGCAAATATCCCTTAGAAAGGCTACCTATAGGAACCTGGCATCAGGACGACATGGCACTCTGACCCAAAAATAGATGTTTCGCTTTGCTCAAAATCCGTTTAATGATTCTACCTCATTAATCCTTTCTCCTTCCAATGGCATTTCATCTTCCATTACACATTCTGTTCTCATCACCTTTGTCTTTCTTCTATTTATATTGAGCCCAACCTCATGTGATATTTCATACATTTTGGTAAGCAAGCATTGCAAATCCTGTGGTGTTCTGCTAATAATAACAGCGTCAGCAGCATACTCTAGGTCAGCTAACTTACTATTTCCAATGTTTCTCCACCATCTCCAACTGTTCTATGAATTACAAAATCCATGAGGAAGATAAAAAACTAAGGTGACAACACATTCCCTTGGAATACTCCACTGTTCACTGTTAATTCCTTTGATAGGACTCCACTAACATTAACTTTGCACTTACTATACTGAAGAACAGACTTAATCAAATTTACAGAATTAAGAGGAACTCCATAATAAAGCAGGACTCCAGAAAATTGGCCGGTGGAAACTACCAAAAGCTTTTTCATGGTCCATAAAATGGATTTTGAGCAAAGCGAAAAATCTATTTTTGGGTGATTTGACCAAGTCGACCTGATGGAAGGTTCCTTTAGGCAGCTTTCTAAGGTATATTTAGCTATAGTGATACTGCCAGAGAATTAACCACAGGTCTCCAGAATTCTAACTCCTGGCTCAAGTATTCTTGATATAACTTTAAGGATATCGCATAATATCAGGGGACGTATTTTTTGATACGACACATGACAATCTTCACCCCGAATAGATTTTACACTTTGAGGGGGGAAGAGTGGCGAAATGAAGGGGAGCTGTTGTCAAGGTACCCGGTGGACCCCTCCCTGTGTTACTACGGCACCTTATTCCTTGTTGCATTTAAGCAGGAATAGCTGCAGATAGAGTAGTTTTGGGAGGGGTCTTTCATTACATAGTTGTTTTATTCCTTTTGAAAGAAGGGAGGGCCCATCAGGACGACATGGCCATATCACCCAAAAATAGATTTTTCACTTTGCTCAAAATCTGTTTTTTGGGCTCAGCCATGTAGTCCTGATGGAATATTACCAGAGAATTACTTGAAAGTACTATATCTGTGGGTTTGTATAAGTGCCTTTACTTTGAACAAGTACCTTATATGGTCTCCTAGACCTTATATATATGACATTACCATTATTTGTCATATCAGCTAAGTTTGGAACTAACTTAGGGCTTCCTGCCCCCTGCAGGGAAATTGTCGACTTCGACTATAAGGGTTCAAAGTTTGTATTTTTGTAGGAACAAGAGGGAAACTTCTTGAGATTACCAGATTGTTCTTTTAGAAATTCTACTGACAAGATTTTATTTTAGGAAGATAAAAGGCTCTGGACAATTCTATTCGTACTTCTGAGGGTGAAGAAGACGCAGATACATTCTTTCAGTTTTTTTTTTCATAGACAAAATATAAAAACAATTGGCAATGTATCAATAGAAGGAATCTAGCCTGCATATATGAACACCTTGGTATATATATATATATATATATATATATATATATATATATATATATATATATATATATATATATATATATATATATATTTTATAACCTGTAAGGGAAGAATATACAAATATTAGTTCATTGGTAAATGCCACTAAATTTTGTGAAATTAAATTGTTTGATTTCACTTTAATGTTGGATATGCTTCAACACTGTACAAATGCTCACATGGCACTGGTGTTATTGGTTAGATTCTGCACCTATATAGAAAAGTCCGTAAATGACCGTAATGATTTCGCTAAAAGGTATTACACTCGAGGGTGCTAACACCTGTTCACCCAATACACTGTTAAGTCCCAAAACAGTTCACTGTTCATCGCAGCACTAAACGACAGGTTTTATAACACTACCTGCCGCCACCAGGTAATGAAGAAGGTCCTTTTCGGTGTTGGTAGACACCTCCAACATCCATTCCTAGTGGATGTCGATACCTTCGAGTGCCTTAATGATGTCTGCCTCTATCGTCAGCTGGATGAAGGGAGGCATCTCATAGCTACTTTAGGCAGGTAAGGTCCCGCAGAGTTCTTTTGGAACCCTCTTACCCACCTCCGAAAGGTTTCTCTGGCTGTATCCCTTGACTCCGTAGTCTCAGGGATATCTTCACCAAATCCCTTGGTCATCAGAGTCGAGCAGACGGTGCAACCCTTCGGGTCCCAATACCTCAGGGTTTCAGTTATGAATAGACAAGATCAGCATAGTGCTATTGATTTTGTACTTGCAAATAATATGCTATATAAACAATTTAAATGTATGGAAATAGATGAAGATAAAACAGTATTAGATATATCAGATCACAACTTAATAACAGTAGAATTGGAAGTAAAAACAAATAGAGAAAATAACAACAATAAAGGGAAGTGGGAAGAAATTACATATTATAGCAATGACACAAAAGATATAGACGACTATGTGAAATCTATAGAGAGAAAACTTGCTAGCAAGGATGTAAAAAACATTGAAGAGCTAAACATAATAATGGCAGAAATGAAACAAGAACATTTGGCTAAAACATATAGAAGGGTAACAAATAAAGGGAAGACCAAAGAACAACCTTGGGTAACTGAGGAAATAAGGAGAAAGATTAAGGAAAGAAAGGAACTTAATAGAAAAAAGAGAAATGAAAAAGATACTAGGTTAAAAACAGAGTTAGAAGAAAAATACAATCATAAGAAGAAAGGAGTACAAATACTGGTGAAAGATAGCATACCGTTATATGAGAAAAAGAAGACCAGGGAGAGATAAGAGATGATAAAAACAATAAACTATGGGAAAACATAAACAAATTAAGAAATAGCAAAGAAATAAAAAGTGAGGCAATACAATTATATGGAGATAGAGGAAATAAACTATCCGATGAAGAGGCTAAAGAAGAATTAGTAAACTTTTGGAAAACAGTCTACAATACACATGAAAATAGAATAACAGAGATCTGGAATGAGAAGGAGAGTGAATACCTGGATAATTTGAGAAGAGAAAACGACATTATAGTAGTGAATGAATATAGTATACCAGAACATCTAAGGGAGCATTACGATGCTATACTAAATGTTAAAGGAAAAATTAAACCCATGCCCGCCGCTGAAATGAATAAAGGTAAATTAGAAAAATGCCTAAAACGCCTAAAGAAAGGTAAAGCAGCTGAGTCAGATGGACTAAAGCCAGAATATTACAAAACAATGATGATAAGTGGTATATGTAAGAATACGCTAGTGATCTGCTACAAAGAGGAACTCGCCAGCAAAGAAAAACCCAAAAGCTGGAAAGAATCCAGAACAAAAAAAGGTAAAAAAGAAAAACAAACCAACAGCAAAGGAATTGAGACCAATAGCGCTCACAAATGTATCATATAAAATATACATGGCTTTTATAAAGGATGAAATAGAAGGACATCTAAAAAGTAATAATGCCATAGATAGAGGATAGTCAAGCGGGATTTACAGAGGGAGGAAGGATTGACGATAATATACTCATCTTACAGTACATGGTCGAAGAAACTTTCAAAAATAAGAAAAAACTCATAGTTGCCTCTTTAGATTCCAAAAAAGCTTTTGATTCCATAAAAAGGGAAGTGCTGATAGAAACATTAAAGCAGTATAAAGTATATACTAGTATAATTAACTCTATAGCAGAAGTATATGTGGGAGACTGGACTACGTTAGACATAGGGGAAAGAGTAGAACATAAATTGAACGTTAGTGGAATAAAGCAAGGCTGTACTGGCTCTACAACATTATTCAAATTAATTACTTATCAGATTATGAAACAAGTAGAAAAGGAAGGTAATGGTTTTAAAAATATTATAAAGCTAGTAGCATTATTTTTTGCTGATGATGTCCTAGTGCTTGCTGAAAATATAGAGGATGCTGAAATGAACCTAAGGAAAGTGATAGATATAGGAAAGCAGTGTGGTTTAGACATAAATAGAGACAAAAGTAGCGTACTTATATATAATATGAAGGAAAAACCAGATAATATAGAGGAACCAAGAGTAGTAAGCAATATTAAATACCTAGGTATCAAGGCAGATGATAGTAGGAATATGTTCAAATCACAGAAAAGTGAAATGATAGTTAAGGCGCAAAAGCTAGCTAATCTTACATATTCGATCATAGAAAAAAGTTGTAATAAGATAATGATAGGGAAAGCATACTGGAAAAGTGTAGCACTACCTTCTATATTATATGGAACAAACGTAATTAACTTAACGGAAACGGAAATAGAAAAGTTGCAAAGAATAGAGAATGGAGTGTATAGAAGGATGTTAGGAGGTGTAAAGAATACAGCAATTGTAGCCTTGAGAGGGGATGTAGGAGCATCTGCTATGAAAGCAAGGGTAATGGATGGAAAGCTGAGGTACCTTAATAGCATTTATAAGGGAGAAAAGGACTTATTATCAGCAATAGTCAATGATATGGAAGAAAAAGAGAGGAAGTGGTGGATGCATGTGAAGAAGTATGCTGAGGAATGTGGGATGGCGATGAGAGAAGTCAAGAGATGTACGAAAGAGGACATAAAGAAGAGAACAAGAGAATGGGACACAAGCAAATGGAAGAGTGAAATGGAGTGCAAGGAGAGTCTAGTTTTGTATAAAAACTGGAAAAGTGAAATCAAGGAGGAGGAAGTGTATGACAACACATTTTCGTCAATTTTATTTTTCAGAGCAAGGACAAACTCACTGGGCTTGAATATAAAAAACAGACACCAAGATGGAAATATAAACTATGTATTCTGTGGCGAAATTTCACCGGTTTATACTAAATAGCCCGATGTGCTGGGCTGATCACAAGGTCTGAAGGACTAACCTCTCAAAACCATTGGGGAAGTAAGTAGAATATGGCTATATTTTAACAAATTTTATTATAAAAATAATAATCTAATACGAGAAACATGAAAAATAAACCTTTACTTGGCATACAGAGATACTTGACTTAAAAAAAAAAACATGTGCGTGACCGAAAAAAACTATGTCCGCATCGGACTCGAGATATTAGCAAAATTAATTGAACATTTATAAGTTATCTCGATAAACGCCTTACCGAGACCTTTTGACGTACTTTACACAATAACACTGATCCCCTGGCACAAGGATCGATGAAATATTAACAGATACAAACTTTACATAACTCTATCAAGACCTACATGGAAACCGACCTGGGTACACTAGGGGTGGGGAGAGAGAACAATTGTAAGAACTTACTGTGGTTGGGGATGTCGGATCAAAGATGCAGAGCGAGCCTCTGCAACCTCCGATGTCACCTTTTTCCCGCAATTTTTTCTGAACCTAAATTTCTAGATTGGATTTTTTTATCATGTTACAATAGAATGACGTTATATTTCTTAATCTTAAATTACAAGTGGTTGATTTCTTTAGTCTCAGCGCCTCCCCTACCAGGCAGTTTCTCTTTTTGGTTCTAAACATTCTCGTCTTGAACGGCATTCATTCGCCCGCGAGTTCTCTCCTCTCCCTCCAATTTGACGTAATCGTAGGCGGAGTCAAATGGCGGGAACTTCGATTGATCAGGTCGAAATTCCCGACATATTCTGTGATGTAGAAGAAAATGCTAACCACTTTATGTTAT
Organism: Palaemon carinicauda; assembly: GCF_036898095.1. Lineage (NCBI taxonomy): Eukaryota > Metazoa > Arthropoda > Malacostraca > Decapoda > Palaemonidae > Palaemon > Palaemon carinicauda. The sequence goes on along the minus strand of NC_090731.1, from coordinate 41,641,970 downwards.
ATTGTCCACAGTTTAGTGATATAAGAATACGTAAAAGCAATTGAGCTCCAACAACAATACGAAGAAGATAGTGCACAAACAGTTGGAAAATTCCTTTTTTGTGAAGAAAATATTGAAAATAAGAAAAGAGTACAACAAATGTGGATGAAAAGAGAAAAACTAGTGAAAATAAGGAACACACAAAACTAAAAGACACAGAGGCGCCGTTGCAAACGCAAAGCCTCAACCTGAATCTGATCTGATCTGTTACGATGGAGCAGGGGGCATGAGACCTCATTAGGATATTAATTTATTTAAGGCACAGATGATATAAACTTAATAACAATAATAAGAATAAGCTTAGAAGCTTTGCACCTATCTATAAAGAGATAGAGTGCCCGCAAACTTATTTTGCGGAGTGAGCAATTAGGAACCAGGAACCAGGAACCTGCACATCGTGTGCCCATAAAAAGTCCTTACTCTTGTTGTTGCAGAACATGACTGCACACCTCACCTTAGGCTCCTCCTGAAAGGAAAGAAAGAGTGAAATGAGTATAAGGTTATTTATATCATTGATATAAATACACATGCTTAACAATAGTATTACTTACTATTATTTGTAATAGCTTAGGATAGTAAGTTAGAAAAGAAGTAGGAAAGACACATATCTATGATTCTTCTCCAGGCAATTGCTGTGACCTCCTACAATATTAATATTTTTAATTTCCTTATTAGGGAAAAAACAGAGTGGAATAACTCCCATACATAGAGCCAGAGTCAGTGAATATTTACACTAACTCCTCCACTTGTAGAATATTAATACTGAATGGTAATAATTGGTGTCCCGATGATCTAAGATTCATCATTATGTTTTAGGAATACTTCACCTCAACATCTTAATCAGTCTCAACAATAGACTGTGAAAGGATACACATAGTATGTTGGAAATATTATACTACTGTATCATTATAAACTGTAGATTTCTAACTGCTGTACTGTTATACTGCAGGAATACTGGCTACTGTATTGTCTTATAGAGTAGTTTTACCGGTATACTACCGGGTTAGGCTAGTACCTGGCGGCACTAGTTGATAGGGAGAGAGAAAGAATGGGAAGAGGGACTCCTGTATTATTATGGTTTAGTACAATAATTGGGAGTGTAGGGGCTATTGCCTCTAAAGCCTTCTTCCCAGAATTAGAATTCAAATGGGGAGGAATACCTTGATTCTAGCTTCCATCCAGCCACAAATTCTGTTGCCGGCTGTACTGCCGGTTACAAGGTTTGAGGGTGGCAGCCCAAGAGAGGACTGAAGAATTCTCAACAGTGTAATGGGTTTCCCATTAGCAGCCGTCAAGGCCGGCTCAACCTTTCTCGTAGCTTTGCTTCCTTCAGGGAGTTGGTTGAGGCGGTAACCTAACTGCCGTTTGTAGGAACCCGGCCAGTAACCCAGTCAGCCCGGCAAGCGAGATGATTGTAGAATATCGGCCAAAAGACATTTGTGACGGCTAGGCCGACACTAAAGGACAGAAGGGGAAGGGAAAGGGTCTTATACATTACAGAGGAGAAAGGTGGCGGCAAGTATGCCTACTACTTTCGGCTGTAAATCAAGGAAGCCTAGCTCGGAACAGGACGATTTGGCGATAGACAGTTTGGCACTCATTGTTTTGGCGATGAGCTATTTTGGCGCCGATAAACAAACTTAAGGACCATCCGCAAATTTGTGTCTCGTTTAGTGATCACCTCATTACACTAAAGGCTCGTCTGATTTGAGAATTGTAATATTAAACCAGTTATTACGATATTCAAGTCTTGTTTAGTTATCATATAATTTTACCAGTGTCTAGTTTAATGATCACCTCATTACACCAAAGGCTTGTCTGATTTGAGAATTGTAATAGTAAACTAGTTGTTACGATATTCAAGTCTTTTTACTCGTATATTGGAAAACACTTTTCTTTAGTTTCTTGTACAGCCCATACCTTAAATGGCCGAAAAATCTTAAGTAATAGAGGCAAGCCACAATTTTCACACAACGGATATATGTATGTGTTTGACAAATGTAGTACAGCAGTTTGATTCACGGGAACCACTGGAATTCTTACGTGGTTTGACATATAACTATGAAATGCATTAACATGGTGAAAATATTTAATTTTATTTCATTTTTGTAGCATTTTTATACCGTATTGCGGAAAATAAATAGAACTTTTTTATGTCATGTTTGACCCGTGCAATATATATAAACACACTCACACACACACACACACACACACACACACACATATATATATATATATATATATATATATATATATATATATATATATATATATATATATATATATATATATACGTGTGTATATATATATATATATATATATATATATATATATATATATATATATATATATATATATATATATATATATATATATATATATATATATATATATATATATATATATATATATATATATGTGTGTGTGTGTATATATATATATATATATATATATATATATATATATATATATATATATATATATGTATATATATATATATATATATATATATATATATATATATATATATGTGTGTGTGTGTATCAGGTCAGAGAATTTTCAAGCTGGCGCCAAAATAACGGGCGCCAAAACCATTTAGAGCCAAAATGGCGGCGCCAAATCATCGTCGCCAAAAGAGCGGCGCCAAAACGTACTGGACTCGCCTAGCTTCCTATACCGGTGCCAGGGGAATAACAATTCCCTAGCCTGTGACCTTGCCAGATATAAGACATGACTTCTAGTCCACAAGGGAGAAAGGTGGCAGCAATTATGCTGCCCACTTTCGGTTGCAGACTAGGGAAGCCTAGCTTCCTTTGCCGACAACGCCGTAGACGGCAGAGGAACCACTATTCCTCTGTCGATGACGTTGTCGGCTACAACACAATACTGTACACCCTGAGTTACTGTCATACTTCAAGCCGGGATACTCGCCGGCAAAGAAGATCGACGGTAGAACACTATCCAAGTCAAGCCAGAGTTAACTATTCGTTGGCGATGATGGAAGATAGGGCTGTCGCCTGGGAAGGTGGCACCAAGGGGGGAAGAAGGGTTTAAACTCTTTTCTCTAAAAGAGAAGCATATTGAATTATCCCAATAATTCTAGGGGATATATATATCCCCGTCCGAATTAATAGAAACGATACTAGAGGTTAAACGGGGGATTAACGTTACTAAAGTATACTAAAACGGGTTAGGCTAGCTTAACTCGAGTGGGGATCTCAGAAAGAAACGTTATTTTTGGAAGAGGAAATATTATATGTGTAATTGAGATCTTCACTAGTATAATTTTGCATAACTAGCTAGAAAATATTTTATAGCTAAATACCGGTAACGTCGCATTACTAACTAGATAAAGTATTTATGGCGTGCGACAGCGGTCTTAAAATGGCCGCCTCCAGGGATGGCAATGCTCCACTTAACACATCTAAATTACTTTAATTTAACTGTGAGAAGGGAGCTAAAAATTATACACAGGAAAGATTAAATACTCAACATTCCAGAGGATGATGATGCTGGAGATTGCATGATAATATACCTTAAAAACAGTAACAACACCAAGAGAAACGTGAGAGAGCACAATGCTTAACTGCTACGTTGAAAGGAATATGGCGCAGTAGTAGTACATGGAGGGGATACACCGGGTACATTGATAACGGCTCCCCTTCATTTCGCCACTCTTCCCCCTCAGAGTAAAATCTATTCGGGGTGAAGATTGCTGTGTCGTATCAAAAGGTACGTCCCCTGATATTACGCTATATCCTTAAAGTTATATTAAGGATACTCACACCAGGAGTTAGAATTCTAGAGATTTATGGTTAATTCTCTGGAAGTATCACTGTAGCTAAATATCCCTTAGAAAGCTGCCTAAAGGAAACTTCCATCAGGACGACATGGCTGAGCCCAAATAAGCCATCAATAGTGGATTCCTATACTCCACACATTACTGTACAACGTCTTAAAATGAAAATTTGGAAAGTACAACTTCTACCTTTTCAAAATCCTGCTTGTTCATCAATCTTTCCCCTAAGAATAAGGCTTATGAGTGATGCCTATATCCTATTCTGTTTACTACGGGTCTACCATAATTGGATTACTTTTAAGGCTCAGTGGCTCACCCATGTGGCATTTTGGAGCATACTAGAGAGTAGTGTACCAATTCAAAATGTTTTCCTCAAGTAAAAGCTTGAGGACTTCCTCCCGATTCTGTTTAATATGGGTCTACCATAATTGGATTACTTTTATGGCTCACCCATCTAGCATATTAGAGTATACTAGAGTGCAGTGTGCCACCTTAAAATGTTTTCCTCAAGTCAAAGCTTGAGGTCTACCTCTTCCTTTCGCAGCAGCATATCGTTAATAGTTAGCCAGCCAGTCTTATGATTTGTTTTTCAAATATACAAAAATATTATGCAATATTTTGATTTATCAATATCTAATAATTATAAAAACTATAAACAATGAAACCTACCGTTTTTTAATTATCTAAAAATAAAATAGAATTTATATCATTATTCAAAACAAATTAAAATGATTAAATTAAATCATGATAGGTAGATTTTCTAAAGTCGGGAAAGCTGGGCACAAAGAATTTACATCACGGTTTTTAAAATTACTCAATATTTGCGAGTCTCTCATTAAAGCGCGATTCTTTCTCTGTTAGTACTTCTACCTATCAGGGCCATTCGTATTTCTACATGTCATAAACATCATCTGTGCACGCTTTCTCTCTGCCTATCCCGGTCATTCTTCTTTCTATAAGTCACAAACATAATCAAATGAATGTATTTTTTCTCACCAAAATAGTTTTTGTTAAAGTTCGCTTTTCATTATCAGGATTGCTATTGCTGTATCCATGTCTATGATCTAATATATTCCTTTCCATATATCTCAAAATTTTCATCCTATTTTAATTTCTTCAATTGTTTCCTTAATATTTTCTAAAATTCTTTTCTTAGTCTCTTTTTCAGTCTTTTATCTACATTTCTTCAATGTTATTACTTCAGCACTTTCCATAGAGGGTTTGCAATTAATCTTCAATTACCTCCCTGAAATTGAATAGTCAAAGTCAAAAACCTTTATTCCATTATAAAATGGTTATTCTGTTACATAATATAAATCATTCACATAAAATTCACAATAATTTAGGATACATATACATTCAAATAAAATTTCAAAAATATTGCTTTAGTTTCTTTTTTAATAAACCAGAACTAACATTTATACATTTTCTTATTTCCAGAGGTAGTTTATTCCAGCAAGCTGTGCCCCTTATTGCCATTGATCGTGAACCCAAATCCGTTCGATAGCTGTCTACATATAGATTTTCATTCTGTCTTGTTAATGTATTCGTACAATTACCAACTGTAGGATATGTGTAGAGCCAGTTGGGATATTCTTTTCTCAAACTTTTAAAAACAAAAACACAAACATCGTGCATACACTTTTCTTTTAATTTTATCCACTTTAATTGCTGGAGGGTTGGGCTGATGTGATCGTGTTTTTTCACCCCAATAACTGCTACTCTACCTGCAAAGTTTTGGATTTTTTTTTTTAGCTTTTCCATGTGCATATACAGTAGTTTATTACACTCAAGACCAGACTTTCCACAGTCAAAACTCGAGTAGTATCATCAAAGTAATCTTTTACTCTACTTAGATACATGAGAATGCCACTCACTTTTCTACTCAGCTTGTCAATGTGAGTACTGAATGTCATGTACCTGTCCATGTATAGACCAAGATTTTTCACATGTTGACTTATCTTTACTTCATCACCATCGCATCTTATTACAATGTTATCTGGAATTTTGCTAATATACTGTGAGCTACCCAAGGCATCTAGATTTTCTATTTGATCAGCCAAATGAACCTGCGTGTCATCAGAATATTGAATTAGCAGGCAGTTTTCTATGTATTTAATCATATCATTAACGAAGACTAAAAACAGAATTGGACCTAGGACAGATCCCTGTGGGACCCCAAATTCAACTTTTTCAATGCAAGAATTTACGGCTCCTAATCTAACTACCTGACTTCTATCCTTCAAGTAATCCTGAAACCAGAAAGTATCAATGTAATGTTCCTTAAGAGATTTACACAATTCATCATGGTTGACACTATCAAATGCCTTTGATAGGTCGCATAAAATTAATATGGAAACTTTTTTTCTATCAATATTTTTATAAATTTCATCTGTTAATTTCATTAAAGCTGTTTCTGTTGATAAACCTGTGAGCTCGAAGGACATGATGGTGGGTTATAATAAAAGATTAATACTAAAAGAGTCACTTTAATGGAGAATGTGGGAGGCAGCAGTACACAGTTCCTTCGGCCATGAACTTGCCGGTTACACTACACGGACAAAAGAAAGCGGCGTCAAGCCACGCACATCATGACAAGAATTGTGGGTAAAAACAAATGATTGTACCCAAGCGCATAATCAACAACACTAATGTTTCATAAATAAAAGTTTAATATTCTAACACCCCCTCATAAACTTTTATCCTCATCAATCTGCAAATTACGACACATCAAACAAATATATGCATCATGGTAATAAAAAAAACAAAACAAACAAGATACAAAGCTATCAAAGGTCAATATTACAGCACCATTATTGACAAAAATTAAAATAAATCAACTTTGCTTTAGTTACTGGTTTTGTAAACATATCGGCTTTATTATCACTTGAGGGGACATACACTAAATCAACATTTTTACTCATAACTTCATTACGGATAAAATGATAGCGTATGTCAATATGTTTAGACCTTTGATGGTAAACAGGGTTCTTAGCAAGTTTAATTGCCCCTTGGTTATCAACAAATAATATGATGGGTTTGACTTCAACATTAATCATATCAGTTAACAACTGCTGCAAAAATTTTGCTTCTTGGATAGCAAAAGTCAATGAAACATACTCAGCTTCACAAGAACTTAAAGCTACATTGCTTTGTTTCTTACTCTTCCAAGAAATAAGAGCACTATCAGCATTCATTTGGTAACAATAACCTGAAATACTTTTACGATCTTCAGAACTACCCCAGTCTGAGTCGCAGTAACCAGAAATCTCAATAGTATCGTAAGACCTCTTAAAAACAAGGCAATGTTGTTTAGTACCTTTAAGAAATTTTAGAACATATTTACACATAGCCAAATGACTTTGAGTTGGCCTAGCCATATACTGTGAAAGTTTAGACACAACAAAACTTAAATCAGGCCTAGTACAAGTCATGATATATATCAAGCTTCCAACAATGTTTCTGTAAAGAGTACTATCAACTAGTTCAGGACTTTCCTCAAAAGTACACTTATTAACATTTAGATCACAAGGAATTGACTTTGGGTTGCAATCATCCATTTTGAACTTTCTCAAAACTTTCTCAAGGAACTTACTCTGGTTCATTTTTATACAATTTCCATCAAAAACAAACTCAATACCCAAAAACCATGAAAGTTTCCCTAAATCTTTCATCTCAAATCTATGACATAATACACGTTTAGTGTCAAACAGAGCTTTCTCATTACTACTGGCAATGATCATATCATCAAACCAAACCAAAATAATTACATGAAAGTTATGTCTTTTATTGACATACACACAATGATCACTTAATGACTGCTCAAAATAATTTTGAATTAAGGAATCATGGAGCATATTATTCCAATTTCTGCCTGATTGCTTTAAACCATACAGAGATTTATTCAGTTTCCAAACCAATTGTTCATTATTACTATCTGTCTCAATGTAACCTTCAGGCTGTTGAACAAATATTTCACAATCAATATCAGAATTAAGATAGGCAGTTTTAAAATCCATACAATGCACAATTAAATCATATTGTACTGCCAATTGCATGAGCATTCTAATTGAGGTCATAAGCACTGTAGGAGAAAAAGTATCAGTATAATCAACACCTTCAATTTGGGAATACCCTTTTGCAACATAGCGAGCTTTATATTGCTCTTCACCATTTAACCCTTCTTTAATGGCATATACCCATCGTCCACCTACAATACAACGGTTGTTTGGTAAACTACACAATTCATAAGTATTGTTATCGCTCAAAGATTTAATTTCATCATCCATTGCAGCTATCCATTTGTGAGCCACATGTGAATTTAATGCCTCTCTATAGCTTTCAGGAATTTCAGTTACTTTACAACAATAATGAACAGAATAGCTCAGTAAATCAACATTATCAGGATCAACATATTCTTCTAGATATTTGGGAGCAGTTCGCTCCCTACTTGGGTAACGGGACTCTCCTTCCCTTTCAGTTTCAGTCAAATCTGTATTAATTTCACTATGCTCATCTTCAACAAGGATATGTTTAGAAAACAGGATCACTTTGATTATCGTTAACAGTTTTCTTTTCATTGCAAATGACATTCTCATTATCAGAATCAAATTCACTATCTTCTGATTCACCATCTTCCTTTAGACTTTGGGATTTATCAAAATTGAATTTATCAGTAAAATGTACTAACCTAACCTTTCTCAAACTGTCAGTTCCTGGATAATATACAAGATAAGCAGGACTGTATGAATCATAACCAAAAAATATTCCCTTTTCACATCTTGGATCTAGCTTAGCTTTCTTTTCTACATTAGCATAACACAGGGAACCAAAAATATGCATATTTTCAAGTTTAGGCTTCTTAGACGTTAACACTTCATATGGGGTTTTACCTAGTCTAGAATTGTAGCATCTATTCCTTATATAAGCAGCTGCCCTAACAGCATAATTCCACATGAATTTTGGTAGCTTTGCTTCAATTAAGAGACATCTAGCCATTTCAAACAATGTACGCCACATTCTCTCAGCAGTACCATTTTGGTGTGGTGAATTTGGTGAAGAAAATTCTTGTTTAACCTTATTACTTACCAGAAATTCTTTAAATTCTGAAGAAGTAAATTCTCCTCCATTATCACACCTTAATCTTTTAACAACACCATAAGAACTAGTGTCAGCAAGGAATTTCTTAGTAGCATCAAGTGCATCACTTTTCTGCTTCAAGAAATAAACAAAAACAGATCCTGAATAATCATCTACAAAAACAATACAATATTTAGATTTTTCCCTTGATTCAATACTCATTGGTCCAGCAAGATCACAATGTACAAATTCCATTTTACTCTTTGCTCTCTCATCTGGTAATCTGTTCCTAGATAAATGCATTTTACCTTCATGACAAGTTATGCAATCAAACTTAGTTTTGGCACTAATTTTCATACCTTCAGCTTTATCTTCTAACTTCAAAATGTCTTTAACATTGCAGTGTCCCAAAACCTTATGCCACTCCTCTAGTGAACGAGATTTACATGAGCTTACATTATTTAGATAATATAGCTTACCTTTCTTATTTATTTCAAAAGACACACCATTTGGACTTTTCAACTCAGAATGATTAGGATTAAAGCTTACTGTAGCTCCTTTACTAACAGCTGATTGCACAGAAAATATATTCTGCTTAAAAGTAGGAATATACAAGGCATTATCAAGAACAACATTTTGTTTTATACCATTTGTATCATAAAGTACAATTTTAGCCTTACCTTTACCTTTAACAATATTCTTGCATCTTGCACCATCTGCAAGTTCAACCATATGTTTTGATTCATCAAAGTCTTCATCAAAACACTTAAACTTGGATTTGTCAGTAATGATGTGGGTAGTAGCACCACAATCAACAAGAACATTACATACATCTGTAGATATATTATCAACAGAGCAACTTATTTTGAAACAACATTCTTCATCATTATAATCATTAGTGGATCTAGGCTTACAAACATTCACAGTTGCACTAGAAAATCTAGTAGGCCTATTAGCCTTTCTACATTCATCAAAATTATGTGTAATGGTTTTGCATTCTTTGCACCACTTACCTCTGTCTTTCTTCAACTTACACTCGAAAGACTTATGTCCAGTCTTACCACATGAATAACATCTTACTGATGAGCCACTGGCAGATCCACCACACTGATAATCAGGATTCTTCTTATAATTCACCTTAAGGACGTTCTCACTCTTCACATCAGGCCTGTGTGCCTCTCGACTCCTCAGGCTTTCTCCATAACTCCGTAGCAGAGACTTGAATTCTGGAAACGTAGACTCGGTATCCTTCTGCATAACAACAGTATTAAATGGAGTAAATTCCTCTGGAAGACCCTTCAACACCATAGCAATAAGAAGGCTGTCACTGATCGTCTCACTAGCTGACTTTAACGAAGTAAAGGCTGCCTCTGCTCGAAGAAAATAATCCGTTACACATTCTTTCCCTCTCATTTTCAGTGATGTCAGCTCCGTGTAGAGGGAGATGATTCTTGGTTTCCTAGTACCTCGGTAATGGTCCCGTAGAATCTCCAATGCCTTTCTTCCATCGTTGACTGCATCTCTCATTATTAATTGGAGGCTCTTATCATCTAGAACTAGAACGATCTCGGCAAAAATGTCAGCATTTTTAGCACTGAATTCCGCTGAAGTTTGATCTTCACTTTCGTCTAGGGTAAGTTTTCGAAGTCTCAGATGGGCTAGAAATTTTATCTCCCACATTTCATATTTCTCCTCATCACCATCAAAATACAACTTCCTCTTGCTTGAGCTGGGCCCATAACCTGTGAGCTCGAAGGACATGATGGTGGGTTATAATAAAAGATTATCACTAAAATAGTCACTTTAATGGAGAATGCGGGAGGCAGCAGTACACAGTTCCTTCGGCCATGAACTTGCCGGTTACACTACACGGACTAAAGAAAGCGGCGTCAAGCCACGCACATCATGACAAGAATTATGGGTAAAAACAAATGATTGTACCCAAGCGCATAATCTACAACACTAATGTATCATAAATAAAAGTTTAATATTCTAACAAAACCTTTATGGAATCCATGCTGAGTGTTAAAAATCAAATTATTTTTTTCTAGATGTTCCATTAACTGATTACATACAATCTTCTCTATTACTTTCGATATTACTGGAAGGATAGAAACAAGTCTATAATTTCCAGGGTCGTCGTTGTCTCCTTTCTTGTGAAGAGGGTCTACGAGAGGTTGTTTCCAAATAGAAGGATATTTCCCAGTTACAATCGATGTATTTATGATAACCGTGATATAATATGCAATAACTGTAAGGGAATCTTTTAGAAAACTAGTAGGAATACCATCCGTCCCGTAAGCATTACTATTATTCAAACTCTTGACTGTTAATATTATTGTTTCTACTCTAACTGGTTGCGGTCTAAACAATCTTATATTATTGCCAAAATTATTCTGAATGGTTCTAATATCTTCATTTTCGTACTTTTGTAGAATTTCCAGCGTTTTACCATAAGTTATTTTTACTACATTACCAAAGTATTGGTTAAATTGATCTGCTCTAGCTTTTGGGTTGTCGTATTCAATCTTTTTATTTGTTTTAGTAGATACAATATTATTCATAATTTTCAATGTTTCTTTGCGAGATTTACTTTTCTTGATCTTGTCTTTGTTATAATAAGCTTTGGCAGTACGCATCTTCGAATTGATGAGTTTTTTCATTTCCTTATACGCATTGTTCAGATTTTCATCATGTCTATTTTTTGAAGCCTTTCTTGCATTTTGTCTCTTTCAATCATACTGTTTTTTAGATCATTGTCTATCCAAGGTGCACTGGGTCTCCTTATTTCCTTCGTTGTTATTGGGGCACATTTATCTAAGGCACTGTTATATATTTCATTGAAAATTCCTGTTTGAATATGTGTGTCATCAGTATGCATGATTGTATCTAAAATTAGTTTTTGGTCTAGCACTGTATTGCACAAAAAATCTGCCGGAAAATATTTTAAACACCTAGAGGTTACCGTGACTGGTTTACGCTTTGGCTTCTTAATATCTATGATAAATGAAATATGTTCATGGTCAGCTACAATACTTGGATTTACAGTACCTCGATGTTAATAACACTTTCCTGCTTGTTAGTTATGAAAATGTTTAGTAGTGTGGATGAGATGGGGCTAACTCTATTAGGTTTATTAATCATTTGATTTAATTTTGGTGACTCTTAAAATATTATGTATCTTTGCTGAACCTAACATCAAATCATCATTTAGTTCACCTTGTCAAAAATTGACATTTATTCCCCTTGAATAAAAGTATTCTTAGTTTTACGAGTATTTGTTCTCTAATGTATTTCTCAGTTTCTATGAATATATGTTTAAATGTGATTATTTTCCTCCACAGAAGTAGTTTTATTATATTAACTATATCAATGAGTTTGTATGAATTAGTATAATAATATTTAAAGTAATAAGCTACCTTTCTTGTAAATTTTATCCATCTAGATCAGATTAGATAACGTATCATCCCATTGCTGTCAAACTTCTTCTTGTGGAGATTATATATATTGTTTGATTATTGTAAGGGCACATGCCAGTAATTTTAAACTTGCCTTCTGGACGAAACCCCCCTTTTTTTTGTATGTTGGGTTACAATTAAAACACTTGATGTTTGTTACGTAACCCTTGCAAATTTGTAAATATGACAACATTGTACTCCTCCCGAGTTCTCTTCCAGGGTGGAAATGTGACGCGGGCGGGTTTCTACCAGCGGACTCCAAAAGGCAAGTACTTAGAAGATATTCTCCTGGATCCGACCACCATCATCACCTCGCGAACCATCGCATTGTTGCAGCAATGTTCTCATAAGAATACTCTGTAACCCCGTTTGATATTTGTTTCATTTTTATCAAGTAACGTAAATTTTGTTCATTTGTGGTAATGTTAATGTTCGCTCTTTAACGTAACTCTGATGATTTTTGTTTGTGTACTTTAAATATTAAATATAAGTCAAACTTTTTCATTGAGTCTTTGTGAACCCGTGTGGCATCACCCCCAAAAGAATCGGTGCAGGAAATATAGTTTGAATCAAAGGTAAACGGCAGATGTCTTTTACATAAGTTTGTTTCTCAGTTCTGTGACTTGGCCTCGTGCAAAACTGGTGCACGAGGGTTTACAGTTTAAAGAAACTTATCGTATGTGGTTGTAAATTCCCCAGTGTTTCACCACACACCTATTACATAAATTGATTTATTCTTTAGAGAAATTATTCTCAGACATTCCAAAATATAGTTAAAAGTATCAATTGAATCATGTGGATGTCTATACAAGCAACCAATAATAACAGAAGGTAGCTTACGAGATTGTACAGAGAGGCAAACCTCTTCTACCCCCTCTACTCTTTGAACATTAAGATTACAAATATTAACAGAAAGATTATTTTTTACATAAATACAACAACCTCCACCTCTTCCTTTGTCACATCTATATATTGTATAATTAGGAAATTCAATGAGTGAATCGACAATATTCGGGGTTAACCAAGTCTCAGTTAAACATAATACATCAATATTTCTGTTTATGAGCACTAATTCAATTTCACATATCTTACTAAGAAGAGACTGTACATTCAAATATTCTACACACAAAAGATCGTTTTTTGGAGTCTCATGATTAGTTATCCCAGTACCAATGTCCGGGACGAGCACTTCTTGTGTGATAACTGCCCCTTGATGGGAGAGGCGGGAAGTCATATTCTCACGCAGACGCTCGTGACCAGTAGTTGTCATGGGAGAGGTCATGGTAGTCATACGGCTGAGCTGAGTGACCTCTATTTGTCGACTGCCTATAGGGTGGTCTCCAATTGTATTCCTTACTTTGGTATTGCGCGGTGATCCTTGGGGTTGGGGGTAGGGCCTATTATCTTGGGAGTGGAAGGAGTGGGTATTCCATCTAAACCCCGTCCGAAATGGCCGCTTAGACCTACCTACATTTCTTTCAATCGATGGCTTCTTGGCGGCTTCCAATTATCTTCTTCTAATGTGGGGGCAGGAACTGTCGAGTGATTATACCGTCAGCCCACGGATATCCTCCCATCACTGTATTCTGCTTTTTCTCTGGCACCTCTGCTATAAATAGTCTCTTTTAATCGGAGTTTATGATGCTATGTAACAGCATTTTCCTGGTTCCTAACTGTTGACTCCACTAAACACATTAGACGGCACACTTTAAAATAAAAGATAGATGCAAAGCTTGTTAGCTTGCCATAGGACTTGATATTATATATGATTGATGATTTACTATTACCAATTAAGTTACAACCCTCGTTGGAGAGCAAGATGCTATAAGCACAAGGGCTAAACAGGGAAAAATAGCCCATTGAAATAAGGAAATAAACTGCAAGAGAAGTAAATAATTTATATGAAATATTTTCAGAACAGTAACAACATTAAAATAGATCTGTCATATATAAACCTATAAAAAAAAAAGTGTAAGAGATATACAATGGAATAGTGCGCCTGAGTGTACCCTCAAGCAAGGCAGAGGAAGACCAGGGAACAGTGGCTATGGCACTACCCAAAACTATTGAGCAATATTTTGATTTTGGAGTGTCCTTCTAGAGGAGCTGCTTACCATAGCTAAGAGTCTCTTTTACCTTTACCAAGTGAAAAGTGATCACTGAACAATTACAATGCAATAGTTAATCCCTTGAGCAAAGAATTGTTTGGTAATTTCTGTGTTGTCAAGTGCTTGGGGACAGAGGAGACTGTGGAAAGTATAAGCCCAACTATTCAGTGTATGTGTAGGCAAAGGAAAAATGAGCCATAACCAGAGTGACGGATCCAATGTAGTACTGTCAGACTAGTCAGAGGATCCAATAACTCTCTTGTATTAGTATCTCAATGGGTGGCTAGTGCCTAAGCCAACCTACTATCTACTATTTATTTACATGATGTAAACAATGGCTGTCTTCCTTTTTTTCTGGAGTTCTTCACTTTACACAAAAATTTCGTGTAATTAATTAACCAACATAGTTAACTATGAAAAAAACTTAAAACGAATAGACATATAAAGACTAAATTGGAATCAGAGTGGATACTTCAAAGTTTACAAACGTTACCATGGTAATCGTCCATGTCACAGGTTTTGTACGACTTACCACATACATACGTTGGTAACAATAACATCATATGGTGCATTGTACAAATAATATATAGGCAACTGTTAGTCTGTTACAAGTTTAGAATTTGCCATCGTTCCCAAATGCTGAACTTTGTACATCAGCCACCCACTGCATTGTTAATTTGAAAATAAAGCCTGTAAAATACACTGATTCTTTTCGTCACTGAATCCTGGTGTAGCCCTGCCTTTACACACTCATGTTTTCTTAAATTAGCAGCAGCATACTGAAAAATGGTGGTAGGGCACGTATGCAGGCACAGAATTCGAGGTGAAATTACTGAATATGCTTCATTAGGACTCTTTGCATTGACACATTGCTCGCTAACTTTCAAGAGAACAGGGACAAGTCAGTGTTATGTCAAAAATTAAACATCTGTTTATTCATTCTACCCATGAGAAACTTTTCTTATATCAACAACAAAATTTTACTTGTGGTCGACATTAATCCCACCATACCCTGCCAATTCTAACCCACTCTATGCTGGTGTCAAGTTCCCTTAATCAAACAGTTCGACACTGAAACAGTTTCAAAGTTGACAGGTAAGAGATTATTAGGAAGTCTGATGATTTTGCCACTAGAGAAATTGATGAAACGCATGACAGGTATACATATATTATATACAAGGAAACAACAGTAGTGGGAGTCCTTTAATGAGCCCTTTAAAAAAATGATTCTCTGACCTTCAAACCCTTTCAGGACTTGTAATATTCTGATGTATGTAGGGCTTCTTTGATGAAATAGAAATGTGTTAGGTATTCAGGAATCTAATATCTTTTGTGAGCTACTTAAAATAAGAAATTTAACAGAAGAGATGTGTATTGATATCTGCAAAACTTCGAGAGTCCCTGACCACAGGCTAATACTGAACCCATAAGCTATTACAGTACTAAGGTTAGGTACAAACCGGACAGATCTGTCCAATTATGGCAATTTGGTACTTTTTCCTGGGAATGTAAAATTTGTGGTCTTTTACATAACTTTGTCAAGAATAAATGTTTGGTTTATGCTAAAACTTGTAAAAAGTGTTGCAGCAAATATCCCTTTATCAGTAACATGACAAATTCGGAGATAATTTGTACATATTCCTGCCTAATACAAATCTGTAGTTATTTATGTGGATATACTTTTGGCGGAGCTGGAAGGCAGCCACTAGATTTAAAATGCGAGATAAGCAACCCTTCTTATCCACTTTAGTGGGTAGGCAAGGGATGGCTGGGTGGTACCCAACCGCCTATATAAACTCAGAGCTGAGAGCTACATCACGGTTACCTGTGGGCCGACCAAGGGAAAGGCCCGTATCAACAAAAAGTGTTGGCTTTAATACAATAAGAAAGAACGAGCTACATCACTTTTTTATTGCAAGCAGAACTTACTGGGGGACAGGTGATGATGGGCCAATTTATATATATATAACTAAAAGTTTTTATTAGTTAGGGAAATATACAAATTATCTACGGATTTGTCATTTGTTCCCATACTAACAAACCTTCGTTATTTATGTGGATGACTCACGCTTAGGAGGGTGATAAGTTCAACTACTGGCTTAGTCATTGACCTGGGTTTACCTAGAACAGTATTACACTGTAACCGAGGGCAAACCTTGCCACTTCGCTTATTAATACAAGTGAGTATGATAGCTGCCTGAACAACCTAACTAGTTGTGCGAGATATCATATGAACGTATAGGTAAGGATGTTCCTACTTTAAGTAGGAACCCTACACATTAATAGACGTTTCCGAAGGTCTACCTCGCAGGGGCATT
This sequence comes from Palaemon carinicauda, assembly GCF_036898095.1. Taxonomy (NCBI): domain Eukaryota; kingdom Metazoa; phylum Arthropoda; class Malacostraca; order Decapoda; family Palaemonidae; genus Palaemon; species Palaemon carinicauda. Next base: position 41,625,169 of record NC_090731.1, on the reverse strand, counting down.
GGGGACGTGTACAAGTATATAACAATAAACTATACTTTGTTACACAAGAGAAGTGGTTATTACCTGCAGAGGTTGAAACCAGCTTGCAAGGGACCTATGGTGCTGTTCCCCAAAAGAGGGGAGGATGATGAAAGTAAAAGAGCCAGACATATTTTCATTCAATTCAGCCTTACCCCAGGTAACCAATATCCTCAACCTTCTACTACTTGTCCAACAGGGAACATGAGGTATTCTTAAACCACTTGCTGTGTCACCATCACAGGAGAGATAGAGAAACCATATCTGGTCTTCTGTGGCTCACGTCTTGCAGGTAGGGAGAGGTGAAGATCAGACACGCTTTCACCCTACAAATGGCAAGGTCTGCTTCTAAATGTTATGGAGGGATTCTGCCCTAAAACGTTATGAATTCTGGGTCCTTTGTATGAGGAGAAGGAGAGGGATTCCGAGACTGGTATATGACCTGTGTCTCAATCATGAACGTGATCCTTATAAGCCTCCTTTGACCTTCCTAGGGTTAGTGAGGCATGCTGAACCTAAAGAGCGATCTCTTTTATTGTTTTTCTGAAGTAAGGCCTCGATATAATCACTAGCGTGAAAAGGAGGAATCACTGATAGGTATATGACCCAGTGGGTCCCAGTTAGGAATGGGAGTCTCATGCACTCCCTTGGGCCATCCAGTGTAGGTAAAACGTGCTGTTTATGGGGTTAGGTAATCCTCCTCCTCAAGGTATAACCTTAAGTAATTACCAGTGTAACAGCATTGATTACAAAGTGGCAGCTTTCTGGTTGAAGGGCTTCAACCTGAGGTTCAAGCTGTCCAAAACAAAATTGGATATTACATGGTTTCTCGCCATTAGCGAGAGATGTTGAGGGAGGCCTATAGGGTATGTCTCTCTTTTAGTCGAGGGCCATACTGGGAGAGACCTGTCCTCGAGATGTAACGACAGAAATGCTTCATTTAATTGAATGGTAATTCCCTTGACGATTATCGGTCTTGATAAAGAACCTTTGAAGTTCGGTCATGAATCATATGATGTTACCAAATATGTAAGTGAATGAGTCATGTGTCAAAAACATAAAGCTAGTAGTTCTTTACTACAACAGTTTCAAGAATTACCTCCAGTAAATAACCCTTTAGAGAGAATCAGTCTTGATGTAACAGATATGTTATCTGGTGAAAATGGTTATAGATATGTAAACACTGTTATTGATCATTATAGCTGGTATGTTATGTTCTATCCCTTGTGAAGTAAGTCTACAGAGGAGGTAAGCAAAAACTTCCTTAAGTATCTGAATGATTTTGGTGTACATATGACCGTCATTCTGGATAATGGTGCTGAATTCACTTCAAATCAATTTAGAGAATTATGCCGCGAACATAAGATCAATCCAGATTATATTACCCCATATCATCCACAAGGAAACAGTGTAAGTGAAAGGATGCATAGAACAATGAAAACAGTACTAAACTTGATGTGCAAAGGCCATCCTTATCAATGGCCAAAGTACTTAGGTGAAACACTGTTATTGATCATTATAGCTGGTATATTAAGTTCTATCCCTTTGTATAGTAAGTCTACAGAGGAGGTAAGCAAAAACTTCCTTAAGTATCTGAATGATTTTGGTGTACATATGACCGTCATTCTGGATAATGGTGCTGAATTCACTTCAAATCAATTTAGAGAATTATGCCGCGAACATGAGATCAATCCAGATTATATTACCCCATATCATCCACAAGGAAACAGTGTAAGTGAAAAGATGCATAGAACAATGAAAACAGTACTAAACTTGATGTGCAAAGGCCATCCTTATCAATGGCCAAAGTACTTAGGTGAAACACTGTTATTGATCATTATAGCTGGTATGTTAAGTTCTATCCCTTGTGAAGTAAGTCTACAGAGGAGGTAAGCAAAAACTTCCTTAAGTATCTGAATGATTTTGGTGTACATATGACCGTCATTCTGGATAATGGTGCTGAATTCACTTCAAATCAATTTAGAGAATTATGCCGCGAACATAAGATCAATCCAGATTATATTACCCCATATCATCCACAAGGAAACAGTGTAAGTGAAAGGATGCATAGCACAATGAAAACAGTACTAAACTTGATGTGCAAAGGCCATCCTTATCAATGGCCAAAGTACTTAGGTGAAACACAGCGTGTGCTTAATTCTGCTGCACATACCACTCTTGGTGAACAACCTCACTGTATTTTTCTATCGCAGGGCACCTAGGCAAGTTACTTGTGTGTTATCCACAATAAATGATGGTGTAGAAGAAAATGCTATTGCAAAAGCTCATGAAATCATTCATAAAACTCATAGAGAGATGGCCAGCAAATATCCCGCAATGGCCAATCAAAAGAGGAAGAATGAGAAAGTGGATGAAAACTGTCTTGTATGGGTTAAAAATAAAAATGTGATTCCCAGCACTAAACCCAAGATGATCTGGTCCTTATGTAGTAATCAAGGTGTTTAGGGATGGTGCTAAATATGACTGAAAAACTTGTTTGACCACACCATTATTGAATGTGCTGCTGACAAAGTAAAACCTTTTGTAGGACAAGAACAGTGGTTAGTGAAAATGCAGGTAAGGGATAGTATCAATCCTGATGTGAATGAAAGAGTACAAACCAGAGGTGCTAGCAATATTGCTCCTCCCTCTAGATTAATTGAAGAAATTTGAGATCATTATATTTCGTATACTGTATTTTGTATTTTTGTACTTTTATATGGAAATTTATTTTATTCTGTGCCTTAGCATTGTTTATGCATATAACAATTATGTTAATTTCTAAGTGTCCTTAAGGGTTATGTTCATAGATTATGGATCTCATAATAACACTTTGTTACCTTGAACTTATACTCGGTTGAGTTTGTGTATCAATAGTAACCCCCATCCAAAAGCTTTACAAACTCTGGTGGAGTTGTTCAAGTTATGTGACTGATGTGTAAGTTAGTCATTAGGATGCTTTAAGAGGTATATTATCTTCAAAGGAACTTTGCTCCTGCTTAGGGTTATTGAGTGCATGAGACTGAATGACATGAAGAGGTTGTTTGTAAGGAAAATAATCCTAAGTGATTATACCCTTAATGAGGAGTGACTAGGTCTTAATTGAATTTAAGATCACTCTTACATAGGTGTTTTAACTTGGTAAGGCTATTAGGATGGTTAGGTAGAAACGTGCCTTTAGGGTGGCATCCCACAACTTGCTCTGTATGTCTGTCAGCAGACCATGAAGATTAAATGTTGCAGCCTATATCCAGCTGAGAGATGGCTACTATTCATGGCTTACAAAACTTCTTGTTGTTAGATCTGTTATCTACCCTAGATTTTGCAGTTAGTCGATAGTCCTTGATAAATGAAAACCAATTTCCGTAGGAGTAAAGTGATGTTACACAGAAATGCTTCATTTAACTGAATGGTAATTCCCTTGACGAATATTGGTCTTAATACACGAATTGGTTTTCATCTCATCAAAATGTTATGTTAGCCACACGTGGTTGAGATGGTGTAGGATCGAGTGTGAATATGCAGAGGTGTAGAGAGGCGTAACAAAGGAGTAGGTGTGTCTGTGGTTAAGAGTTTGTGATTGAGTGCACAAGGTAAACAAAGGCGTAGTCGTGTGAGCCTCGGGCGTAGTTGTGCGAGGTAAGCTCAGAGCGTACTCTCCAAGTCGACAGCGATCAGTGTACAGGGGAAACTCTGTTGCTCCCCTTATTATTATGTGAAATTCTTACTTTCTCCCTTGTAAAAGGTATGCACTTGTTTTAGTTATAATTTATGTTTTAATAATACTTGATATTGTCTATTATGGTTTTCTTTTTTAAATGTAATAACAGAATTATCAAAAAGGTTATGATAATTTTGCCAGTATTGAAACTGCTTCATGCTGCACTTGCATATGGTTGGAATTGTGCCACCAACCGTAAGTTAAGATGTGGAATATTATTCTCAGATTTGTGAAAGTGTTTATTCTTGACTTGCCAGGCTAACTGTGCAGCGAAACCAGTAGGTTAGGTAAGAGTACAGTATAGCCTATACTACGAATTGCATGTTGTTTGACATAGGATCATTGCCCTAAATAAAGACTTTTAATTACAGGGTACCAGTTTGGAGTACCTGTCATGTACTAGCACTCATAGAAGAAATAAAAAGATCCCGGGAACCAGCCTTTCCCTCAACCTCCACTGCAAATGAAGATCCGTCCTTCTCCACAGCAAGAGTCTAGTTTAACTTTAAGTCTAGGCTTAGAGTATTAGCCTATGCCTATGATGTACACGGTATTAGCCTATGCCAAGGTTTGGCTGTAATAGATAGGCTAGCCAGGAATAAGTTGATTGTCCTAAATTGAATAGTAGCCTCCGAATGTAAGTCAGGACAATTGACGACGGTAAAATTTTTAGTGAAAAGTCATTGTTGGAAACGGCATGACATATGGTGTACATATGACCGTCATTCTGGATAATGGTGCTGAATTCACTTCAAATCAATTTAGAGAATTATGCCGCAAACATAAGATCAATCCAGATTATATTACCCCATATCATCCACAAGGAAACAGTGTAAGTGAAAGGATGCATAGAACAATGAAAACAGTACTAAACATGATGTGCAAAGGACATCCTTATCAATGGCCAAAGTACTTTGGTGAAACACAGCGTGTGCTCAATTCTACTGTACATACCACTCTTGGTGAACAATCTCACTGTATTTTTCTATCACAGGGCACCTAGGCAAGTTACTAGTGTGTTACCCACAATACATGATGGTGTAGAAGAGACTGCTATTGCAAAAGCTCATGAAATAATTAAAAAAACTCATAGAGAGATGGCCAGCAAGTATCCTGCAATGGCCAATCAAAAGAGGAAGAATGAGAAAGTGGATGAAAATTGTCTTGTATGGGTTAAAAATGAAAATGTGATTCCCAGCAGAAGTAAGAAACTAAACCAAAGATGGTCTGAGTAAGAGTAAGGCGGTAGGAGTTTTAATGAGGAGTCATAGTTGGAAACGGCATGACAGAGATCGGGAGAAGATCTGCTCTTTCAGGTGTCCTAGGTCTTCAAGTGAGGAACACTGGGACCGAAGTAAGCCACTCGTCCAGTAGAGGCTGTATTACCCCGCTACAGATAAATTGGTTCAAACTCTGTGGAGATCAACGAATGGAGGAGATATTCAATGGAAGAGCAAAGGTCTTCCGTTGCCTAAACCTAAGAGAGCGTGATTTCCTTCGATGGCATGTTTTAGTGTATAACTGAAATAGCACCCTCGAGAAGAGAAAATAAGACTTCACTCGACCCTCACCGAGGAGCATCTAGTCGTAACAGAAGTCCATAATGGGTTTTCTGAAGTCGTAGACGTGCCACTGGATGTGACCTGTCTTTCCGGCAAGTCTTGCCCACGAGGCTAGACTGATGCGCTAGTCGAGTCTCCTAATGGGAACGAGTCCTACTACAAGTTAGCATGGAAGTGGGGAGAAGCCATCTATTCCTTTCTCGTAAAATTTGCTTGCAAAGGGAATCCAACAGGTGACCGTAGTCCTTCTGCAGAAAGAAGATGATCAATGCCTGTCATTGATATTCATTCCGCTTCATGAAGGAAGACCTCTAAAACAGAGGCTGTAGGAGGAAGACTCTCGCAGAGGGGGTTGATTCTAGAAAATCCAAACACGAGTACAGAATATCCCAAAGGGGAGACCACGCAGGAGCAGGAAGTGTTTCCCTTAGACGGAATACCGAAGAATCACTGTCATTCCCCTGTTTTCCCAAGGAAAGATGATGCCTACTAGGGGATTAAGAGACCATATCATTCATTCTCTGATCCTATTCCTGTGGACGTGTGGTACTGTTAGTGGCCTCCACCCGTTTCTTTGATGCTTCTATAGGAAGTTTCTACAGGCTGATGACCCAGTCTACAGATACCCATATTAATCCATTAAAATGTTGCATGATTATCTTATATATTTGTAACAGAAATTATAAGACAGGTGAGCTCACTAATAAAGATCTCCTATCTTCGGGGGTAAGTCTCAAGCATTCGCTTGAGCACGTTTTGACTTGGAACACTACACTTTAGTATACTTCATTATACTAGATGGGTGAGCTTGAAAGGACTCCAAATACTCTATTATGTCTATAGTAGACCCGTTGTATATGGAATAGGGGTACTATCTCTAGCCTGGGCCATCTCCAGTAATCAGAATATGTGTATACACTATACACTACTACTGTATACTGTTTAAATATCCTGACGGACTATAGTCAAACTATTTTAGGAGCAAACTCGGAGCCCAATAGCAACATTGCCAGTTCTTTGGGGGTAATTTTTAAAGCACATCTGTCTTAGCCGCTTTAATCTATGGCCGAGCCCAGAAAAATAGAAAAGTGTCACTAATAGGTCATTCACTCGGATTTGAATGGTCTAAGAATATAATCCTTTAATTTGATACTCTTTAAATTGTTTTCTTCACTATTTTGGGCTTCAACCACTGGGTGACAAGAAAGTTGAAACTCTTAGATATAACAAAGAGCAAAATTGTTATAAAAAATTATCATACTAACAAAAATAATCTCGATTTTGATAACAAAATAAATTCATTTCCCAATTCTTATTAATTATTAAAAGACAGCATTCTTTACAAAGGATTTAATTAACTAGTACGTTTGCCTTGATGATTGTATTGTTTTAAAATTTATTTAATAAATGGACAAAATTTTGTACAACAAAGGTTGTCATCAAACGTGGTTATGGTGACACTTCGTCAGATGAAGTTAACTCTATCACAAAAGATTCAATGAATTCGTTAAGACGTTTTTCATGTCTTCCTTTATAATGTTATCAGCATGCTTAATAGCCTTGACCCTATTTTCCTTGCAAATCTGACACAAAGTCGTTTTTGATATGTTGGTTGCATCTGTGACAAGTTTGTTTGCTTGGTCAATTGCAAATTTAATAGTTTCATTATTCTTTTCCATTTAAAAAAAAAACTGATACACATATGCCTTTTTTCTTCTTCTGGGAGAAGACATAATGCGGGGAACTCTCCATGATGTTTACGGGAGACTATTGTGCGAGACAAAGAATGCCGAAGCTAATCTTCAATCATTTAATAGGATTTGACCAAAGGTCTTAGTGAACTAACCCAGTGAAGATGTGGCAACGTGTATGCCATATCTCCTAGTTTGTCATTTTCCTTCCCTTCTCATAGTGAAGCGAAGGCATGGGATTAAGGAGAATCGGTAACGCGGCAAATGATCTTGAAGTTCGCTCGTAAAATGCTTCTACTATTGTGGAGATGGGCCAAGCTATAGACCAGAGTGTCCCTATTCCCTATCATCATCTCCTCCTATGCCTATTAACGCAAAGGACCTCAGATTTCGCCAGTCGTCTATATCTTGAGCTTTCAAATCCATACTTCTACGTTTGTCATCTACCACTTCATGAATCATAGTCCTCAGCCATGTAGGTCTGGGTCACCCAACACTTCTAGTGCCTTGTGGGGCCCAGCTGAAAGTTTGGTTAACTAATCCCGTGGCCGTGACTATTCTCTCTTGGGAAGTGCAAAGAGCATGCCCAAACCATCTCCATCTGTCCCTCACAATGATCTCATCTACATATGGCACTCGAGTAATCTCGATTACAGCTTCCTTTCTAATCTGGTCCTGACATTCAACTCCCAATATTCTTCTGAGATATTTGTTCTCAAATCTACAAAATCTGTTGGATATTGTTTCATTAACATACCACAGCTCATGTCCATACATTAACACCAATCTCACTAAACTGATATATAGCCGCATTTTTATGAGTAATTTCAGGCGATTTGATTTCTATATTCTATTTAACCTAGTTATTGTCTGATATTTTTTCAATCTTTCAATAAACTCCAATTCTAAAGACCCTGTATTAGAGATCATAGTTCCTAAATATTTGAATGATCCTATCTCCTTAATCGTTCTTCCGTCCAATGACATTTCATCTTTCATTGCACATTCTGTTCTCATCACCTTTGTCTTTCTTCTTTTCATCTTGAGCCCAACGTCCTGTGATATTTCATGCATTCTGGTAAGCAAGCATTGCAAATCCTGTGGTTTTCTGCTATTAAAAACACCATAATCAGCATACTCTAGGTAAGCTAACTTACTATTACCAATCATTCTCCACCATCTCCAACTGTTCTATGCATTACAAAATACATGAGGATAAAAAAAACTAAGGTGACAACACATTCCCTTGGAATACTCCACTGTTCACTGGAAATTCCTTTGATAGGACTCCACTAATATTAACATTGCACTTACCATGCTAAAAAAAAAAACAATCAAATTTACATATTCAAGAGAAACTCCATAATAATGCAAGACTCTCCAAAAAAAACCTGGCAGGTGCACACTATCAAAGGCTTTTTCCCAGTCCACAAATGCCATCACCAGTAGATTTCTATTTCTAAATCCTGCTTGTTCATCAAACTTTCTACCATAGCCTTAATGTATTTGGATTCTTTTAACGCTCACCCATCTAGTAAATCCTGCTTGTTCATCAAACTTTCTACCATAGCCTTAATGTATTTACACTCTTTTAAGGCTCACCCATCTAGTATATTGGAGTATACTAGAGTGTAGTGTGCCAATTACAAAATGTTTTCCTCAAGCAGAAGCTTGAGGACTTCCTCCCGCTGCCAGCAGATTGTTAATGTGATCCAGCCAGTCTTATAATTTCTTTTCCAAATATATCATAATATTATGCAATATTTTGATTGATTGATATTTAATAATTATAAAAATTATGAATAATCATAACTAATTATTTTCAATTATTTTGAATAAATAAAATTTTCCAAAGGCAATTTCCGATGAAATTATGCACAAAAAATTTACATCATGGTTTTCGAAATTATTCAATATTTGTATAAGGAGTATTGTATTTATACAAAAAGTAACATTACTATAGTCTACGCTTTAATATACGAATAATGTGAGTCTATCATAAAAGCGCAATTCTTTCTCTGTTAGTACTTCTATCTATCAGGGCCATTCGTATTTTTACATGTCATAAACAACATCTGTGTACGCTTTCTCTCTGCCTATCCTGGTCATTCTTCTTTCTAAAAATCACGAACATAATTTAATGTATGCATTTTTCTTATAAAATAGTTTTTGTTAAACTTCACTTTTCATTATCAGGATTGACATTGCTGTATCCTTGTCATGATCTAATATATTCCTTTCCATAGATCTCAAAATTTTCATCCTATTTTAATTTCTTTATTTGTTTCTTCAATATTCTCCCAAAATTCTTTTTTTTTTTTTTTTTCAGTCCTTTTACCCACATTTCTTCAATGCCACGGCTGCAGCACTTCCCATAGAGCAGTGGTTCCCAACCCTGGGGTCGCGACCCCAATTGGGGTCGGCAAGCAATTTTCTTGGGGTCGTGAGGGCATGATAATAATCTAAATGGTGTTGGCTGATATCATTTAACTAAGAGGATTTAGTAGACTTTACCAAAAATTTCCCCCATTCCTACCCAAGGTAGTATATATAAATCTAAAAAAGGAAGGATAGAATGACCATAATCAAACCAAGTGGTTTCCTTTTTTTTGTGTATACTTTAATCTGACGATCAACTGGGCTGATTGTTCACATGTACATACATTACATTGGTGTCTATTGGCCTTTCTCAGATCATTTTGTACACACAAGGTTTATTAAGAGCCATTATCTGTGTTAAAGTATTTATAGGGTTTATCCAGAGATTTAACAAGTCTGTATTTTATATCTGGTGCCATCCTGTGTATATATATATATATATATATATATATATATATATATATATATATATATATATATATATATATATATATATATATATATATATATATATATATATATATATATATGTATATGTATATATATATATATATATACATGTATGTATATATATGTGTGTGTGTGCGTGTGTGTGTCTGATCATTTTTATTGACTGAAGAGATTGCATCTGGCATGTCTGTGTCACTGTGCTACCATTCGTCTTGAACAAACAATGAATATGTATTAGGAAATTTGTAGGTATGAGGCATTGGTATATTTATGTTTATTGTAATTTTCAATATTTAAGTTTATATCTAAGATTTTTGTTTGTATTTGTGTAATAGAAAACGTTTGATGTTTGAAATATCTATTAATTATGATATCTATTGAACGATATTTTAACTACAAATTAGGAAAATCAAAATAAATTCATATATGCCGAAAATACTGATGTTTATAAACCTCAGCTGCAGTAAGACATCCATATATAAAACAGAGATGACAAATGAGTTGTTGGCGATTACTTAAAATGCAGATATAGTCTCAAATTCCGTAAAAAAATGTAAATGAGAAAGGGAGGAGGGGATAAGTGTGTATGTATATGTATCTGTGTATAATCTGTCTGTATGTGTGCACTACATAAATATATAAAAGATACAAATAAAGACACATGTTTGTATTTATAATTATATGTTTTCATGGCATTTTTACTGATATAGTTATCATTACCAAGTCTTGATGAACTAATTTTAATTTTCTCTCTCTCTCTCTCTCTCTCTCTCTCTCTCTCTCTCTCTCTCTCTCTCTCTCTCTCTCTCTCTCTCTCTACCTGATTTTACAAAAGGTTGTTGCAATTATGGCAATGGCAACAAAGGAAAGCAGAAATATATGGAGGAATACATTAACATCAGTAATAATGGCTTTATCTCAACAGGGAAAAAAAACTCAATTTGTGATGTGCAGTGAAGTATTCTTAAAAGAATCAATGACGCAATATAAGTTAAGACATCATTTGGAGTCGAAAAATGTAGAGTTCAGTGAAGAAAGCCTGGTGGTTTTCATGAATAAGTATGTGGATCTGAAAAAAATCTCATCTTGACAGAGGTGGAAATTCCAAAAGACAAAGTAAATCTGTTATAATGGCGTTTTATATCGTATTTCTAAGAACTGGAAATAAAATGTCGAGGAATTAATTTTATCTTGTAATCATACTGGGCATCTACACTTGATCTATTCACATTAGAAAATGATGAATCAACATATGTAGGTAAGCTTCCTCAGTTATTAGTTTATGTTCGATACATAAGTTATGGCGATTTTGAGGTTGAATTACTTTCTTGCAGACCATTAGAAACAACTAAAGCTGTGTTATATTAAAAATAATATGATGTTTTCTTAAAAAAAAACAAGGATTTATGTGGGAAAATATCTGTGGCATAGGTACTGATGGAGCACCTTCTATGCTAGGTTGTAGATCTGGGTTTCAACAGAAGGTAAAGAATATTTCCCCGGAAGCTGTTGGAATTCATTGCATGATACATCGTCAAGTATTTTCTGCAAAAAACATTGCCAAAGATTTAAAAACTTATGCAATCACTTGATAAAGCAGTTAACTTTATAGATTCAAATCCATTGAACAATTGCTTGTTTGCTAAAGTGTGTCATAAAAAAATTAATCCTAAGCATGAAGTTCTGTTACAAACTGAAATAAGATAGCTACCAGAAGGCAATCCCTACCAGATATTTTTAGTTGAATACTTAGGTGAGAGAATTCTTATCTCAGCAAGGAAAAAACAGAACTTTCAAGTTACTTAGGTTATATGAATAATTTGTCAAAAACTGCATACTTGGTAGTTTTTTTCACAATTTTGAATTTACTTAATCTTCCACTCCAGTACAAAAATTCCGGCATTCTTGATTTTGCAGAAAAACTGAATGCCCTCCAAATGAAGCTGGGGCTTTGGGAGTGATTGATGAAAGAGAAATTTAGTACATGTTTTCCACATTAAATGGATTTGTTGAAGAAAATGATACTGATATTCCATTCCAAAACAGTTTTTAAAGTTTACTGATCCTACTTTTTGGAGACCTTAAAAGAGGAATTTAGCCAATATTTCCCAGAAAAGCGTCAGTTATCCCATTCCTCAAATAAACCATTTCATACTACAATTGAAAATGTTCCTGAAAGGTATCAATGGGAATTCATTGATCTTATTAGATCTGGCAGTGTCAAAGCTGACTTTGATTCCCTAACAGAGATTCAGCTTTAGAGAAAGCAGTTACCTCGGTATCCAAATTTGGCTGAAGGTATGCTTAAATTGTTATGCCCTCCTCTTTGACATATGTGTGAGGTGACCTTCCCATCTTTACTTTTAATAAACTTGATACTGAGAACTAATATCCATGCCGAAGATGAACTACGTTTTGCTGTATCGAAAAAATCACTGCGGATTGAGATAATGGAGATGGAAAAGCAGTTCCAACCATCACACGAAGAACATCACTGTTTATTACCAAGATAATGCTTGTGTTACTCATATCAATAACATTCTATTATGCAGTGAGTGTTATATAAAGAAATTATATCATTATATTATATGTAAGTGCATTTTTTGTGTTTTTGCTATTCAATGATAAACAGTATATCTTAATCATTTATATTTATTCTATTAAAAGAAAATATATATCCTTGATATTTGAGTGGGGTCGCAAAAAGTATAGTGAAGCTAAAATGGGGTCACCACTAGAAAAAGGTTGGGAACCACTGCCATAGAGGTTCTGTAATTAATCTTCAATTACCTCCCTGAAATTGAATAGTCTCTTTTCATCGGAGTTTATGATGCTATGTAACAGCATTTTCCTGGTTCCTAACTGTTGACTCCACTAAACACATTAGACGGCACACTTTAAAATAAAAGATAGATGCAAAGCTTGTTAGCTTGTCATAGGCCTTAATATTATATATGATTGATGATTTATCATTATTACTAATTAAGCTACAACCCTAGTTTGAAAAACAAGATGCTATAAGCCCAAGGGCAAAACAGGGAAAAATAGCCCAGTGAGATGAGGAAATAAACTACAAGAGAAGTAAATGATTTAAATAATTTTCGATTGCAGGCAGAACTTACTACGGGACAGGTGATGACAGGCCAATTCATATAAATAACTAAAGGTTTGTATTAGTCAGGGAAAATACAAATTATCTACGGATTTGTCATTTGTTCCCATACTAACAAACCTTTGTTATCTATGTGGATGACTCACTCTTAAGAGGGTGATAAGTTCAATTACTGGCTTAGTCATTGACCTGGGTTTACCTAGAACAGTATTAGACTGTAACTGAGGGAAACCTTGCCACTGCACTTATTAATACAAGTGACTATGATAGCTGCCTGAGCAACCCCAGTTTTTGTGAGATATCAAATGAACGTATTGCCGACTGGCGACCTTTCCATTATTCCTTCCCTTTGTTATTGCCCTGAGTCCTTTAAGCAAGGCCGGACTCACAGCACGGGCTCGTAACAGGGGGAAAGTGGCAAAAATAGAAGGGGAGCCGTTATCAAGGTACCCTTCCTCCGTTACTACCTTGAGCATCTAGATGGCACCATCGTCGCCGCCATGTTTATTCCTTGTAGCGTTGAGCAAGGCGCTACAGATATAGTAGTTTAGGGAGAGATCCTGCCAAGGCCTTTCCTATGAAAAGGAGGGCGGGTCCATCAGGATGACATGGCTATCTCACCAAAAACAAGATTTCCATTTTTGGGCTTAGGCCATGTCGTCCGGATGGAAGGTTACCAGAGCATTATTTAGAAAGTACAGTATCTGTGGATTTTTCAAATATGCATTAACCTCAAGACAATATTTCCACAGTCACTCAGACCATAGAGACATATGACGTCACCGTTATACGTCATTACCTCTAATCATGAACTATGTTAGTGCTTCTGCCCCCTGCAGGGAAGAATCATACTAGACTCAAGAAAAAGTCTCGAGATTTGCATATCCCATATGAACAAACCTAGCAAAAAGAGCATACGGGTCTCACTATATGCACAGCCAGTCAAAGTTTGTTTTCTCAATACAAACAAAGGTTTATATGAGCCACCATAGCATCCAGAGCATACAGGATTAACTGTATGCAAAATCAGACAAGTTTGTACCCGTGTAGGAACAAAGTATGCATAGGCAGAGAAAGGTTGTATTCATGTTAGAAAAAAGTTATTTATTTTGTTCACATGTCAATATGCAGATTATTAAGGATTAAATAATACTCATACATATCTTTATTCATTTAAATTTTGGGCGAAATAAGACGCAAATACCTATCACATATTTATTGGTAATGAATAAAAAGTAATTCAACATACATTATATAGCGGTAATAAAATGCTAGTGAATACAAAAGAAACATAAAATATAGACGAGACCAGAAATGCTTCCTTCGCCTGAAAGGGAATAGTAATTAATTGCCACAAAACTGAAAATTTAATAAATTTTCTAATATGCATTTCTATGAATGACTGTCTTTTCACACTGTGTAAAGAACATGTGGCACAAATGTTATCTCTATGTTTCTTCACCTTTAATAACTGGAACAGTCTATAGTGTCGCCTTGGCGACACTTCACTTTACGTGTTGCACTGCGAGGTGTCAACACATACACCCGATACTTAACAGTCCAAATCAATTCACTGTTCCTCGCAGTGCTAAGCGACATGTTTTAGCACACTACCTGCCACCACCACATACCTTTCCAGCTCTTGCACTTGCTTCGCGTAGTGTTTAAGGAATACTCTGGATGACTTCCATCCAGTATACGAGCGAAGACGCTCTAAATCCATGTATTGGAAGAAGTTCAATGACGAAACAATTTTTCTGGGATCATGACCTGTGGGTGTACTGTCAGGATCCACTCTGTGAATGAAGTAAGTGATCTTCGCCCTTAGTTGTTTTAGGGATAAATTTGAGCCCAAGGTTTCTCCTTTAAAGTGCTGCCCTCCCCTGAAGTCTGAAGTTCTACGAAGATAGACCTTTACACACTCTACTGGACACAGCGAGACATCTTCCTTCAGAGGGAAGATTCTCCAGGGACCCCACCTTTTGGTAGGTAGCTCGTTCTTGGCGAGAAATGTTGGGTCAGGGAAGAGATTCAGTTCTCCCGCTTCTGTGAACAGAATATGGCACTCATCCCGAGAAAGGGCCACTATTTCACTAACTCTAGTCCCCAAGGCTAGAGCAAACAAGAATATAACTTTTATACACAGGTCTTTCAGAGAGCAATCCTCATTGTTCACTGTTGACGCAAAGTGTAGGACCTTATCCAAGGACCATGAGATGGGCTTCGGAGGTGCTGCAGGCCTAAGTCTAGCACAGGCCTTAGGGATCTTGTTAAAGATTTCATTGGATAAGTCTACTTGGAAGGCGTAAAGCAGAGGTCTAGTCAAGGCTGACTTACACGTTGTTATCATGTTGGCTGCCAAACCTTGTACATGAAGGTGAATAAAGAAGGATAAACAGAAATCTGTTAAGATCTCTTTTGGTCTTCTTGCCTTGACATAAGTAAACCACTTCTTCCAAGAGGACTCATATTGCCTCTGGGTAGATTTAGACTTATATTCTTCTAAGAAGTCTATACTGTCTCACGATATCCCAAACCTTTTCTTAACAGCTAATGAGATAAAATCACGAGATGAAGGTTTTGGGTTTTCTGTGATGAAGCGAAGACAGTCGACTTCTGTACTTGTTGAGTCAGAACTGGGTCTGGCAGAGGGACCAGCCTCAGCTTCAATTCCAATACTAGAGGGAACCAATTGCTCTTAGGCCACTTGGGAGCCACTAGGGCTGCCGATCCCTGAAAGAATCTCAGCTTGTTGAGGACCTTCAACAGAAGGTTGGTTGGAGGGTACGGGTAAACGCAGGTCCATCTGTTCCAGTCGAGGGACATGGCGTCCACCGCTTCCGCTGGAGTTCTCGTATGGGGACACATAACGAGGTAGCTTCTTGTTGTTGCTCGTCGCAAAGAGGTCGATCTGCAGTTCTGGGACTTGACGTAAGATGAAGGAGAATGATCCTGCGTCTAGGGACCATTCTGACTCTATCAGCGTGAGCCTGGATAGAGCGTCCGCCGTCACATTGCGGAACCCTTGAAGGAGAACTACTGATAAGTGCCATCTCTTCTTTTCCGCCAAGCAGAAGATGGCCAACATAACTTAGTTGATTTGGGGTGATCTCGAACATCTTACTATCACCTCGCTGTCCAAAGTCAGTCTTATGTGGACTGAATGGCGAGGGGATAATTTCTTCAGCGTGAGAAAGACTGCCATGGTTTCCAAAATGTTGATGTGGAAGGTCTTGAATAGAGAGGACCAAGTCCCTTGGACTTTCCGTTGGTGAGAGTGACCTCCCCATCCTTCCTTTTATGTGTCCGTGTGGATGCTGACTGAAGGTAGAGGTGGTTGCAAAGGCACAGATCTCTTCAGGTTCTTGGCCTTCGACCATGGCTTGAGAAGTGATCGTAGTTGAGTCGGTATCGGTCTTCTTAGATCTCTTCGAGCGTTTGATGCGTATCTTCTTCAGACTCCTGATGCATCCTTTAACTGTGCTCTTAGCACCGGGTCTGTCACTGATGCAAACTGAAGGGAGCCCATCACTCTCTCCTGTGGCTTCTTGATATCCAGTCGGATTTCAGTAGTCTCTTGACAGATCCCGCTATCTCTCTCCTCCTCTTTGATGGAATGGAGAGACGGTGTGACTGTAAGTTCCAATGTATTCCAAGCCATTGAAACTCCTGAGCTAGAGATAGTTGAGACTTTTTTATGTTGATCTTGAATCCCAGATGTTCCAGGAACTGGATCACTTTCTTGGATGCCTGTATGCATTCCGTCTCGGATGCTGCCCACACCAGCCAATCGTCCAGGTAGGCTACCACCTGGACATCTTCTAGGCGTAGTTGTTGAACGACTGCATCTGCAAGATTTGTAAAGATCCTTGGGGCTAGGTTTAGTCCGAAGGGCATGGCTCTGAAGACGTATTTCTTCTTCTGTAGCCTGAATCCTAGGTAGGAGGAGAGTGGGCAATTGATTGGAATATGCCAATAGGCATCTGCCATGTTTATAGAAGGGTTAACATCCTGAACTTGTAGTTTTCTATGAACTTGTTGAGTGGCGACTAGTCCAAAATGACTGTGAGTTTATCTGAGTCCTTCTTGGGAACACAAAACAGCCATCCTTGGAATTTGATGGACTTTGCCCTCCTGATCACCCGTTTGCTCAAGAGCTCTGGTATATTCTTCCAGGATGGGGGTGGAGTGTTGGAAGAACTGAGGAAATGATGATGGAGCTGTCCTCCAGCTCCAACCAAGTTCATTCTTGATTAGGCTGTGGGCCCAGGGATCAAAGGTCCAGCGATCCTAAAAAGTTTGGACTCTTCCTCCTACCGGAAGCATCTCATTGCTTCGGTTGTGCGGAGGACTTGCCTCCTTGACCGTGCCCTCCCTTATGCCCTCTTCTTCTTGAGGGGCGTGTAGAGGAGCCTCTGTTTGGCACTCTACCTTTAGGGCCAAAGGTAGTGGTCTGCCTTTCATAGGCGGGAGTGAAGACTGGTGACTGGGTCACCATCTGCTGGGGTACCATCTGGTAGGTGGGTTGGGGTTGTGCCACCATCTGGGGCACCGCGGTCATCGGAAGTTGCTGTTGTTGTCTGACAGGGCAAGAGGGCAACCTTGGTCTCTTTGTCTTCCTCTTCGGTTGGGGACCCTTATCCAGGGAAGACTTCCTCTTAGCCGACATGCCCCACTTTTGGAGAAGATTCCTATTCTCCGTGGCCGCCTTGTCGACTATTTCCTTGACCACTTCACTCAGGAAGAGGTCCTTTCCCCAGATATTGGAAGATATCAGCTTCCTGGATTCGTGCTTCACCGCAGCCAAAGCAAACATGAACTCCCTACATGCTCTTCAGGCCCTAACAAAGCCATATAGGTCCTTGACCAGCATTGCCAAATGTGATTTGGCCACGACCATAAACATGTCCGGGGATCTATGATCACTTGCCACTGCCTCTAATTTGGAGGGACAGAGAAGCGGCAAGCCTTTCCTTTGTCTCTTGCTCTCTATGCAAGAGAAAGTCAGACAACTTAAGGAGGTTTTCTCTGAACTGGCGTCCAGCAATATCCGCCTCCAACTTCCCAACTGAGAAGGTAAGATGAATTTCCTTCCAGTCTTTGTCATCCGTAGGCAGAGCTAGGGATAAAGGTTTACACTCCTCAAGTGTAGAACAAGGTTTCCCAGCTTCTACTGCCTTTATCACTGCCTTGAACCCCTTTTCCGCAAAGGGAAAGCCCACTTTAGCTGAAGCAAGAAAAGAAGGGTGCTTCTTACTTAGGGCTGGCACTTTAGAATTAGTGAAGCCCCTGTCTTTCAGATTGCGAGCCATCAAAGCTTGAGCTTTCCCATGGTCGAGAACTACAACCTCTTTCTGCTTTGTCTCCTCCTTGGACACAGGTTCCGCCTTCAAACGGATGAAGTCGTCTGGGTAAGACTCAAAGCTGGGCCAAAAGTTGACATCCTTAATGAGGACGCCTCCCAGCTTCTCTGAAATAAAGATCTTCCCGTTTGTAATTGGCATGTACTCTGCATGCCTCCAAGGGTTTACTTCAGAGCATGAAGGAAGATCCTTCACAAGAGTCTCTTGTGAAACCCATGGGAAGCTGCGAGATGGTGTATCTCTTTCCTCAATGCAGCTTCTCTTTCTTCGTTTTGCTTACGAAGAATCTCCATCATTGGCATGAGACTAGCCAGGCCTTTTCCCATTTCGTCAGATGGAGGAGCATGAGACGTAGAGGGCACTGGTTCTGGGGCTGGAACAGACGAAACGGACACTGATTCGACTTCATCCTCTTCAGTTTCAGGAGCCAAGGTAGACTCCTCTTCTTGACCTTCCGCAAGAAGGTCCTTCTCGGTGTCTTCCGAAACCTCTGACATCCTCTCATCTAGATGGATGTCCTTCATCGCGTCCGAGACAACCGTATCCACGAAAATCTGGACGCAAGGGATCTCAGGGTGAGGCAGTGGTATGATGGCATCCGCAGTTGGCTTTGGGAACAGATAGGCCCGCATCCGTTCATTCCGAAGGTAAGGCCCCCTGGCATTTTTCTGGAAGCCACGAACCCATCTGCGCAGCTTACTCTGTGCTGCATCCCTTGACTACATTGTCTTGTGGTCATCAAAGGCCTCAGTAACCAAGGCTTTGCATGCATTACATACCTGGGGGTCCCAATACTTGAGAGTTCCCTTGGTGATGAAACAAGAGGGAGTGCGCCCTGCACTCCTCATGGACGCAGAAGTCCCTGCTCCTAACATTGCAGAAGACTCGCACGCACTTAGATTGGTCAGCCTGTGAAGAGAGGAAAACTAAATGAGTATATGGTAGTTCATCTGACCTGATAAACTAAAAAATATTAATATTTTTGCATTTTTATTGCATATAGCTTAGGATAGACAAGCTAGAAAAGAATTAGGAAAGACATACATGTGTTTCCTGTCCAACCAATTGCTGTGACCTTCCTTAAAATTAAAGCCTAGGGTTATCCTATTCAGGAATCCCAATGGAAGAGTTCTACCTTGGAAGGATAGATAAGTGTAACTTAACACTGACTTCCAAAAGGTAGTATATGGAAAGAAATCTTCCTTTCCTTATATAGTATGGTCTCAACAATAGACTGTACATGGACACACAGGGTATGTTGGAAATTTAACTATGTATACTTTATACTATAGCTTTCTATTTGCAGTATCATCTATACTGCAAATATACTGGCCATTGTATAGTCATATACTGTATTTCTAGCCGGCATGATGCCGGCAAGGCTAGAACCTAGGGTGGGGCAATGCTGGGGTGGTGGCCCACACTAGTCCAGCCGGCACCTTGCGGGCTAGGGTAGTGGCCGGCAGCATTAACCAGGCCGGCAGCTGCCAGCTAGGTTAGTACCCGGTGGCACTAGCCGATAGAGAAAGAAAGCAAGGAGTGAAGGGTGATGTAAGAGCTCAGTTTTACTACCTTCCTCCAGAACGAGGGTTGAAATGGAAAGGAGAATGTATCATTCAGGCTTCCACCCAACCACAAACCATTGCCGGTCTCTGCCGGCCACTGGTCTGTGAATGGCAGTCCAAGAGAGGACTGAAGAACCCTCTACAGTAAAGGGATCTCCTGATGGCATCCGGCCCAGCCGGCACAGCTTTCCCGGAGCCTTGCGTCCATAAGGAAAAGCTGAGCGACTAAGCTACTACAAGCAGAAGCCCCGGCCGACCCCACAACCTGCCGGAAGCAGTGAGACTGTCGGACAACGGCCAAAGGGTTGCAATGGCTAGGCCATCACTAAAGGACAGAGGAGGGGGGGAAGGGTCCTGTATGAGGTATGGAATGAGATGACAGGGTTGCCAGTCCATCCACACCTTTAAGAAACTGTTTCGGTATCGGCGCCATCCTAGGTGGTAGGAGAATATCTATTCTCCAGCCTAGGGTCTGCCAATACAGTTAAGGGGGCGGCAGCAAGCTTACTGCCGCCTCTTAAGCTGAGAAACAGATTCCAGCTAGGGTCTGCGAGCACAGGACTAGTCTACTAGACAGAAGGTGGCAATATCATATAACCCCTTCAGGTGCGGTCTAGGGAGGTCTAGCCTCCTACGCCGGCAGCGTAGTCTACTAGACAGAAGGTGGCAATATCATATAACCCCTTCAGGTGCGGTCTAGGGAGGTCTAGCCTCCTACGCCGGCAGCGTAGTCCGACAACTCGAGACATGACCAACTAGGGTTGTAGCCTAAGGCTATACTCAAGAGGGAAGGAGGGATTACCCTTAAATCTCCATTGGAGATGAGTATCGCTTTATATAATAATTCTAGGAGATATCTATCTTCGCCTGAATTGATAAAACGATACACGAGGGTAACCGGGGAACATGTATGAAAGTATACTAAAGCCACTAGGCTACTAGCAGGAGAGAATCCACTACCTTAATCACTGAAAACTCTCGTATACTATCTCAGAAGAGGAAAATTTATATGCAATCAATGTATCTTACATGTATAAATTGCCTAAATAGCTACATTTAATTTAATAACACTAGGAATATCTATTATATCATGCATGAAAGTAAACTAAAACGCCTAGGCTAGGAAGCCTAGCATATGCAAGGTTTGGTTACCTAAATCGCCGAAACTATTGCGAATACAATCGGCATAATATAATTACCTCCTAGCAATGAAGACTGAATAGCTATAATTATTCATGCTATTTATACCGGGAAAGTCGTTCTGGCTAACTAAATAACTCATGCGTTACGAACGACAGCGCCCATGACGCCTCCGATTCAGGCAACAGCTCTCCCACTTCATTTAACCTAATTTCACTATAAGACAAGAGCTAAATTTTATACAATGTAAAGATCAAATACTCAACTTTCCAGAGGCAGAAGAGGCTGGAGATTGCATGAAAATCCAAAGAGATAAGCGAAAACACGAGAGAGAACAGGAAAATCACCGAGCTAGTAGCACTACGCTTAAAGGAATAAACATGGCGGCGACAATGGCACTATCTAGATGCTGAAGGTAGTAACGGAGGAAGGGTACCTTGATGACGGCTCCCCTTCTATTTATGTCACTTTCCCCCTCGAAGCGAAAACGCTACTCAGGGTGAAGATTGCTGTGTGTCGTATCAAGACATATGTCTCCTGATATTATGCGATATCCTTGAGAGAAATTTCAAGGATATTTGCGCCAGGAGTTAGAATTCTTGAGACCTAAATGTAATTCTCTGGGAATATCACTGTAGTCAAATATACCCTAGGAAGCTACTTAAGGAACCTTCCATCAGGACAACATGGGCTGAGCCAATATATATATATATATATATATATATATATATATATATATATATATATATATATATATATATATATATATATATATATATATATATATATATATATATATATAATTATCCTATGGCTAGTGACTGGGAACCAAACATATAATATTATATATATTACGACTGACAAGTTAATCAACCTCTCATTCCAAACTCGCTTGTTTACTTTTATATTAAAACTGTTACACTTTAAAATATGATTAAACTAATTCTGAGAGAGTTAAATAACTCTCAGACAACAATAATTAGAACACTGAATATCCAAAGGTCTATTAAGTACACTCAAAACTAAACAGGGTAAGTACTCTTGAGTATTATTCAAAACTTACCGTGGTTAACAGGATACAAGCGGAATCTGATTCTAAACAATGATGATTGGAATAATACTCTTTACAAAAATAAATATATTCTATATAAATTACAACACATTGAAAAGAATTACATAATAACAAAATAAATCACTTGAATTATTAAGTCTGAACAAAATTTAAGTTAGACAAAAATGATACAATCTGAAAATCATATATGAACTTCAGACTTGACCTATTAAACCTGAATAAACCTTAGACTATGACAAAAGAAATAATGCTATGTAAAATTATACAAAAGCTTAAAATTAAATTTTAATAATACAATATTCAAGTTTGATACTTAATGAAAATAAGAGAACCAGATCACGATACAAAATCTAACTTTAACTTTCCTACGGGGCCGTTTACAAAACTTCACACAATACTAACACTCACCCTAATACAATGAATTCAAAATCACCATTTCGTCTTACGTATCTTTTCTACACATGATTTGCTTTTGGGCAAAGAGTCATTTAGGTGAGGTCACACTGAACATTTTCAAAAACAATACACTGGGTTGCTTGCGAGAGTGAGAGAGGTGCGAAGATGACAATTTTAAGGCTAGTAATCTCTTATCTGTATCTCTAACCCAGGTGTCATCTTTCTACATGAAATTCAGCAACTTCCAGAAAATTCCCGAACTGAGGTCTGGAAGTGTGGGGGCCGAGCAAGGCGCCAGAGTTGCCAAGTATCGCTCTCCTGAACGCTACTCACGCCACGCCAGACAGCTCTCTCAGTTAGTTAGCTCTACCAACCCTTTGTCACCGAAATAAAAAAAAAAGATAACATCCTATCACCAGGCCTTTTGCAAAATTTCTAAGGCATGTTGTACAGAATTTTCCAAAGCACATGTTACTGAGCATTCTCTCTCAAACATGATGCAATACCTCATAAAATATAAAAGAATATTACCTAAGTCCTTGTTTATATCTTGCACGAATCCTACAACAATCTCAAATACATTGGGTAAGATTTTGTAACAAACATATGTGAAATAAAAAGCTATTTCTTAAAAATAACATAAATTTACATATACTAACTTGAATAAAGAATACAATGAAATTCCCGGCGAAAGTCTTACGTAATATACATAAAATACTTACATCTACATGAGAGGAGCTCATTTTACAGGCTGGCTATAGTCTCTTCAATGTACAAATAGAATGTGAATAAAATTATGAATAAACTATATTTACTCTACACTAGACCAGCTTTGTAAGATAACTCTCCACAAAAAAAGATTATTTTTTTTCGTGCCTGAATCCATTGGTTTGGCCCAAGATATATAATCTGCAGCCACGTTATCTTTACAGGATATATGCTTTACATTAATACAATATGGTTGCAAACATAATGACCACATAATTAACCTTTGATTATTATTTTTCATCCTATTCACAAAAGTTAAGAATTATGATCCAAGTACAATGTAGTCTCATTCTGTGGTCGATTTTCATAAATTTCAACCTTCCTTATTCCTGTGACGAACATTAGAAGTTCCGTTTCAACTATCAAGTGAACTCGTTTCTTCTTCTTCAGCTTCGACGTCATAAAATAAGCAGGGTGAAGAATTCCTTCCTTATCTTTTTGCAATAAGACAGCTCCAATCCCGTTATCCAACGCATCCACTTGGATAAGGAATTTTTTGTTGAAATCTGGTGCTTGAAGTTTCGGTTTCGAAGTTAATATGCTCTTCCTTAGATTTTTCCTTATCTCTTGATAATATAAGTCCAGTCACTGCTATCCTCCAAAATCCGGAATGGTTCTTGGAACTCGTTTGTGAGAGGGAATCTCCTTTCCGATGTATAGACCAACGCCCAGCGTCCTACCGTAACCTGTCTGTTCTTTTTTTTCATGCCAAACATTTTCTTCATTCATCCTTGCCTTGTTTTCACATATTCCATAGGAAAATTTCCTTAACTTGCTGATTCCTTTCCTAAAATCCTTGACATTTCCTTCGTCCATTTCCTCTCGATCTTTCCCTTTTCCTACCATCATTTTCTTTAGTCCTTTGCTGAAGGGTTCTCTTCATACTTCGACCGGGCATAAGGGATCTTCCTTGATGCAATCGTTGGGCTTTACAGCAGTCTGACATATGTGACATGCACGGCAATACTGGCCCTTGTCCTAATGCATGCCAAGCCAGAAAAAGTGTTCAATTATCTTCTCCGTCATCTTCCTTATCTCCATATGTCCCATCTCGTGCGCAACCACAATCACCTGTCTTCTCATCAGTGTGGAAATCAATATTTGGCGACATATCCCCTATTCGGCATTCTCAGGGATATCGGTGGGTCTATGCTTCCTCATAAGCAACCCATCCTTAATACAATGATAAAGTTTGATACTCAATGAAAATAGATAACCAGATCACGATACAAAATCTATCTTTCCTACGGGGGCATTTACAAAACTTCACATAATACTAACACTCCCCCTAATACAATAAATTAAAAGTCACCATTTCATCTCACATATCTTTTCTACACTCGATTAGCTTTGGGGCACAGACTCACTTAGGAGAGGACACACTGTACGTACTGAACACTTTAAAAAATAATACACTGAGTTGCGTGCGAGAGTGGGAGAGGTGAGGAGATGACAATTTTAAGGCTGGTAATCTCTATCTGTATCTCTAACCCTGGCGTCACCTTTATATACGAAATTCAGCAACTTTCAGAAAATTTCTAGACTGAGGTCTGGAAACGTGGGGACCGAGCAAGGCGCCAAAGTTGCCAAGTGTCGTTCTCCCGAACACTACCCATGCCACGCTAGACGGATCTTTCAGTCAGCTAGCTCCGCCCAGCCTGTGTCCCCGAAATAAAGCAAAGATATCACCCTATCACCAGGCCTCTCGCGAAATTTCTAAAGCACATTGTACATAATTTTTTAAAGCCTATGTTACTGAACATTCTCTCTCAAACATGACACAATACCTCATAAAATATAGAAGAACATTGCCTAAGCCCTTAATCATATCTTGCACGAATCCCACAACACTCTCAAAAAGTTTACGTAAGCCTCCGTAGCTAAAATAGGTGAAATAAAACGTTAATTCTTAAAAACAACATAAATTTACAGAGACTAACTTGAATAAACACAAAGAAATTCCCAATGAAAGTCTCACTTAATTTACATAAAATACTCACATCTACACGAAAGGATTCATTTTACGGGGTGGCTATCGTCTCTTCAATGAATATAATGAAACAAATAAAATCATGAATAAACTATTATATTTACTCTACACTACACCAGCTTTGTAACATAACTCTCCCAAAACAAATTTATTTATTTCTGGCCTGAATCCATAGATTCAAACCGAGAGAAATAATCTGCAACTACAGTATCTTTACCGGGTATATGCTTTCATTAATACAATATGGTTGCAAATATAATGACCACCTAATTAACCTTTGATTATTATGTTTCATCTTATTCACAAAAGTTAAAAGGAGTATGATCCGAGTACAATTTAATCTCATTCTGTGGTCGATTTATATATATTCCAATATTCCTTATTGCTGTGATGAACACTAGCAGTTCCGTTTCAACTATTGAGTGGACTCGATGCTTCTTCTTCAGCTTTGACGTCATAAAACAAGCAGGGTGAAAAATTCCTTCATTATCTTATTGCAAAAAGACAGCTCCAATCCCGTTGTCCAACACATCCATTTGCATAAAGAATTTCTCGCTGAAATCCGGTGCTTGAAGTAACGGCTTCAAAGATAATATTCTCTTCCTTAGATTTTTCCTTTTTCCTTGTATCTCGATAACATATATCCAGTCACTGCTCTCCTCCAAAATCCAGAAGGGTTCTGGGAACTCATTGGTGAGAGGGAATCTCCTCTCCGATGCGTAGACCAACACCTGCCGTCCTACCGTAACCTGTCTGTTCATTCTTTTCATGCCAAACACTTTCTTCACTCATCCTCGCCTTGTTTTCACATTTTCCATAGAAAGATTTCCTCAACTCGCAGATTCCTTTCCTCAAATCCTTGACATTTCCTTTATCCATTTCCTCTCGATCTTTCCCTTTTCCTGCCAACATTTTCTTTGGTCCTTTGCTGAAGGGTTCTCTTCATACTTCCACCAGGTGTAAGGGAGCTTCCTTGAAGTACTTGTTGGGCTTTTCAGCTGTTTGACATACATAACATGCACGGCAAAACTGGCTCATGTCCTTATGCGTGCCAGGCCAGAAAAATGGTTTCATTATCATCTCCGTCGTCTCCCTTATTCCCGTATGTCCCGTCTCGTGCGCGACAGCGATCACCTGTCTTCTCAACGTTGTGGGAGTTAATATCTGGCGATATATCCCCTATTAGGCATTCTCAGGGATATCAGTGGGTCTATGTTTCCTCATAAGCAACCCATCCTTAATAAAATGTTCAAGTTTGATAATTAATGAAAATAGATAACCAGATCACGATACAAATTCTAACTTTCCTACAGGGCCGTTTACAAAAATCTATACAATGCCCACACTCACCCTTACACAATGAATTCAAAATCACCATTTCGTCTTACGTATCTTTTCAACACACGATTTGCTTTGGGGCACAAAGTCACTTAGGAGTGGACACACTGAACAATTTAAAAAACAATACACTGGGTTGCGTGCGAGAGTAAGAGAGGTGAGGAGATAACAATCTTAAGGCTGGTAATCTCTGTCTTTTTCTTTAACCCTGGTGTCACCTTTACATATGAAATTCAGCAACTTCCAGAAAATTTCCGGACTGAAGTCTGGAAGCGTGGGGGCCGAGCAAGGCACCAAAGTTGCAAAGTATCGCTCTCCCGAACGCTACTCATGCCACACCAGACTGTTCTTTCAGTCAGCTAGCTCCGCTAACTCTTTGTCCCCAAAATAAAACAAAGATAACATCCTATCACCAGGCCTCTCACGAAATTTCTAAAGCATGTTGTACATAATTTTTTAAAGTCTATGTTACTGAGTATTTTCTCTTAAACATGATGCAGTACCTCATAAAATATAGAGGAACATCACCTAAGCTCTTGTTCATATCTTGCACGAATCCCACAACAATCTCAAAAAGATTACGTAAGCCTTCGTAGCAAAAATACGTGAAATAAAAAGCTAATTCTTAAAAACATCATAAATTTACATATACTAGCTTGAATATATACAATGAAATTCCCAATGAAAGTCTCACGTAATTTACATAAATACTTACATTGACACGAGGGGAGCTCATTTTACGGGATGACTATTATCTCTTCAATGTATAAAATGAAATATAAATAAAATCATGGATAAACTATTGTATTTACTCTTCACTAAACAAGTTTCATAAGAATATATAGATTAATTCTTTCAGTCTGGTACCCATAAACTTTACTATAGAAAATGAATAAAATAACAGTATCCCATCTTTCAGTATCCCCTCTTTAGACTTACATGCAGATAAAACGGATTTTGAGCAAAGCGAAATATCTATTTTTGGGTGATATAGCCATGTCGTCCTGATGGAAGGTTCCTTTAGGTAGCTTTCTAGGGATATTTGGCTACAGTGATACTCCCAGAGAATTGAACACAGGTCTCCAGAATTCTAACTCCTGGCGTAAGTATCCTTAATATAACTCTTAAGGATATCGCATAATATCAGGGTACGTATTTCTTGATACGACACATAGCATCTTCACTCCGAATAGAGTTTTCGCTTTGAGGGGGAAAAAAGGTGAAATTGAAGAGGAGCCATTATCAAGGTTACCCGGTGGATCCCCTCCCAGTACTACCACGATGTACTATTCCTTGTTGCAATTAAGCATGTATAAACGCAGAGAGAGTAGTTTCAGGTGGGGACTTTGTTACATAGTTGTATACTCATTGTAGAAAGGAGGGAGGGTCCATCAGGATGACATGGCCATATCACCCAAAACTAGATTTTCCGCTTTGCTCAAAATCTGTTTTTTGGGCTCAGCCATGTTGTCCTGATGGAAGTTTACCAGAGAATCACTTGAAAGTACTATATCTGTGGGTTTGTATAAGTGCCTTTACTTTGACTCAGTTCCTTATGTGGACTCCCAGACCTAACTTAGGGCTTCCTGCCCCCTGCAGGGAAATTGTCGATCCCGACTATAAGGCGTCAAAGTTGTATTTCGTAGGAACAAGGTGGAACTTTTAAGTGATTACCAGGTTGTTCTTACAGAGGTATACTGACAAGTATATTTATTTTAAGGAAAAATAAATGGCTCTGGAATATTTATTCGATTTCATGCAGGGCGAAAAGACGCAGATACATTTTATGTATTTATTTGTATAGACAAATGTAAATACAACGAATGTATCGTAAATAGAATCCTTTAACAATTCAAAATCTTCAAGGCATATATATATTTGTAACCTGTAAGGGAAGAAATACATAAATGGGTTAGTCACAGGTGCCACTCAGTATTGTGAAATTGTTTAATTGATTTCACTTAGATGTTGGATATGTTTCAACACTGTGTACGAATGTTCAAACGGCACTAGTGTTATTGGTTAGATTCTACACCTATATAGAACAGTCCGAGATTCACTATAGTGATCTCCATTGATGGGTCCTACACTTAAAGATGCTAATACTTAAACACCCCATATACTGTTAAGTCCCAAACAGTTCACTGTTCATCGCAGCAGTAGACAACAGGTTTTATAACACTACCTGTCGGCACCACAAAGTGTTTTATTTCATGCACTTGCTTCGCATAATGTTTATAGAAGACTAGAAATTTCCACCCTGTATATGAGCGGAGTCTAACAAAGTCAATATGCTGAAAGAAGTTCAGCAAGGAAGCATCTTCTCTAGGATCGTGAGCTGCGGGTGTACTGTCAGGATCCGCTCTGCGAATAAAGTAGGCGAGTTTCGCCCTCAGTTGTTTTAGGGATAAGTTTGATCCTGAGGTTTTGCCTAGGAAGAGCTGTCCTTCCTTGAAGTCTGAAGTTCGAAGATATACCTTAAGAGACACTAATGGACATAGAGAGACATCTTCCTTCAGAGGGTAGATTCTCCAAGGAACCCACCTTTTGGTGGGCAGCTCGTTTTTGGCGAGAAAGGTAGGATCGGGAAAAAGATTCAGTTCTCCCTCTTCTGTAAGCTGAATATGGCCCTCGTTTCTAGATAGGGCCACTATTTCACTAACTCTAGCCCCTGAGGCTATACCGAATAAGAATATCACTTTTTGTGTTAGATCCTTTAGGGTACAATCTTTGTTGTTCAATTTCAAAGTGTACTGCAAGACTTTGTCCAAGGCCCATGATATGGTTTTTGGAGGGGTTGCTGGTTTGAGTTTAGCGCATGCTTTCGGAATCTTATTGAAGATTTCGTTCAACAGGTCCACCTGGAAGGCGTAAAGAAGAGGTCTAGTCAAAGCTGACTTACACGTAGTTATCGTGGTGGAAGCCAGGCCTTGCTCATGAAGGTGGATGAAGAAGGAAAGGCAGAAGTCTATCGTGATTTCTGCCGGTCTGTTTGCTTTGACAAAGGAGACCCACTTCTTCCAAGATGATTCATATTGTCTTCTGGTTGACTTTGACTTGTATTCTTCTATAAAGTCGATGTTGTCTTTTGAGATCCCGAACCTTTTCTTGGCTGCTAAGACGAGAAAATCATAAGATGTAGGTTTTGGGTTCTCAATGATGAAGCGTAGACAGTCGACTTCTGAACCAGTTAGGATAGAACTGGGTTCGGTAGAGGAAACAGCCACAGCTTCAGTTCTATCACTAGAGGGAACCATTTGCTCTTGGGCCATTTGGGGCCCACTACTGCTGCTTCCCTTGAAGGATCTCAGCTTGTTGAGGACCTTTAGCAGGAGATTTGTTGGCAGGAACAGATAGATATGATTCCATCTGTTCCAATCGAGTGACATGGCGTCCATCGCTTCTGCCCGAGGGCCTCGTATGGGGCCACATATCGAGGTAGTTTCTTGTTGTCGCTCGTTGCGAAGAGGTCGATCTGTAGTTCTGGGACTTTTTTCAGGATGAAGGAGAATGAGTCTGCATCTAGGGACCATTCTGACTCTATCGGTTTTCGCCTGGATAGAGCGTCCGCCGTCACATTGCAGAACCCTTGTAGCTGAACTGCTGATAGGTGCTATCTTTTCTTTCTTGCCAAGCGAAAGATGGCCAACATCACGTGACTGATGTAGGGCGATCTGAAGCCTTGTCGGTTCAGACATTTCACTATCACCTCGCAGTCCAAGACCAACTTGATGTGGGCCGATCTGTGAGGGGATAGTTTCTTCAGCGTTAGGAAGACTGTCATGGCTTCCAGAATGATGTGAAAGGTCTTGAACTGGTGTGCCCAGTTCCCTTGTACTTTCCTTTGCTGGGAATGGCCTCCCCATCCTTCTGGTGAGGCATCTGATTGGATAACTACTGATGGTTGAGGTGGTTGTAAGGAAATAGTCCTTGCTAGGCTCTTGACCTCTGACCACGGCCTCAAAAGCAATCGCAGTAAGGTCGATGTCAATCTCTGTTGATCTCTTCGAGCGTTTTCTGCGTGTATTCTCCAGACTCCTGGCGCATCCTTCAGTTGTGCTTTCAGCACTGGGTCTGTTACTGCTGTGAACTGGAGAGAGCCCAGTACTCTTTCCTGTTAGCATCTTGAAATCTTGTTGGATTTCAGTAGTCTCTTGACAGAACCCGCAAGCTCTCTCCTCTTCTTCCGTAGAATGGAGAGGATGTGACTGCAAGTTCCAATGGATTCCTAACCATTGAAACTCTTGAACTGGAGAGAGGCAAGACTTCTTGTAATTGATCTTGAAGCCCAGATGGTCCAGGAACTGGATCACCTTCGTGGCTGCCTGCAGACAAGCAGTCTTGGATGCTGCCCACACCAGCCAGTCATCCAGGTATGCTGCTACCTGAATGCCATCTAAGCGTAGCTGTTGCACGACTGTGTCCGCAAGTTTTGTGAATATCCTTGGGGCTATGTTTAGTTCAAAGAGCATGGCTGTGAAGACATACTTTGTCTTCTGTAGCCTGAATCCTAGGTAGGAGGAGAGGGGGCGGCTGACTGGTAGATGCCAGTAAGCATCTGCCAGGTCTATTGAGACTGCGTACGGCCCTTTCGGTAACAGGGTCTTTATGTGTTGTAGAGTTAACATCCGGAACTTGTTGTTCTCGACGAACTTGTGGAATGGAGACAAGTCTAGAATGACTCTGAGTTTGTCCGAGTCTTTCTTGAGAACACAAAACAGCCTTCCCTGGAATTTGATGGACTTTTGTTTTCCTTATGATCCTTTTGTTCATGAGTTCTAAGGTATATTCATCCAATAAGGGGATGGAGTGTTGGAAGAATTGAGGAAAAGAAGGAGTTTTATTCCATTTCCACCCTAGTCCATTCTTGATTAGGCTGTGGGCCCAAGGATTGAAGGTCCACCGATCCCGAAAGTGGAAGAGTCTTCCTCCTACCTGCAGCATCTCATTGTTGAGATGATCCGGAGGGTTTGTCACCCTGACCACGTCCTCCTCTACCCCTTGAGGGGTTTCTTGAGGAGCCTCTTCTAGATCCTCTAGCTTTAGGGCGAAAGGTCGTGGTGTGCCTCTCAAAGCCTATGTTAAAGGCTGGTGACTGAGCTACTAACTGCTGGGACACCATTTGGAAAGTGGTTTGCAGCTTGGACACCATTTGGGGCACTGTGGTCATGGTAACCGTGGGATGCTGTGCAGGTCAATGATGCACGCGTGGCTTCTTCGTTTTCCTGTTCTTGGATTGGGGACCAGCGTCAGAGGATGATTTCCTCTTGGAAGACATGCCCCCCTTTTGGAGAAGGTTCCTATTCTCCATGGCAGCTTTAGCAACAACCTCTCGGACTGATTCTTTTGGGAAGAGATCCTTGCCCTAGATACATGAAGTAATCAACTTCCTGGGCTAGTGTTTGACCGTTGCTTTGGCAAACATGTGCTCTCTAGAGGCCCTCCTTGCCTTCACAAAAGCATACATGTCCTTTACAAGGGCATGGTTTGCCTGCAACAACTGCTTTTAGCACGCAGTGGAGAGCTTTAACCGAAAAGGGAAAAGCTCGGGAGGACGGAGCAAGGAAGGTAGGGTGCCTCTTGCTCAAATCAGAAACCTTCGAATTTGTATAGCTGGCTTTCTTCAGGTTCCCCGTCAAGAGGGCCTGCGCCTTGTCATGATCAAAGACCATGACCTCCTTAGGTTCCATCTCTTCTTTAGATGCTGGTTCAGTCTTCAATCTCACGAAGCATTCCAGCTAAGCCGAAAAGTTCAGCCAGAATTGGAGATCGTCGAGGGGTATGGCCCTCATCTTCTCAGAGATGTAGAGTTCCCCATTCATCATGGGCATGAACTCCGCATACCTTCAGGGGTTGGTTTCGGAGCATTGGGGTAAGTCAGAGACTTTGACATGCTTGTAGGAGCCGCTGTAAGCGGCAGAGCAGTGCCCTTCTCAAACTTCCCTCCTCATCTTTTGCTGTTCCTTGCGCATTGTGTCCATCATCAATTGGATCTGCACCATGAGCGCTTTGCCCTCGGATTACAGCGGGTTCGGTTGAGGGATTGGGGCCGAAGAGGTTGACGGTGCAGGTTGATATGCCGTCACAGACAGTAAAGGGTCTTCCGTCACTGTCGATACAGATCCTTCTTCCTCCTCGGGTGGCTGGGCCACCTCTTCTTCAGGTTCTTCTTGTAGAAGATCCTTTTCGGTGTCTGAGGACACCTCTGACATCCGTTCCTAATGGATGCCTATGCCTTCTAGATCCTTATTGATGTCAGCTTCTATCGTCAGTTGTATGAAGGGAGGCTTGACCTGTGCCTGAGGCACAACCGTGTCAGATTGGGCCTTAGGGAACAGAAGGCTTCTCATCGTTTCGTTTGGCAGGTAAGGTGCCGGAGAGTTCTTTTGTAACCCTCTTCCCCACCTTCGAAGCGTTTCCCTCGCAGTATCCCTCGACTCCGTCAACTTGGGATCACCGAAACCCTCGAACATCAAGACCGAACAGACGATGCAACCCTTCGGATCCCGATACCTCAGGGTTTCAGTTGCGATAGGGCAGGGGGAATGAGACCTGCACATCTTGTGACCACAAAAGTCCCTGCTTTTGTGGTTGCACTACATAACCGCACACTTCACCTTAGCCTCCTCCTGTAAGGAAAGAAAGAGTGAAATGAGTATGGGGTAATTTATCACACTGATAAATATATTCACATGCATTAAATAGTAATCGTTACTATCATAATTAAAGCTTAGGATAGTAAGCTAGAAAGGAAATAAAAAAGACACATATCTGTGTTTCCTTTCCAGGCAATTGCTGTGACCTCCCTCAATATTAATATATTTAATTTCCTTATTGGGGAAATTAGAGGGTGGAAAAGCTCTAGTACTTAGAGCTGAAGTCAGTGTATACTATCACTAACTCCAGCACAAGTGAAATATTAATACTACAGGGTAATTATTGGTGTTCCGATGATCTAGGATACATCAGAATGTTAAAGGAATGCTCACCTCAACATTTGCTTAGCGGTCTCAACAATGGACTGAGAAAGGATACACAGAGTATGTTGGAAAATCATACTACTGTATGTTATATACTGTAGTTTTCTAACTGCTGTATTGTTATACTGCAGGAATACTGGCTACAGTATTTTATAATCTTATAATGTAGTTCTGCCGGTATACTACTGGCCTAGGCTAGTACCTGGCAGCACTAACCGACAGAGAGAGAGAAAGAATGGAGAGAAGGACTACCGTATTATTATAGTTTAGTAGAATAATTAGGGTTCTAGGGACTACTGTCTCACTGCCTTCTTTCCAGAATGAGGATTCAAATGGAAGGGGAGAGATTGTATTAATTCTAGCTTCCATTCAGCCACAATATCTGTTGCCGGCTCCACTGCCAGTTACAGGGTTTGTGGATGGCAATCCAAGGGAGGACTGAAGAATACTCAAAGTTGTAATGGGTCTCCCACCGGCAGCCGTCAGGGCCGGCTCAACCTTTCCTGGAGCATTGCTTCCATTAGGAGGGAAGGTCGAAGCGACAACCTAACCGCCTTTGTAGGAGCCCGATCGGCATCGTAATCAGCCAGGCAAGCAGGGTGATTGTAGAATGCCGGCCACAGGGATTGTGACGGCTAGGCCGTCACTAAAGTACAGGAGGGGGAAGGGAAAGGGCCTTATTTTTGTGAGCATGTATGCCTCCTGCTTTCAGCTGCAAATCAAGGAAACATAGTTTCCTATGCCGGCGTCATCTTGGGCGGCAGAGGAATAAAGATTCCTTAGCCTGAGACACTGCCGGATATAAGATATGTCTTCTAGTCCACAAGGGAGAAAGGTGGTGGAAATTGTACTACCACTTTCGGTTGTGGACTAGGGAAGCCGGGCTTCCTATGCCGACAACAGTGTAACCGGCAGAGGAATGACTAATCCCCCATCGGTAGCGTTGCCAGCAACAAGACCGAATACCCTGCTAAATTACTGTCGTATTTCAAAGCCTGGATGCTGGCGGCAAAGAGGATGGACAGAAACGCTATCTCAGTCAAGCCGGAGTACACTACTCTATGGCAAGACCAAAGATAGGGTTGCCGCCTGGGCTGGCGGCACTCAGGGGGAAGGAAGGGTTTATTCTCGTTTCTCTAAAAGAGAAGAGTATCGAATTATGATAGTAATTCTAGGAGATATTTATATCTCCGATTGAATAAATAAAGCAATACGAGAGGATAAACGGGGATAACGTTACTAAAGTATACTAAAACGTGTTAGGCTAGCCTCGAGTCGGAATCTTGGCTAAGCTAATACCACCGAGGCCCTATCGTATACGATCGAAACGTTTTATCAAAAGAGGAAATATTACATATGTAAATCTTATCTTCACTAGTATAATTTGCCTAAATAGCTAGAATTTCATTATATCTAATTACCGGGAACGTCGTAATACTAACTAAATAAAGCATTTATGGCGTACGACAGTGGTCCAAAATAGCCCTGGCTCTGCTCCACTAAACATATCTAAATTATGCTAATTTAACTGTGAGAAGGGAGCCAAAAATTATACACAGGAAAGATTAAATACTCAACTTTCCAGAGGATGAAGATATTGGAGATTGCATTGTAATAATCCTTGAGAAAAGTAACAACACCGAGTGCGAGTGGGAGAAACACTGTGCTAATTAGCTACTTCAAAAGGAATAGTACGCAGTGGTAGTACTTTTAGGGGATCCACCGGGTAACCTTGATATTGGCTGCCCTTCAATTTTGTTACTCTTCCCCCTCAAAGTAAAACCTCTATTCGGGGGGAAGATTACTATGTGTCGTATCAAGAAATACGTCCCGTGATATTATGCAATATCCTTAAGAGTTATATTAAGGATACTAGCACCAGGAATTAGAATTCTGGAGACCTGTGGTCAGTTCTCTGGGATTATCCCTGTAGCCAAATATCCCTTAGAAAGCTACCTAAAGGAACCTTCCATCAGGACGACATGGCTGAGCCCAAAAATTCAAGTTTTCCTATATGGTTATATAACAATAGCTATTGTTATATAACCAGCGGGTAAGTATGTTCAAAAGTTCATTTTATTATGAAAATATCATATTTCTTTATATAAGATTATATGTGGTCTTGAACGAAATGTTATTGGTAGGTTTTCCATATAGGAAAACTTGAATTTTTGGGCTCAGCCATGTCGTCCTGATGGAAGGTTCCTTTAGGTAGCTTTCTAAGGGATATTTGGCTACAGTGATAATCCCAGAGAACTGACCACAGGTCTCCAGAATTCTAACTCCTGGTGCTAGTATCCTTAATATAACTCTTAAGGATATCGCATAATATCAGGGGACGTATTTCTTGATACGACACATAGTAATCTTCCCCCCGAATAGAGTTTTTACTTTGAGGGGGAAGAGTAACAAAATTGAAGGGCAGCCAATATCAAGGTTACCCGGTGGATCCCCTCCAAGTACTACCTGTGACGGGCCGAGAGAGGAGTGTCAACTCAAAGGCAGATTGGAAACGACTGAGTTATATTGTTGTGGAACACTCTCCTTATATACAAAACCTCAAGGCAACAGGACATGACAAGTTCACAAGACAGACAAAATCACAGAGGAAAAACCAGACTTGAATTTTCATGTTCGTTTTAGTGCGAGGGAAGAGCGAAGATACAACCATAATATATACAAAAGGTATTATGTACAATTGTGTGAAACACAGTTGGTACATGGCTCCCCCCCCCCCTAAAAATGACATACTGTACATGTTAAATAGGGCGCCCTGATCTAGAGAGGCGAACTGTAGGCGGGTCATCTGGCAGAAGATAAGCAGGTTTTAGACGATCAATGGAGACCCAGTCTTCTTTGCCCCGAATGTTTAGGAGGAATGCTTTCGGACTGCGTCGGATCACAAGGTAAGGTCCCGTGTAAGGGGGCGTTAACGGTGGCTTGCTGGTGTCGTTGCGCAGGAAGACATGCGTTGCAGAGTGCAAGTCCATTGGTATGTGATGCTTCGCTGGGGGCTTGTAAGTCTGGCGGCACGGAGTAAATTTTCCCACGACGTGACGTATGCGCTGGAGATCGTCGGAGGAGGTTGTAGAAGGAAAAAACTCGGCAGGGACGACCAACGGGTCGCCATACACCATTTCGGCTGCCGAGACGTCGAGGGCGTCTTTAGGAGTGGTCTTTAGTCCAAGGAGGACCCAGGGAAGCTGAGTAAACCAGTTGCAATCCTTGCAGCGGGACATCAAAGCTGCTTTGAGGGTGCGATGAAAACGTTCAACCATTCCATTGGCAGCGGGGATGTAGGCCGTTGTGTGATGTAGGGTGATGCCCAGGAGATTCGCTAATGACGTCCATAATTGAGAGGTTAAAGTGGTTCCCCTGTCAGAAGTAATATGCTCAGGGATACCGAATCTTGAAATCCATCCAGAGAGTAAGGCAGATGTACAACGAGTGGAGCGGTCGATGACGGTAAACAGGTAACGATGTCCTTGTG
This sequence comes from Palaemon carinicauda, assembly GCF_036898095.1. Taxonomy (NCBI): domain Eukaryota; kingdom Metazoa; phylum Arthropoda; class Malacostraca; order Decapoda; family Palaemonidae; genus Palaemon; species Palaemon carinicauda. The sequence continues at coordinate 41,588,134 of NC_090731.1, read as the reverse complement.
ATGTGGGTAGGGGGCCTACAACGTCGACGTGAATGTGAGCGAAACGACGCTGAGGTTGAGGAAAGGTGCCCACTCCTTAATCCGTGTGTTGATGTACTTTGGAAGTTTGGCAAGAAGTACAGGCACGGACCCAATCCTTAGCATCATTAGAAATGCCGTGCCAAATGAACTTTGCCTTCAGCAGCTGTGCAGTAGAACGGCACGAGGGATGTGAAAGGCCGTGGATGAAATCAAACACCTGTCGGCGCATGGGAGCAGGAATCCAAGGTCGCGGTCTACCAGTACTGACGTCACAGAGGAGGCTGGTGTTGGAGTTTTCGAGGGGAAAATCCTCCCAACGGAGGGACGTGCAGGATGTCCTACAAGCTTGATACTCTGGATCCTGTCGTTGGGCTTCAGCCAGGGCGTTGTAATCCAATCCCAGTTGAATGGCAGCCAACGTGTTTCTTGACAGGGCATCGGCAACGGGATTCATTTTCCCAGGGACGTATTGGAGGGTGCAATTGTATTCAGCCACGGCGGAGAGATGTCGACGTTGACGGGCGGACCAGGCGTCAGACTGTCGAGTGAAGGCGTGCACCAGAGGCATGTGGTCTGTGCGAATGACGAAGGGCGTACCTTCTAAGAAATGGCGCAAGTGACGGACAGCCAGGTGCTGCCAGCAATTCTCGATCGAAGGTAGAATAACCCGATTCTGCTTTGGACAGTTTTCTGCTGAAGAAGGCCAATGGGCGGGGCGAGCCTTTGACCACCTGCTCGAGTACTGCACCAATAGCGACGTCGCTGGCATCGGTGGAGAGAAGGAGAGGGGCGTGTGGGATAGGAAAAGTGAGAGCCGCAGCAGTTGATAGGGCCTTCTTTGCATTGCAGAAGGCCGCTTCTTGAAGGGGACCCCACTTCAAGTCCTTTGGCTTGCCCTTGAGGGAGGCGTAGAGGGGAGCAAGAGTGGCGGCAATGGCTGGCAGAAAGCGGTGATAATAGTTGATCATGCCCAAGAATTCCTGCAGAGCTTTGACGGTCGAGGGCGTGGGGAAATTCTGAACGGCTGCTACCTTCTCAGGGAGGGGATGGACTCCTTCAGGAGTGATACGGTGCCCTAAGAACGACACTTCGTTGGCGCCAAAGGTACACTTGTCGTACCGGACTACAAGGCCGTTTTGTTGCAGGCGGTCGAGCACGATGCGCAGGTGACAGAGGTGTTCCTCTTTTGAGGAGGAGAACACAAGTATGTCGTCCACATAACATACACAGAAAGGGAGGTCCCCTAAGATGCCATCCATGAGACGTTGAAACGTTGCCCCAGCATTACGAAGGCCAAAACAGGAGTAATTGAAGGTGTATGTGCCAAACGGAGTGGTGATGGCGGTCTTGGGGATGTCTTCTGGGTTCATAGGCACCTGATAATACCCCTTCAGGAGGTCGAGCGTAGAGAAAACCTTTGCTTTGTGCAGGTAGGAGGTTACATCGGCAATGTTTGGGAGGGGGTAGTGATCCGGTTCTGTTTGCATGTTCAGGCGCCTGTAATCCCCGCACGGACGGAGGGAGCCGTCTTTCTTCAGAACGATGTGTAAGGGTGACGACCATGGGCTGGAGGCCTTTTGGCAAAGGCCCATTTTCTCCATTTCGGCGAACGTCTGTATGGCGGCTGCCAATCGTTCCGGTGCCAGACGTCTGAATTTTGCGAAGACTGGGGGTCCCGTCGTCTTGATATGGTGATAAATACCGTGCTTAGCAGGAACCGTGGGCGTTTGGCGAAGTTCTGGACGGAAAACTTCCGGGTACGACGTGAGGAGGTGGGCGTAGGCATCCGTGGGTGCGCTGATGTGGAGAGCGAGGTTAGAGGGGGCGGGTTGAAGAGGTGTCGACAAGTACGAGTCCGCGTTGACCAATCGTCGGTGGGCGACATCGACCAGAAGGTGGAAATGAGAGAGGAAATCCGCACCGAGGATTGGCATTGTGACGTCAGCAACGAGAAACTTCCAATTGAATTTACCGTTTCCGAACGATAATGTGAGGCTCTCGTAACCGTAGGTGGGTATCGCAGATCCGTTGGCAGCTACCAAGCGGACGTCGGCAGATGTAGACAGACTACGTCGTGCCTTGAAGAGTTTACTTGGCAAAAGAGAACGACAGGCACCCGTGTCTACCAAAAATCGCACGCCCGTTCCTGCATCCTGTAAAAAGAAAAGATTAGAAACATGGGAGGCCACCGCCACAAGCGATGGCCTACTTACATGTTTTTTGGCTACTGACAATCTTTGGCACATTTCTTTGCGGTTGCCCCGAATCTGAAGTGGTAGTAGCAAAACTGCGGTGGATGGGAGGTAGTAAGTGGCTGTAGAAGTCGTTCGTTGGGGCGCGAGCGATTGGTGGGTGGTGGGCGGCTTTGTCGCCGCTTCGGCACGTCACGGGGTAGGCGTGTATGTCCTACGGCATTCATGTCAGCTTCGGTGTACGTTGAATAGGCATCCTCGTCGTCAGGGGTGGAGGCGTTGATGGAGGTCTTGAAGTGGCAGTCCATAAGGGCGTCGGCTTTGGTCATCAAGTCCTTTATGGGTAAACTATCGACATCGGGTATGGCAGCGCGCACAGGTTCAGGTAACGGCGTATCCAAAGGGCACGGAGTAGGTTTACCTCACGAGGAGAGCTGTCTGTGGCAGGTTGAAGGCGAGCGATACTGGTCATTTCCCTGAGGGCAAGCGAAGCCCTTTGGTCCCCCAACGGTTGTTGCGAGAGCTGAAAAAGCTTTGTTATACGGGCGGCTGGCGACGGCGAGTACTGTTGCAGAAGGTATGATTTGAGGTCGTCATACGCTATTGGGGTGTCTCCTTGTTCACAAAGCCAGTCGGATATTTCTGGGAAGGTGTCCTCGGGTATCGCCGCGAGAACATAATCCGCTTTGGTGGTTGAGCGAGTCACGCCCCTGATACGAAACTGGACTTCTGCGCGCTGAAACCAAGCAAACGCCTCTCCGCTGGCAAACGATGAAAGTTTGAATGGAGAGGCCGTAGCGCCAACTGCCGTAGAGTCCGTCATAGTACCAACGATGGAGTGGCGAGGGGGTGGGGGAGGAAGGCGGTGGAAGCGAGTCGACTTCCGGGGTCACCAATGTGACGGGCCGAGAGAGGAGTGTCAACTCAAAGGCAGATTGGAAACGACTGAATTATATTGTTGTGGAACACTCTCCTTATATACAAAACCTCAAGGCAACAGGACATGACAAGTTCACAAGACAGACAAAATCACAGAGGAAAAACCAGACTTGAATTTTCATGTTCGTTTTAGTGCGAGGGAAGAGCGAAGATACAACCATAATATATACAAAAGGAATTATGTACAATTGTGTGAAACACGGTTGGTACATACCACTGCGTACTATTCCTTTTGAAGTAGCTAATTAGCACAGTGTTTCTCCCACTCGCTCTCGGTGTTGTTACTTTTCTCAAGGATTATTACAATGCAATCTCCAATATCTTCATCCTCTAGAAAGTTGAGTATTTAATCTTTCCTGTGTATAATTTTTGGCTCCCTTCTCACAGTTAAATTAGCATAATTTAGATATGTTTAGTGGAGCAGAGCCAGGGCTATTTTGGACCACAGTCGTACGCCATAAATGCTTTATTTAGTTAGTATTACGACGTTCCCGGTAATTAGATATAATGAAATTCTAGCTATTTAGGCAAATTATACTAGTGAAGATAAGATTTACATATGTAATATTTCCTCTTCTGATAAAACGTTTCGATCGTATACGATAGGGCCTCGGTGGTATTAGCTTAGCCAAGATTCCGACTCGAGGCTAGCCTAACACGTTTTAGTATACTTTAGTAACGTTATCCCCGTTTATCCTCTCGTACTGCTTTATTTATTCAATCGGAGATATAAATATCTCCTAGAATTACTATCATAATTCGATACTCTTCTCTTTTAGAGAAATGAGAATAAACCCTTCCTTCCCCCTGAGTGCCGCCAGCCCAGGCGGCAACCCTATCTTTGGTCTTGCCATAGAGTAGTGTACTCCGGCTTGACTGAGATAGCGTTTCTGTCCATCCTCTTTGCCGTCAACATCCAGGCTTTGAAATACGACAGTAATTTAGCAGGGTATTCGGTCTTGTTGCTGGCAACGCTACCGATGGGGGATTAGTCATTCCTCTGCCGGTTACACTGTTGTCAGCATAGGAAGCCCGGCTTCCCTAGTCCACAACCGAAAGTGGTAGTACAATTCCCACCACCTTTCTCCCTTGTGGACTAGAAGACATATCTTATATCCGGCAGTGTCTCAGGCTAAGGAATCTTTATTCCTCTGCCGCCCAAGATGACGCCGGCATAGGAAACTATGTTTCCTTGATTTGCAGCTGAAAGCAGGAGGCATACATGCTCGCAAAAATAAGGCCCTTTCCCTTCCCCCTCCTGTATTTTAGTGATGGCCTAGCCGTCACAATCCCTGTGGCCGGCATTCTACAATCACCCTGCTTGCCTGGCTGATTACGATGCCGATCGGGCTCCTACAAAGGCGGTTAGGTTGTCGCTCCGGGAAAGGTTGAGCCAGCCCTGACGGCTGCCGGTGGGAGACCCATTACAACTTTGAGTATTCTTCAGTACTCCCTTGGATTGCCATCCACAAACCCTGTAACTGGCAGTGGAGCCGGCAACAGATATTGTGGCTGAATGGAAGCTAGAATTAATACAATCTCTCCCCTTCCATTTGAATCCTCATTCTGGAAAGAAGGCAGTGAGACAGTAGTCCCTAGAACCCTAATTATTTTACTAAACTATAATAATACGGTAGTCCTTCTCTCCATTCTTTCTCTCTCTCTGTCGGCTAGTGCTGCCAGGTACTAGCCTAGCCCAGTAGTATACCGGCAGAACTACATTATAAGATTTTAAAATACTGTAGCCAGTATTCCTGCAGTATAACAATACAGCAGTTAGAAAACTACAGTATATAACATACAGTAGTATGATTTTCCAACATACTCTGTGTATCCTTTCTCAGTCCATTGTTGAGACTGCTAAGCAAATGTTGAGGTGAGCATTCCTTTAACATTCTGATGTATCCTAGATCATCGGAACACCAATAATTACCCTGTAGTATTAATATTTCACTTGTGCTGGAGTTAGTGATAGTATACACTGACTTCAGCTCTAAGTACTAGAGCTTTTCCACCCTCTAATTTCCCCAATAAGGAAATTAAATATATTAATATTGAGGGAGGTCACAGCAATTGCCTGGAAAGGAAAAACAGATATGTCTCTTTTTTATTTCCTTTCTAGCTTACTATCCTAAGCTTTAATTATGATAGTAACGATTACTATTTAATGCATGTGAATATATTTATCAGTGTGATAAATTACCCCATACTCATTTCACTCTTTCTTTCCTTACAGGAGGAGGCTAAGGTGAAGTGTGCGGTTATGTAGTGCAACCACAAAAGCAGGGACTTTTGTGGTCACAAGATGTGCAGGTCTCATTCCCCCTGCCCTATTGCAACTGAAACCCTGAGGTATCGGGATCCGAAGGGTTGCATCGTCTGTTCGGTCTTGATGTCCGAGGGTTTCGGTGATCCCAAGTTGACGGAGTCGAGGGATACTGCGAGGGAAACGCTTCGAAGGTGGGGAAGAGGGTTACAAAAGAACTCTCCGGCACCTTACCTGCCAAACGAAACGATGAGAAGCCTTCTGTTCCCTAAGGCCCAATCTGACACGGTTGTGCCTCAGGCACAGGTCAAGCCTCCCTTCATACAACTGACGATAGAAGCTGACATCAATAAGGATCTAGAAGGCATAGGCATCCATTAGGAACGGATGTCAGAGGTGTCCTCAGACACCGAAAAGGATCTTCTACAAGAACAACCTGAAGAACAGGTGGCCCAGCCACCCGAGGAGGAAGAAGGATCCGTATCGACAGTGACGGAAGACCCTTTACTGTCTGTGACGGCATATCAAACTGTACCGTCAACCTCTTCGGCCCCAATCCCTCAACCGAACCCGCTGTAATCCGAGGGCAAAGCGCTCATGGTGCAGATCCAATTGATGATGGACACAATGCGCAAGGAACAGCAAAAGATGAGGAGGGAAGTCTGAGAAGCGCACTACTCGGCTGCTTATAGCGGCTCCTACAAGCATGTCAAAGTCTCTGACTTACCCCAATGCTCCGAAACCAACCCCTGAAGGTATGCGGAGTTCATGCCCATGATGAATGGGGAACTCTACATCTCTGAGAAGATGAGGGCCATACCCCTCGACGATCTCCAATTCTGGCTGAACTTTTTGGCTTAGCTGGAATGCTTCGTGAGATTGAAGACCGAACCAGCATCTAAAGAAGAGACGGAACCTAAGGAGGTCATGGTCTTTGATCATGACAAGGCGCAGGCCCTCTTGACGGGGAACCTGAAGAAAGCCAGCTATACAAATTCGAAGGTTTCTGATTTGAGCAAGAGGCACCCTACCTTCCTTGGTCATGCTCTTGGTGCTGAGCGACCACACTTGCAACCACGCTTAAGGTGCTGAGCAGTTGCAAGGCCAGGCGAATGAAAACTTCTGTGACTATGCTCATAGGGCTGAGTGGTCGCACCTGCAGCTATGCTCAAGGAGCTGAGCGGCTGCAGGACCAGTCATGAGAGATCGTTGCTGCCGTGCCTGTCTGTGTTAAAAGATATGATCTGTAAAGGTTAACAGAGTGGGTTTCCTGTGAGCCGGGAGTCTGCTCGACGGGCTGCCAACGCAAGAGCCTGTGTTCAGTCTATGTAGGCTGGGCAATCTCAAAAGAAAAAAAAAATCATACCTATTTAGTATTTACTTAACTACCACACTGTGAGGATGTCTCCCTGCTCCTAGGAATCAAGCCACTCGCCACAGGGGACAGCACAGGTCCCCTACCAACTGGATAGCTGTAAGTTTCGGCCATGCCAAAATTTTCAGTTGTACTGATAATTTCGGAAGTAAAACGGGCTCATCATGTCAGTGGGCTATACAAGACTCAAGAACTTCGCCTGGGACTTGTACCCAGAATGTCTCAGACACTGTTATATGCTCTAAAGAACAGTAGAGTCAGCAGAAAGTTGCAAATGCTGTATGTTGTACACCAGCTACAGGAATTAACTCATTCAACGGGGGGTATTTGTCCCTGAAGACCAACTCATGTACCAACATACCACAAAATGTACATGCAAGGGCTGTCTCCAGTTTACAGTTGCCTGCATCCCCCACTTCTATGATGTAGAGTTCACACCAGGAAATTGGGATATCCCTCCCCCAGTCAACTACGTATACAAGAAGATCCTGAACAAAGGTCATAAGCTCTCTCCGAACCCACCCTACTATGATCTATCCACCCACAAATCACACCAACCAACATGCTGCTGTAACATGTGTGAACAAACATCATAAGTTCTCTCCAAACCCACGCTACTATGACCTATCCACACACAAACCACACCAACCAACATGCTGCTTTCACATGTGTGTGCAAAAATACTGGAAGTCCCTCAGGTTGAGGAACCCCTTGCAGCTCCAGCTATCCAGCAGCAACCTCCATCTTTCCAAATCTAGCCAGCCATCGAAGAAAAGAAGACCGACTATCCACCTGTACAGGATAACCTGCCTCCACCCTTGGAAGCACACACCAGTGCCGAGGGAACTGTGACTACAGCCACCCCCACCCAAGAGACAGATGTCTCTGCCATGGAATTGGACCCTGTCCCCACCCAAACCACGGATGTCCGCCCGCAGGATTGCAACTGTACTAAGTGTCTCACTCAGCTTCTAGCCGAGGCCACGGCCATTGGCAGCATTCAGGTAGCAGTAGCAGCAGCACAATCTGTCTCATCCCAGCTACCCAAGTTCAAGCTTCCTGCCACCGGTGAAACCCCATCATATGCGGCTGTAGCTGCTATGGCTGCAGCCAACCCTGGCCTTAAAATTACGGCCAGACCCAACTTGAAAGGTGATATCATTATCACCCAAAAGACCACGAGAGCGCGACACACCTCTACAAGGAAACCACCCTCACCTATATGGATCCTGCCAGGAGACAGAAGAAAGCGATGGTATACAACTATCCAACCAAACTGCCAGTCTCCTTCAATGAAGAATGCCACAATGTTTCCCAAGCCAAGAGGATGGTAGACAGTGGCAAGGCACCCACTAGAGAAGTCGTCGTCACCTTCATCGGACCCACTCCACCTGCCCTGGAACTCGGACTGTGGGGTACCTTTCCCATCAGGGATCTTGAAAGAGAACCACTCCCTTGTTTTAACTGCCAACGGTTTGGACACCACAAATCTGACTGCAAAAGCTGGGCTGTTTGCAGAGTCTGCAGTGGAAACCATCCAAAGCAAACCTGCATTGACGCTCACAATAAAGGAAGAGAAACCCAGGCCAAGTGCCCCAGTATTTCCCAACCACATCAATTTAGTTAGTTTTATCACAAAAGATTCAATGAAATCGTTAGACAGACGTCATATTTCATGTCTTCCTTAATAATGTTATCAGCATGCTTAATAGCCTTGACCCTATTTTCCTTACAAATCTGAAACTAAGTCATTTTTTATATGTTGGTTGCATCTGTGACAAGTTGGATTGCTTGATCAATTGCAAATCTAATAGTTTCAATATTCTTTTCCATGTAAAAAAAAAACTGATACATATATGCCTTTTTTCTTTCTTCTTGACAAAGAACACACCGCGGAGAACTCTCCATGATGTTTACGGAAGACTATTGTGCAAGACAAAGAATGCCGAAGCTAATCTTCAATCATTTATTAGGATTTGACCAAAGGTTTCAGTGAACTGACCCAGTGAAGATGTGGCATCGTGTATGCCATACCTCCTAGGTTGTCATTTTCCTTCCCTTCTCATAGTGAAGGGAAGGCATTGGTATTAAGGAGAATCGGCAACGCCGCAAATGAGCTTGAAGTTCGCTCGTAAAATGGTTCTACTATAAATGAGATGGGCCAAGCTATAGACCAGAGTGTACCTATTCCCTACAATCATCTCCTCCTATGCCTATTGACGCAAAGGACCTAAGATTTTGCCAGTCGTCTATATCTTAGGCTTTCAAATCGATACTTCTCCGTTTGTCATCTCCCACTTCATGAATTATAGTCCTTAGCCATGTAGGTCTGGGTCTCCCAACTCTTCTGGTGCCTTGTGGTGCCCAGCTGAAAGTTTGGTTAACTAATTCACGGCCACCTAGAGTGGCCATGACTAATCTCTCTTGGGAAGTGCGAAGAGCATGCCCAAACCATCTCCATCTGTCCCTCACCATGATCTCATCCAAATATGGCACTCGAGTAATCTCGATTATAGTTTCATTTCTAATCCTGTCCTGCCATTTACCTCCCAATATTCTTTTGAGATCTTTGTTCTCAAATCTACAAAATCTGTTGGATATAGTTTCATTGACATGCCACAGCTCATGTCCATACAGTAACACCAATCTCACTAAACTGATATATAGCCACATTTTTATGAGTAATTTCAGGCGATTTGATTTCCATATTCTATTCAACCAAGTTATTGTCTAATATTTTTTCAATCTTTCAATAAACTCCAATTCTAAAAACCCTGTATTAGAGATCATAGTTCCTGAATATTTAAATGATTCTACCTCATTACTCCTTCCTCCATCCAATGACATTTCATCTTCCATTGCACATTCTGTTCTCATCACCTTTGCCTTTCTTCTTTTCATCTTGAGCCCAACGTCCTGTGATATTTCATGCATTCTGGTAGGTAAGCATTACAAATCCTGTGGTGTTCTGCTAATAAAAACACCGTCATCAGCATACTCTAGGTCAGCTAACTTACTATTTCCAATCTTTCTCCAACTGTTCTAGGCATTACAAAATCCACGAGGATAAAAAACATAGGTGACAACACATTCCCTTGGAATACTCCCACACCATTCACTGGAAATTCCTTTGATAAGACTCCACTAATATTAACATTGCACTTTGCTCAAGAAAAGACAATCAAATTTACATATTTAAGAGGAACGCCATAATAATGCACGACTCCACAAAATTGGCCGGTGCACACTATAAAAGGCTTTTTCACGGTTCAAAAATGCCATCACAAGTAGATTCCTATTTCTAAATCCTTCTCGTTCATCAAACTTTCTCTCTAGCCTCTTCAAAGTAAACATATATTCTTATGAGTGGGATGGACAATTTGTGTGATTTATGCAAAGAGGAAGAAGACAACACCGAACATTTATTTTTATGCCCAAAGTTAGAACAGCTAAAGAATGTAGAAATAAGTTCAGGTACGCTGAAAAATCCTAGCAGGGATCTGGCTGCATTTATAGATAGGGCAATGAATATAAAAGAAGAGTTTAAGAAGCCCAAACTGATTACCACAACAGGTTGCCAAAACTGATGATAGCAAGGTGTTATCCTATTCAATTTCAAAGTAGAAGGGAATAAAAGTAAAGATTGAGAACCTCATTATGATATTAATTTATTTAAGGCACAGATGATATAAACTTAATAACAATAATAAGAATAAGCTTAGAAGCTTTGCACCTATCTATAAAGAGATAGAGTGCCCGCAAACTTATTTTGCGAAGTGAGCATTAAGGAACCAGGAACCAGGAACCAGGGACTATTCCTCATACGTTTTACTATAGGTCTACCATAGACGTTGTAATATTACTGGATTCTTTTGAGGCTCACCCATCTAATATATTGGAGTATAATAGAGTGAAGTGTGCCACTTCAAAATGTTTTCCTCAGCAAAAGCTTGAGGACTTCCACCCAATGCTAGCAGATCGCTATTAGTGAGCCAGCCAGTCTCATAATTTCTTTTTCAAATATATAAGAATATTATGCAATATTTTGATTGTTTAGTATCTATTAATTACAAAAATTATAAATAATGATACCTCCTAATTTTTAATTATTTTTGAATGAATAAAATCTGTATTTGTTATTCAAAACAAATTAATGATTAAATTTAATTATGATAGGTAGATTTTCAAACACGAATTTTGGATGAAATTGTGCACAAAGAATTTACATCACGGTTTTCTAAAATTACTTAATATTTGTATAATGAGTATTATATTTTTACAAAAAGTAACAGTACTATACTCTAAGCTTTAATATGCGAATAATGCGAACCTCTCATTGAAGTGCAATTCTTTCTCTGTTAGTACTTCTACCTATCAGGGCCATTCGTATTTCTACATGTCATAAACATCATCTGTGTACGCTTTCTCTCTACCTATCCTGGTCATTCTTCTTTCTACAAGTCACAAACATAATCTAATGTATTTATTTTTCTCACAAAATAGTAGAATGGAGCAGAAGTGCACTTTCTGTCCCTACGATCGTCAGATGGATGCTCTGTACTACAGTCAGAACTGTTGGGTATTACGGCTACACTAAGTTTTATAAAAAGGAATAAGGACAATGCCATAATAGGAACAGACAGCCAGGGTGCCCTGCAATCTCTAACACCAAGAAAACCTGAATCAAACACCATAGTGAGAAGAGCTACAGACCTGCTGTCACAGATCAAATAAGCCGGCAGAATGGTTGCATTCATATGGGTGCCTTCACATATTAGAATCAGAGGCAATAAGAGAGCTGATGAGCTAGCTAAAGAAGGTGCAAGGAAGGAGAGAGTAGACTACAAACTGAAACCATCCCTGAATATGTTGAAGGACTCTGTTGGAATGGAAATAATGAATAGCTACAATGAGAGAATAGAGATCCTCAAAGAAACACACATCAATAAGAAAATATCTTGAAATTACTGAAGGAAAACCACCTGATTATAAACTACTTGGACTGGAGAGCAGAAGAGAACAAAAAACGTATAGCAGAGGATGCAGAACCGATACCTTTGGGAGGTGCTGCCAGTCCATCGGAAACATGCTGCAGACTATGTGGCGGGGCTAAGGAAGCATACTCTCAGTCATTATCTCGAGGAATGTGAAGAAATTACTCATTACAGGCCACGGGGACTGAGTGGGGTTGGCCTGCTCAAGGATTTTCTGCAACCTGGTGTGCTGAAAAAAAGGTTGTTGCTACTCATCCAAAATTTGCTTGCTCCAGATTGTCAATGGACTTGTATATAATGTAATATGTACATGAATTAAATTGCAGTACATCTCATTTTGCAGCTACCTGGTAGCATTATAAAACCTGTTGTATTTAGTTTTCATTTTAATAACACTTTCACAAAAATTTTATGTGTTGACCTCATCTAAACGTAATTCTTTAGCTAAATAACTATTTACATATTGTACAGTAACCAAAATGTAATACATCCTATCCTGCAGTCGCCAGTTAGCATTAGAATTGTTTCTAATCTATTCATAACGTTTATATAAAATCTCATATGTTTCCCTCATATAATGTCATTCATTCAGTAACATAACTAAATTAGAATATTGTGCATAAACTTAATTGTGTAAATCAGTAGGAAATTCCTCATTATATACACTACAATAATAACACATGTTACTAGCAACTATATACCTGGACAGAAACGTGATTGATTGATTGATTGAAAGTTTTCTGGCATCCTGACATCTAAGGTCATTGACGCCGATACCATTTACTGTATATGAAAATTAAAAGCAAATTCGATTAGAAAAAAAAAAAAAAAAAAAAAAAAAAAAAAAAAAAAAAAAAAATTAAGAAGTCCTTACAATAGTTAAATAGTTTTCAGAAGACCTGCTTCTGAAATAAATCTAAAAATTCCGCTCGCATAGTAAGACACATCATGTCCAAGAATCTTGGCAAGGATAAACCTGCCATCCTCACCTCGAGCCTCAAACAAATATCTATTTCTTAAGTTAGTAAAATTTGGGCATTCGGTCAACAAATGCCTCACTGTTAAAGGTACTAAGTAGTCCTCGCAATACGGTTGGTGTTGGCCCTTCAGCAGAAACTCGTGTGTCAACCGTGTGTGACCAATACGGAGACGACAAAGAGTCGTCTCCCATTTTCGGGGAATCATGTTATACCTCCAAGGTGATATGATATTTGTTACTTCCCTCATTTTATTGCCATCTTGACTATCCCAGTGCTGTTGCCATTTATCACATACCAATTTCTTGATGTAAGGTAGGAAATCGTTACATGGAATGGGATACCTCCTTGGTAGCAACTCGGATGCCGCATTCTTCGCCAGTAAATCTGCCTTCTCATTCCCAGACACACCTACATGTGCTGGAACCCAACAAAATCGAACAGTTATACCTTTCCGTCCAATAATAAAAAGCCATTCTAAAATCTTTAAAACTAGAGGGTTACTAGAATTAAAAACTTCTAAAGCTTGAAGAACACTCCTTGCATCACTAAAAATTGTAAAATTACCCTCCTTTTCCAAAGCTATTTTCTCAATAGCGGTTAATATGCCATACAGTTCGGCAGTAAATATGGAAGCTGTTAGAGGAAGTGCACCTCTACAATTAAAATCATTACTATGTACTCCAAATCCAACGCCAGCATCAGATTTGGAGCCATCAGTATATATAAAAGTCGATCCCCTATGTTCTTCGACATGTTCCATAAAAAGAGACCTGGATTCTAAGTCAGTCAAATTCTTCTTAACTCCAATAAAGTATCTACAAAAAGATATGTCAGGTAATTTCCATGGAGGCGTTGATGATACCTTGAATGGAAGCACCTTATTTCTAATCATATCCAGATTGTTTAATAATTGGTTAACCCGAAACCCAAAGGGTTGAGGAGATTTTGGGTGCAACTCAAAGTAGGTTGAGTTCCTTACAAGGCTTGCAGTTTGAAAGGCTGAAGAATTGGGGAGTCTTTGCAATCTAAACCAATACCGAATAATAGAGGACATTCGGTAAAGGTCCAGAGGCAACTCCCCAGCATCAACAAGGAGACTTGTGATAGGGGAGGTTCTAAAGGCTCCTGTGGACAATCTAATGCTAGCATGATGTATTGAATCTAGTATTTTTAACCGGCTTGGGGTTGCTGAGGAGTATATTTCGCATCCATAACTAATTTTGGAAAATATCAAGGCCTTGTATAATTTTAAAATTGTATTGCGGTCTGCCCCCCATGATGTATGGGACAAGACTTTTAAAAGATTCATAGCTTCAACACATTTAGCTTTTAATGTTTTTAAGTGAGAAACCCATGTAAGCCTACAATCAAATATCAACCCTAAAAATTTGGCTTCACTTGCACATGGGATCCGTTGACCTTTGATGTATATATCCGGGTCTGGATGTACTCCCCGTATACGACAGAAATGGACAATTGTAGTTTTACTTGTTGAGAACTTAAATCCATTCATATCGGCCCAATGGATAATTTTATCAATAGAGAGTTGGATTTTTCTCTCAACCATTGCCATTCTGGCTCCAGCAAATGATATGGAGAGATCATCCACAAATAATGTTGCAAGAACATCCCGGGGAATGACTGAGGATATCCCATTAATTGCTAGTGCAAAAAGGGTTACACTCAGCACACTCCCCTGAGGAACTCCTTCTTCCTGGCATTTACTCTGTGATAGAGCTTCCCCAACTCTCACTTGGAAAACTCTATGTGAAAGAAATGACTGGATGAATAGTGGTAGCTCACCTCTCAATCCGCACTCATGGATTCTTTTAAGTATACCGTATCTCCATGTGGTATCATATGCCTTTTCAAGATAAAAAAAAACTGTAACATGGTGCTGTTTGGAAGCAAAGGCTTCACAAATGGAGGACTCAAGTTGTATCAGCACATCAGTCGTTGAGTGCATTTTCCTGAATCCACATTGAATGGGTGATAAAATATTCTTCTTTTCAAGGTACCAAATCAGTCTTGCATTGACCATCTTCTCCATGATTTTACATAAACAAGATGTCAATGCAATATATTAGAGTTCCATTTTATACAGTACTTATGACAAAATTTGCAATCTTTCAATGGGCAATTCCTACTCATCATGTATTTTATCAATATATTTGACTGTAAGTATTTGGAATTTGTAACACTACCTGAGTACCATATCAGCCCTGATGAAGGACATTTGTCTAGTAATCAATAGGGTGGAAAAGGTATGTAAAATGTCACAGCCAATGCCATCCATTCAGAAAGGATCACCCCTACACGCATACGTACCGCGACCGGTTGCCTGTTGTGCCGTACTTTGTAAACTTTGTATTTTGCACAATAAATTGTTTCTCTCACAAAATAGTTTTGTTCAACTTCGCTTTTCATTATTAGGATTGACATTGCTGTATCCATGTCTATGATCTAAAATACTCCCTTCCATAGATCTCAAAATTTTCATCCTATTCTAATTTCTTCAACTGTTTCCTCAATATTTTCCAAAATTCTTTTTAGTGTCTTTTTTTTCAGTCCTTTTACCCACATTTCTTCAATGCCACGGCTGCAGCACTTCCCATAGAGGTTCTGTAATTAATCTTCAATTACCTCCCTGAATAGTCTCTTTTTATCAGAGTTTATGATGCTATGTAACAGCATTTTCCTGGTTCCTAACTGTTGACTCCACTAAACACATTTGAGGGCAAACTATTAACTAAAAGATAGATGCAAAGCTTGTTAGCTTCCCATAGACCTTAGTAGGTGCTACTATAGGGTGAGGTCTACCACCATATGTCGCCTACCCAGGTTGAGGGTGAGGTCTACCGCGTGACCAGCGTCCCACAGCTCCTAAATCAGTTTTTCCCTCGGCCTAAAATAGATATCATCGATTGAGGGCACTAAAAATGTTGCTGAAGGAGTTTTATAGAAGAGTCATTCTGACAGAAGAAGCAGCACTCGCCTTTTTAAGAGAGCACAATCTCTTGGATACAGTTCAAGAAGCAGATCTATTTGTGTCATTCTTAGAAGATGTACGAAGTGTGTATCGCTAGAATAAATGTATGGAAATATATGATAACCTGTTTGATTTATGAAGAATGTATCGCTAGAATAAATGTATGGAAATATATGATAACCTGTTTGATGCACGAAGAGTGTATCGCTAGAATAAAAGTATGGAAATATATGACAACATGTTTGATGTACGATGAGTGTATCGCTAGAATAAATGTATGGAAATATATGATAACATGTTTATTTTTACCTTTATTCCTTTTTTTTTTTAATGTAATTAGAAATCCAATGATCTATTTAAGTCATTTCTAAGATATGTTTAAATCAAGTGTTTATTGCTTAAACAAATGTATGAAATGTGTTTTGTCTACGAGGGACGAATAATTCAGCAGTAGACCTCATGCTATAGTACTAACGGGAGGTAGATCTCACGCTATAGTGTGGTAGACCTCACGCTATAGTAGCACCCCTTAGTATTATATATGATTGATGATTTATTATTATTACTAATCAAGCTACAACCCTAGTTGAAAAGCAAGATGCTATAAGCCCAAGGGCTAAACAGGGAAAAATAGCCCAGTGAGGGAGATAAATTACAAAAGAAGTAAATAATTTAAATAAAATATTTCCAGAACAGTAACAACATTAAAATAGATCTCTTTTATAAACTTCTAAAAAGCAAGTGAAAGAGAAAGAAGATGGAATAGTGTGCCTGAGTGTACGCTCAAGCAAGACACAGGAAGACCACGGTAGTGGCCCTACCCAAAACTAATGAGCAATATTTTGATGTTGGAGTGTCCTTCTCCTAGAGGAACTGCTTACCATAGCTAAGAGTCTCTTTCACACCAAGTGGATAGTAATCACTGAACAATTATAATGCAGTAGTTAATCCCTTGAGTCAAGAATTTCTTGGTAATTTCAGTGTCGCTAAGTGTTTGGGGACAGAGGAGAATGTGGAAAGCATAAGCCAAACTATTCAGTGTATGTGTAGGCAAAGGAAAAATGAGCCATAACCAGAAAAAGGAATCCAATGTAGTACTATCGGACCAGTCAGAGGATCCATTAACTCACTAGTATTAGTATCTCAATTGGTGGCTACTGCCTTGGCCAACCTACTATCTACTATTTATTTACATGATGCAAACAGCTGCTGTCTTCCCTTTTTTCTGGTGTTCTTCGCTTTATGCAGAAATTTCGTGTTACTAATTAATCAACCTAGTTAACTATGAAAATAACTTTAAATGAATAGACATATAAAGACCGAATTGAAAGCAATGTGGATACTTCAAAGTTTACGAACGTTACCATGGTAATCGTCCATGTAACAGGTTGTATACGACTTCCCACATACATACGTTGGTAACAAAACGTTATATGGTGCATCATACATATAATATATAGGTTTCTGTTACTCTGTTACAAGTTTAGAATTTGCTGCTGTTCTCAAATACTGAACTTTATACATTAGCCACCCAGTGTGTTGTTAATTTGTAAATAAAGCCAGCAAAATTTACTGTTTCTCTTGGTCCCTGAATGCCAATGTAGCACTACCTTAATACCCTCATATTTTCCTCCTTTAGCAGAAGCATACTGAAAAATGGTGGCAGGCTAGGCATGCAGGCACAGCATTCTAGGTGAAATTACTGAATATACTTCAGTTATGACTCTTGGCATTGAACATCGCTTGCTAACTTTCAAGTGAACAGGGAGGAGTCACTGTTGTGTCAAAAATTGAGCATCTGCTCATTTATTCTATCCATGAGAAACTTTTCTTATATCAACTGCAAAATTTTACTTGTGGTCGACATTAATCCCACCATACCCTACCAATCCTAACCCATTCTATGTTGGTGTCAAGACACCTTAAATGAACAGTTCGACACTGAAACAGTTTAGAAGTTGACAAGTAAGAGATCATTTGGAAGTTTGATGATTTCACCACTAGAGAAATTGATGTGACTTATGATAGACATACATATATTCAAAAGTAGAAAACAACAGTAGTGGGAGTCCTTTGACGAGTCCTATGAAAATTATTCTCTGATCTCCAAACCCCTTCAGGACTTGTAAATTTCTGATGTATGTCAGCTTCTTTGGTAAAATAGAATTGTGTTAGGTATTCATGAATCTAATATATTTTGTGAGCTACTTAAAATAAGAAATTTAACAGCAGAGATATGTATTGATACCTGCAAAACTTTGAGTCTCTAACCACAGGCTAATACTGAACCCATAAGTTGTTACTAAGGTTAGGTACAAACCAGACAGATCTGTCCAATTATGGCAGTTTGGTGCCGCTTCCTGGAAATGTAAAATTTGTGGTCTTTTGCATAACTTTGTCAAGAATAAATGTTTAGCTTGAGCTAAAACATGTCTGTAGAATGGCAACAAAAATTCATTTGTCAGTACAGTAACATGATAAATTCGGAAATAATTTGCATATTTCACTAACTAATACAAACCTGTAATTATTTATGTGAATTTACTTTGGTGGAGCTGGAAGGCAGACATTAGATTTAAAATGTGAGGTGGAAACCCTGGCTATCCAGGGGATGGTTGGGGGTACCCAGACGCCTAAGTATACTCTCACAGCTGTTAGTTACATAACTTTTTGATTGCAGGCAGAACTTAGTGAGGGACAGGCGATGGCGGCCAATTTATATACTGTAAATAACTACAGTGAACCCTCGTTTATCGCGGTAGATAGGTTCCAGACCCGGCCGCGATAGGTGAAAATCCGCGAAGTAGTGACATCATATTTACCTATTTATTTAACATGTATATTCGGACTTTTAAAACCTTCCCTTGTACGTAGTACTGTTAACAAACCACCCTTTAATGTACAGAACACTTAATGCATGTACTACAGCACCCTAAACTAAAACAGGCACAAATATTAAAGGCGATTTTATATCATGCGTTTCCTAAACACCTAAAAAGCACGATAAAAAATGGCAACCAATGTTTTGTTTACGTTCATCTCTGATCATAATGAAGAAACAAACTCATTTAGTGTACACATATATGTATAGGTTAGTTTTTGCATCGATTATATTGATTATACAGTATGTTGATTTTTTTATTACCAATGTTTTACTTAATTTTTCTTAGGACTTCCAAATGAAATGTTTTTCTTTATGAAGCCGCCTGAAACGACGGCGTCATAAAGTACTGTACGCTCAGTAAACAACCACGCTCAGAACAAAGAAGGCATTTAACGCGCATGATGAAAGTGATAAATAATGATATTTACAGTAAAAGCATTTACAAAATATGTTATTAGTACCAATATAATTTACCGTATCTATATAAAATCATACAGTACATACTGTAAGTAGCAAAGCAGGAAAACAATTTATGAGAGAGAGAGAGAGAGAGAGAGAGAGAGAGAGAGAGAGAGAGAGAGAGAGAGAGAGAGAGAGAGAGATTGTTTTACGTACGTAAATGTAAATTTTAAACAAAAAATATATGATAGTTACAACATGTAGACTTTTGAAACCTTCCCTTTAACTTGATGCATAGAGTACTAAACTATAAAACAGGCACAAATATTAAAATGTTAGAATATTAAAGTAAAAAATAAAGATTGTTACTGTACTCACCACGAAAGAAATTCAAGAAAAACTTGAATGATGATGGCGATGAATTTGCTGCACAGTAGAAATGATGATGATGAAGCTGATGATGTGTTCTACTGTGCAGCCAGGTAGTATTTTACGTCTCTTCAGACGGAGGTGTCTTTTCCTGGGACACCTCTTCAACTTCTTCAATTTCTTCCGAAGGCGTAGTAGCAGGAGGAACTGGCTCTTTTTTGCGAGGCTGGAAGAACATTGTGATCGGAAGTTGTTGCCGCTGCTTCTTTTTTCGATCTAAGAGCATCTTGTAGGGAGTCATTATGTCATCAACCTTGTTGCAGAATTGCATCGACTGAACCATATCCTCGTCCCACTCTTGCAACATTTCTTTGAACTCCTTCGCATGGTTGCAGGCCTTGGCAAGCCGTTCTAATGTTAAGCCCGTTTCTTCGACATTTTCTTGGGTCTCTTCCTGGGTTTCACTCTCTTCTTCGCTTGCCGATTTCGTCAGGTCTTCGAGGTCTGCGTCAGTTAGGGGTTGGGAATGGCAGTCCAACAACTCGTCGACGTCTTCAGTCGTCATGTCGCCAAACCCGTCACCTCCAATTATGGCAGCCAACTGCACAGATTTGCGTATTGCAGAGTGTTGGATTTCAGCAGGTGTAAATCCCTCGTCGTCGTAAACAATCTGGGGCCACAACTTCTTCCAGCTCGCATTCACGGTTGCAGGTTTCATCTCTTGCAGTGCCTTCTGAATATTCTGCAGGCACGTGGCTATGGTGTACTGCCGCCAGTACGCCTTCAAGTTAAAATCTTCATCCTCATCATCTTGGGCAGCATCCACACACGCAACGAGGTCCGCCAAGGTATTCTTCGTGTAGAGGGCCTTGAACGCCCTGATAACCCCCTGGTCCAGCGGTTGAATTAATGACGTGGTGTTGGGTGGCAGGAACTCAACCTGAATGCCCTCATGCGACAGGTCAGTTGCGTGTCCACCAGCGTTATCCATAAG
Organism: Palaemon carinicauda; assembly: GCF_036898095.1. NCBI lineage: Eukaryota > Metazoa > Arthropoda > Malacostraca > Decapoda > Palaemonidae > Palaemon > Palaemon carinicauda. The sequence continues at coordinate 41,567,732 of NC_090731.1, read as the reverse complement.
GAGAAGGATCTTGAATGGCAAGCCCTTCTCTAAGAGATATTTGGTGACTTGCGGGATAAAACACTGATGAAACCAGTTGGAGGTCAGCATCTTCGTAATCCATGCTTTTTGATTATGCATCCAGTACACGGGAAGGAGATTCTTATTTTTATTTTTCAAAGCGCGAGGATTTTTCGACTTATAAATAAGCCCCGGCTTTAGCAAAAATCCAGCAGCATTGCCACACATCACGAGGGTAACGCGATCCTTGAATGCTTTAAAGCCAGAGGCTTTGGCTTCCTCTTTGAACAGGAAAGTTTGCGACGGCATTCTCTTCCAAACCAAGCCGGTCTCATCCATATTAAACACTTGTTCCGGCTTGTATCCACCTTCGGTGATAATATTCTTGAATGTCTGGTTCACGTAAGTTTCAGCAGCGGCAGTGTCAGCCGAAGCAGCCTCGCCATGCAGGGAAACGCTTTTCAGGGCGAAGCGTTTCTGAAACTTCGCGAACCATCCTTTGCTGGCGGAAAAACGTTGTTTCTGAGGCTGGGAATCAGTGGATGTCCCTGGTTGAGGATCATCAGCATCATCATCTTCTTCAGTATGGTTGCCGTCGTCGTCTTGAGGTTCCTTTGCAGCAAAATTCTCATACAAGCTCAAAGCCTTTGTTCGGATGGTGTTCGTATCCAAGGCTATGTTCTTCTTCCGGCAGTCGGCAATCCACACAGCTAAAGCACCTTCCATGCGTACGATCGTTTTATTACGCGTTGTAACGACTCGCTTCGCTGATCTGCTAAAGGTGATTGCAGCCGTCTTTCTAATGTTCGCCTCGTCCTTCTTGATATAGCGAACAGTAGATTCGTTGATTCCAAAATGGCGCGCTGCGGCCGCGTAACTTGTACCGTCTTTTAACATATTGAGAAGCGTAACCTTCTCAGCAATCGTCATCATCCTTCGGTGGCGTTTAGGCTCACTACCAGCCATAGTAGAAGCAGAACGCTTGGGAGGCATTGTACAGTAGGATTTAACAAAAAGTTCAACTTAAAAAGGTCGCACACAGCACAGATTAAACTTCACAAACTTTAGAACGTCTACTCAGCGATACGCCGTAAGAGAAAGTGGACGACCCGGGCCCGCGAGAACCTAGATGCTGGAAGCTGGAGATGCGGGCAAAACACCAATCATAGGCTAGATAACAAAACTTGAGTTCTGATTCGTCATCTATCAGCGCTTGAACCAATCACAACCCGTCTTACAGTATATGATGCGTAGGTTACCAACTCAAAGTACAAGATACCCCGCGCATACCGTACGTACAGTATTAATAATACTAATAATAAATAATGATGATAATACTGTACAGTAATAATAATAATAATAATGTTAATAATAATAACAATAATAATTTTATTAACAACAACAATAATAATAATAACAATATTAATAATAGCTTTACGTATGTTATTTTATTCTTTTGTAGGATGTGTGTGTCTCTCTCTCTCTCTCTATCTCTCTCTCTCTCTCTCGTACGCTTATTCGAAATGTGATTTTTGCAACAAAGAATATTATTGGATGCAGTACTACATACGTATACATACAAAAGAATCATGGAAAAGATGCACATCCATTACATATGTAGTACAGTAGTAGCCATCAGCAGCCTTACACCATTCTAATATGGTATGACTGCATCTGATTTGCGTTTCATGTTCGATTTAATTTTACTACGTACTGTATACAGTACTGTATTATCGTATGAACACATTCTCTTTTCGTGTTTTATTTCTTTCTGTGCTGAATTATATATCATATGTAATGCAATGAACAATCAGTAAGAGCAGATATTACTAATTACAGTACTAATGGAATTACAGGTAACGAAATATCGTATTTGGGGGTCTTCAGATTTCGCGGTATTTTCGAAATTTCCGGAAAATCCGCGATATGTATATATATATATATATATATGGGTTATGGAAAAAACCCGCGAAGTGGTGAATCCGCGATGGTCGAACCGCGAAGTAGCGAGGGTTCACTGTACAGATTTGTATCAGTTAGGGAAAATACAAATTATCTATGAATTAGTCATTTGTTCCCAAACTAACAAACCTTTGTTATTTGTGTGGATCACTCATTCTTAGGAGGGTGGTAAGTTCAACTACTGGCTTAGTCATTGACCCAGGTTTACCTAAAACAGTATTAGAGTGTAACTGAGGAAAACCTTGCTACCTAGCTTATTGATACAAGTGAGTATGACAGCGGCCTGAGCAACCCCAGTAGTTGTGAGAGATACCATATGAACGTACAGGTAAGAATGTTCCTGGTTTAAATAACGGATTTTGAGCGAAGCGAAAAATCTATTTTTGGGTAAGATAGCCATGTCGTCCTGATGGAAGTTCCTTAAAGGCAGCTTCCTAGGGTATATTACAACTACGGCGATATTCCCAGAGAATTTACCTTCAGGTACCCAGAATTCTAACTCCTGGAGCGAGTATCCCTAAAAAAGACCTTAGGGATATCGTAAATATCAGTGGACGTATTCTTGACACGCCTCATAGCAATCTATACCCCGAATAGAGTTAACACTTCGTAGGGGTCAAATGGCAAGAAAACGAAAACGATAAGAAAGGGGGGAGCCGTTAGTAAGGCATCTCTCCTCCCCGTTTCGAAAGCGTGCCCTGCGCCGCTTGCGGCGCCATCTGTATTCCTTGTAGCGATACACGAGGTGCTACAGATACTGTATGTAGGGAGGGGTCCTACAACCCTTTTCACTTTTTTTTTTTTTTTTTTTTTTTTTTTGAAAAGGAACAGGGCGGGTCCATCAGGACGACATGGCTATCTTACCCAAAAATAGATTTTTCGCTTCGCTCAAAATCCGTTTTTTGGGCTCAAGCCATGTCGTCCTGATGGAAGTATACCAGAGCATTACTGTATCTGTGGATTCTCTATACGTGCCGTACTCCTCAGGAATGTTTCTTAGTCAACTCGACTGAAAGACCTAAGATGTTACCGTTATACATCTTTTCACTAATCATAAGCCATGAAAGCGCTTCCTGCCCCCTACAGGGAGGAGTCCTACAAGACTCTAGAAACGATCGAAGAGTACATATACCTATGTATGAATCACTCGCCAGCCAGTACAATATAGTGGTCTCACTCTATATGAAGTAAAGCCTAGTCTTACGGGACTACAGCATCCAAGGGAAAAATCCCGACCAGCACCCTGGTCGAAGTAAAATTAGACAAAAGGTTATATCTGCGTAGGATTAAACTTGCTGCCACCACCGTCCTCAGAGAGGGGTGGAGTCCTTTATGCTAAGGAAAGTATAAACCAGTGCAACAAGGCTTTGCATTAAGGAATAGGCTATTATAGATATCCCCGATTAATATACATAGGCTAAATGCTCAACAAATAACATGAAATCAATATAGGTGAAGGAGACGCAAGGTTCCCGAGAACAAGTTTATTGAGTAACAATAAATAGACATGGTCACCATAATTATGTACATATGAAAGGTGGATGACCAACAATTTACACAAGTACCGTAGTGCATGGATGGATGGTTATCTGAAAGAAAACAAATATGTCACTTGCCACATACCCAGGTATCAAAGTTAACGTCCATGTTACTACTTTGCTGACAATAGCGTTAGCAAACGCTTGGCACACCTGTCTGTACTTGTGCTACCATCACCATAACGCTGGAACAGTCACTGTGGGCTCTCAGAGCCTTCACTACTAGTTATATCAAGGCATATAACTAACCACTCACCCAAGAATCAAAGTCCCAAATGATTCCACTGTTCCTCGCAGAGTTAAACAGCAGGGTTAACGACGCAACCAACTGCTACCACAGACCTCTTTAGCTGCTCCACTTGCTTAGCATAGTGGCGAAAGAATACCCTGGAAGACTTCCAGCCAGTGTATGAACGAAGGTGTTCAAAATCCATGAAGTTAAAGAAGTTTAAGGATGAAGCAACTTTCCTCGGATCATGACCTGCGGGTGAACTGTCAGGATCCGCTCTGCAAATAAAATATGTAATTTTCGCCCTAAGCTGATTTAAAGATAAATTCGAGCCCGATGTTTCTCCTCTGAATAGTTGGCCCCCATGGAAGTCTGAAGTTCTACGAAGATAGACCTTTAGGCATTCTACGGGACATAGAGATGCATCTTCTTTCAGAGGGCAGATTCTCCAGGGACCCCACCTGTTGGTGGGCAACTCGTTCTTAGCGAGAAACGTAGGGTCCGGAAACAGGTTCAGTTCTCCCCCATCCAGGAACTGAACTCGGCCCTCCTCTCTCGAGAGGGCCACAATCTCACTAACTCTGGCCCCAGAAGCAAGGGCAAAAAGGAAGATCACTTTTTGAGTCAGGTCCTTCAATGCACATTCCTTATTATCCAGTAATGAGGCAAAATGAAGGACTTTGTCTAACGACCACGAAATAGGCTTTGGAGGAGCTGATGGTCTAAGCCTAGCACAGGCCTTCGGGATCTTATCAAACATCTCGTTAGCGAGGTCTACCTGGAAGGCATATAGAATGGGTCTTGTCAGAGCTGACTTACATGTAGAAATTGTGTTAGCCGCCAGCCCCTGTCCGTGGAGGTGAATGAAGAAGGATAGGCAGAACTCTGTAGAGATCTCTTGTGGGTTCTTGTCTTTGACAAAGGCTACCCATTTCTTCCATGCAGATTCCTACTGCCTCCTAGTAGACTTACACTTATATTCTTCCAGGAAGTCGATGCTATCTTTTGAGATTCCGAACCGTTTCTTCACCGCTAGGGAGAGAAAATCATGAGCTGCAGGGTTCGGGTTTTCTGTAATGAAGCGTAGACAGTCGACTTCTGGACTTGCTGGGACAGAACTGGGTCCGGGAGTGATAGAAACTTCAGTCGTAGTTCCAGAGCTAGAGGGAACCATACACTGTTCGGCCACTTGTGGGCCACTATTGCTGCTACTCCCTTGAAGGATCTCAGTTTGTTGAGGACCCTCAACATCAGATTGTGAGGGGGAAACAGGTAGATCCTGGACCATCTGTTCCAATCGAGGGACATCGCATCTACTGCTTCCGCCAAGGGGTCCACGTATGGGGACACATATTTCGGCAGCTTCTTGTTGTCCTTCGTCGCGAAGAGGTCTATCTGCAGTTCTGGGACTTGTCTCAAGATGAAGGAGAATGATCCTGCGTCTAGGGACCATTCTGACTCTATCGGAGCAACCCTGGATAGAGCGTCCGCGGTCACATTCCGGACTCCTTGAAGGTGAACTGCTGACAGGTGCCACTTCTTCTTCTCCGCCAGTCGGAATATGGCTAACATTACCTGGTTGAGAGGTGGGGATCTCGATCCCCGCCGATTCAGACATTTCACTACCACCTCGCTGTCCAGTACCAACCTTACATGGATCGAGTGACGTGGGGATACTTTCTTCAGGGTAAGAAGCACTGCCATAGCTTCTAGAAAGTTTATGTGAAAAGTCCCAAATAGCTTGGACCAGGTCCCTTGCACTTTTTTCCGATGGGAGTGACCCCCCCACCCTACCTTTGAGGCGTCTGTGTGGATTGTCACTGACGGGGGGGATGGCTGAAGAGGTAGAGACCTCTTTAGACGACTGGCTTGAGACCACGGTCTGAGAAGAGAACGTAGTCGAAGTGGGACCGGTCTCTTCAAGTCCCTTCGCTCTTTCGATGCAAAAGTTCTCCATACTCCCGCTGCATCTTTTAGCTGTGCTCTTAGCACTGGGTCTGTTACTGATGCAAACTGAAGAGAGCCCAAAACCCTCTCCTGTTCGCGTCTTGATATCCTCTCGGAACCTAGAAGTCTCCTGACAGACCCCGCTATTTCCTTCCTCTTTGACATCGGAATGGAAAAACGGTGTGACACTAGATCCCAGTGAATTCCCAACCACTGGAACCTCTGAGCTGGAGAAAGACGAGACTTCTTTCTGTTGATCATGAAACCTAGATATTCCAGGAACTGAATCACTTGTAGGGAAGCTTGCAGGCATTCTGCTCTGGATGCTGCCCACACCAACCAATCGTCCAGGTAGGCTACTACTTGGAACCCTTTTAGGCGTAACTGTTTGAGCGCTGCGCTCGCAAGCTTCGTAAAGATCCTTGGGGCTATGTTTAGCCCGAAGGGCATCGCTCTGAAAGCATAAAGTTTTTGTTGTAGCTTGAATCCTAGGTAGGGGGAGAGACGGCGACTTATTGGAACGTGCCAATATGCGTCTGACAAATCGATGGAGACGGTATATGCCCTCTTGGGCAGTAAGGCCCTTATGTGTTGTAACGTTAACATCTTGAACTTGTGGTTCACTATGAACTTGTTGAGTGGTGACAAGTCCAGAATGACTCTGAGTTTCCACGAGTCTTTCTTGGGAACACAAAACAGCCTCCCTTGAAACTTGATGGACTTTACCCTCCGGATCACCTTTTTCTCCAACAGATCTTGGATGTACTCCTCCAAAACGGGGGTGGAGTGTTGGAAAAATTGAGGGCACTGGGGCGGAGTACTGTACCAACTCCAACCCAGTCCATTTTTGAGAAGGCTGTGGGCCCAGGGATCGAAGGTCCAGCGATCCCGGAAATACTGAAGTCTCCCACCTACCGGCGACACTTCACTTTGACTGTCCTGCAGTCTTGCCTCCCTGGCCGCGACCACCTCTGAATCCTCGTCCCCTAAAGGGGCGTCTTGCCGAACCTCTGGCTGCCCCTCTGGGTCTTGCACGAAACGTGGTTGATTGTCCCTCGAACACGGGATTGAATGCCGGGGAAGCTGATGACATGGCTTGGGGTACCCATTGGAAGGTGGTCGGGGTCTGGGCTACCAGTTGTGGTACCGGAGGCAAAGCTGGCTGCTGCTGCTGCTGTCTTTGTGGTTTGAAAGGCTTGGCTGGACGGGAGGAAAACCTTGATTTCTTCGCCTTTCCTTTCGGCTGAGGGCCCTCATCCGGAGAAGACTTCCTTTTAAGGGACAGGCCCCACTTCAGGAGAAGATTGCGGTTCTCCGTGGCTGCCTTGTCCACGACCTCTTTGACCACGTCGTTGGGAAAGAGATCTTTACCCCAGATGCTGGATGAAATGAGCCTCTTGGGTTCATGCCTCACTGTGGCCGAGGCGAACACAAACTCCCTACAGGCCCTCCTTGCTTTAACAAAGCAATAAAGGTCCTTAGTTACCGTGGCCAGATGGATCTTGGCCATTACCATGAACATCTCCGGCATCTTGGGGTCGCTAGCCATCGTCTCCATGTTGGTCTGGAGAGACATCGAGGCTGCCAGGCGCTCCTTAGTGTCCAATTCCCTCCGTAGGAGGAATTCCGACAACTTGGGAAGGTTTTCGCCGAACTGCTGACCAGCAATGTCGGCGTCCAACTTCCCAACCGAGAAAGTGAGGTGCACCTCCTTCCAGTCCTTATTGTCCAGCGGCAATGCCAACGAAAGATGTTTGCATTCCTCCAGAGATGGACATGGCTTGCCAGCTTCAACCGCCTTCAAGACGGCCGCGAACCCCTTTTGCATAAAGGGGAAGGCCCTAGCCGGGGAGGATACGAAAGAGGGGTGCTTCTTACTCAAAGCGGCAACTTTAGAGTTTGAGAACCCCCTCTCCTTCAATGCAGCTGATAAAGTGGCTTGAGCCTTGGAGTGATCCAGGATAATCACCTCCTTTGGTTCCGTCTCCTCCTTCGAGGCCGGCTCCTTCTTCAAACGGACATAACAGTCCGGGTAGGCCCCTCTACTGGGCCAGAATTCCACCTCCTCAAGGGGAATTGATCCCAGTTTCTCCAACATGACGATCTTCCCAATCGTCATCGGCATGTGCTCGGCATATCTCCACGGGTTGGCATCCGAGCACAGAGGAAGGTCCTTCACGTTGAGCTTCTTTGGAGGTCCACGTGATGCTGTGATCTTCTGCATCTGGAGCTCCAAAGTAGCGGCCTTCTGATTATTCTCCCTCTGCATCTGTTGGATCATACCAACGATGGAAGAGAGAGCCTGTCCTAGCTCTGCTGGAAGAGCGGACGAGGTATAGGGGATAGGTTCAGGGACCTGAACCGGCACGTCTGAAGATACGGGAACCTCTTCCTCCACGGCAATAGGATCTCGATCCTCCTCCTCGCCTTCTGCGAGGAGATCTTGTTCCGCACGATCGGACAAGTCAGACATCTTGTCATCCAACTGGATGTCCTGCATAGCATCAGCGACATCCTCCTCCACTGGGATCTGGACGAGAGGGATCTCCGGCCGAGGCTGGGGAACAACAGCATCAGCGGAAGCCTTGGGAAAAAGATATGCCCTCATCTTCTCATTAGGAAGATAAAGTCCAGTGGTGTTTTTCTGAAAAACCCTTACCCATAAGCGAAGCTTCTCCCTCGCTGCATCTCTTGACTCCGCCGACCTAGGGGATTCAAAAGCCTCTGATAGCAGGTTAGGACATACAGCACATACCTGCGGATCCCAGTAACGATGGTCATCATTGGAGGCTGCGCAAGCAGCGTGCCTCCTACACGAGACATGTCCGAAAAAGTTCTTACTACGGACATTGCAGAAGACACTATCACACTTCGGATGCTCCTCCTGTAAAAGAAGAAAGATTTCCATGAATATCAAGTGAATTTCAATTCACATGTAACAAATGAGTATTCACCAAGAATAAGGGAAAGACACCTACTTGTGAAACCCACACAAACACCTGTGGAAGCCCACCAGCCAAAGTCGCATAGTTAGTCTTTACTAGAATAACCAGAGAGCATATTTCCAAAGGGAATTAGGTGTAGCTCACACCTAAGGTAAAATTTTTACCATTCCGGCCAGGGATGAAAAGAATTCTCTTTTATCCTTGTAAGGCGACACCAAGTGAATGCACAAGTAACACAAGTAAGATAGAAAAGACAGTGTTGTAACCTACTATATCATGGACTCCCTTGGTTGAATACACCACCAAAGAAAGGACTGATACAGTACCTGAGGGTGGTGTGCCGGCCGGCCATTGCCGGTCAGCACCCCCCCCCCCCGATTTTCGAAAGGTAGATCTCAAGTACACAACAACAGATCACCCTTATTGGGGAGAACTCCAGATCCCATGCCTGAACCGGCCGGCAGTGGTTGCCGGTCCGCAGCCACCCGGTTTGCATTGCATTGCCGGCCATCATTCTTAGTGGCCGGCTAACCGGGCAGTGTAGCAGGCCGGCCGGCAGCAGTAAGCAAACCTTGCCGGCTGGCCTCCACACCAGGCAGCGCTCGGCTGCCGGCCCCACTGTAGTGGCCGGCAGATGAGCAAGAGACCGGCCGGCAAAGGTATATAACCATCACCGACCGACAGCAAGAGAACTGGAGAACACCCCTCCCCACCGATGGCCGGCCTGTAGGCCGGCAGACGGCAAGGACAACACATACGAAGACAACAGAATGAATGCCGGGCTAAGAGGCTATGAGTCTCTGTGCCCGGCACCCGAAAGAGTGCCGAAAGGAAGGGAAGACACTAAGTCAGGCTTCCTAACCGCTGCTTACTGAATCTACAGACGGCAGCGATGGAGGGACCAAGAAAGGACCGGGCAGCACTCGAAGGAAGGGTCTCTGCCGGTCGGCACACTCTGCCGGCCGACAGGAGACCACGTCAGTTCCCCATCCTAACCTAGGCTAGGTACGGATGCGGACGACTGACACAAAGGAACGGAAAATAGAAGGGAAGGACAGAGGGTCCTATCCAACCTTGCCTTGGTTAAGGGTCATTCCCCACTAAGACAGCTCATCTCAGTCAGAGAAAGACCCGAGGGGGAGGCCGGCACTACTGGCTGCCTCCCTAAAACCACGGCAAGGAAGGAATTGCTATTCCAGAAAAGAGAACATATCCCGAATCCGGAACGGCAAGAGGACAAGTCTGAGGGGTCACTGAGCGAAGGGAACACTACTGGAACCCAACAAGGTGGACCAAGGGGGATAAACCCCGTATGCCCGTGTCAGTCAGCAAGGGAGACTCTGCCCCATGCCAGACCAACCCGGACTCAGACTAAACACTGTTGTACTGTCCCCCTCTGAACCAATTCAGATGGAACGGGAAGGTACAGTACTACTCCAGCATAGATATATTTGAAAATTAATTCAAACAAACCACTAGAGTTAAGCCTAGGGCTTAAACAGAGGGAAAGGGTTTGCCCCTTCCCCGAAGAGAAGGGAGCAAACAGGGAAACAGATAATATTATAATGACCTAAGACAACCTAGCCTAGGCACTAAGAGAATCGATTACCTAATTCACCGAAACTCACACCAATACTATCTTGGAAGGTACTCGAAAAGGGCTTATATGTATAACGTTGCCTAACGCTTAAAACAATAAAATCACACTTGGAAGACTAATTATCATGCAGGAAGTACATAGGCCAACCGCTAGCCTACGAAGACTAGTGTTGGCAGCCTAGGCAAAACTTCGCCAGGCACACTACTAACGCATCATAACAGAATTCCTAAATAAGCTAATTAGCTAATATTTAAGCGCAAAGGGGCTGGGAACGTCGCTCTTGCTAACAAATAAATCCTATTCTAGCGAGCGACAGCATCCATGATGCCTCCAGCAGGCAACAGCTCTTGTATCAAAGATAACTCTTTTAATTACTTTAATTTTAACCAAGAGCCTACATTTATACATAAAAGAAATAGTACTCAACTTATCCGAGGCAGAAGAAGTTGGAGAAAGCATTATAACACGAGAAATTCCAAGATTTGGTAGAAAACCGGGAACAAAACACCGAGTCGTAGAGCTACGCAAAAAGGAATACAGATGGCGCCGCAAGCGGCGCAGGGCACGCTTTCGAAACGGGGAGGAGAGATGCCTTACTAACGGCTCCCCCCTTTCTTATCGTTTTCGTTTTCTTGCCATTTGACCCCTACGAAGTGTTAACTCTATTCGGGGTATAGATTGCTATGAGGCGTGTCAAGAATACGTCCACTGATATTTACGATATCCCTAAGGTCTTTTTTAGGGATACTCGCTCCAGGAGTTAGAATTCTGGGTACCTGAAGGTAAATTCTCTGGGAATATCGCCGTAGTTGTAATATACCCTAGGAAGCTGCCTTTAAGGAACTTCCATCAGGACGACATGGCTTGAGCCCAAAAAAGAACCCTACACATAGCCATTTCCATAAACCTAATTCGCAGGAAGCATTGGAGATGTGTACAAGTATATAATGATAAACTATACTTGGTTACAAAAGGGAAGTGGTTATTACCTGCAGAGGTTGAAGTCAGCTTGCAAAGGAACCTATGGTGCTGTTCCCCAAAAGAGGGGAAGATGATGGAGGTAAAAGAGCCAGACATACTTAAATTCATCCCAGCCTTACCCCAGGCAACCAATACCCTCAACCTTCTGCCACGTGTCCAAGGAGCCCAAAGTATTCTTAAACCACTTGTTGTGTCACCATCACACAAGAGATAGAGAAACTATATGTGGTCTTCTATGGGTCACGTCTTGTTTTACTTGGTTTTTATCACAGTTCAAGTATTGTGTTAATGAATGAACATATTTCGGTAAGTGTACAGTACATGCACTCAAGTGTACTACGTACAAAATAAGACTATGGTGCAGTCATTGCCAAACTTATACGTACCGTACAAAAATATTTACAGTAACAACAAAAATCACTGTCGTTCCTATCTAACACTCGCTATTACTGTAGTGTTTATTACCATGATATATGGTACTGTATGGACAGTACAGCTTGATTACCTAAGTAATACTCATAAGTGATCGCTGTTTTTGGCAAGTCAATTTGCACCATTCAAACTCACCGTACAAATAGCCTTAACTGACATTACTACTGTAAAGTACAGTATCTAATATGAAGTACTGAACAATAATTAATATAGTAATGACATTTACAATGAATAAACTAACAATAAAAATTAAAAGAAAGAAAATTTATACAACACTACTGTACTAACCGTTTATGTACAAAGTTCTACGCAATAAGACTGTAGCCTGATGCAACTCTCGAGCCGTTGGCTGTTTGGTGTGATTATGCTATAATCACTACAAACACTCTGGATATGTACAAGTTTTTTACATCACTTTTTACACCATAACACAATTCTGGACAAAAATTACAAATTTGGAAACGATTTGTATTTTTTCCAACAATACAAACCTTTAGCAATTTATATGGGTATTACTTTTGGCAAAGCTGAAAGGACAAGCCATTAGAAAATTGGCGAGGGTTATCCACCCCTCCCGCTAGTTAGTGGGGGGGGGGTAGTAACTACCCCCTCTCGCTCACACACCGCTGATTATACTTCGCTTTGCTTGATGGTAGGACTTCAAGAGGGCTCGGCTGCCGGACAAGTTTGATTAAATAGCTAAAGGTTTGTACCATAAAGAAAACTACAAAATGTTTCCAAATTTGTCCTTGGTTCCGTAACTGAAATTCAAACCTACGCTATTTATATTGGTATGACTCACCCCCTTGGGAGGGTGGATGCCCCTGAAATTCTGGCTTTTTGACTTTGCCCGATGATCCTTCTCTTATGTGTGCAAGGCACAAAAAGAAGGAAATCCTAACACCTCACTATCCTTGATATGCAAGGTCTGCGGCCTATGCAAGCATGCTAGCTGTGTTTAGAGATACTAGCAATGGGACTGAAGTCACTAAGACATTCCCCAATACCACTTTGCCAGGGTATGGGGACACAATATTATTGACACAATACTAGGATATACAAGGCAGCAATGGTTTACCTGCAGTGGTTTGAGGTCAGCTATGTAAAGTACCCTAGATGCTGATTTGCCCAGGAGAGGGGATGATGATGAAGAAAAGAAAAGAGCCAGTCATTCCTTTACATTCTTTCAGATTAAATCCCAGGTAACAAAACCCCTAAAACCCTCTGCTACTTGTCCAATAAGCCGCTTGAGGTACAAAACCATCTATTGTGCAGCCACCTCAGGACCGATAGAGAACGTATCGAGTCTTGAGCGGGTCATGTCTTGCAGGTAGCGGGCAGTAAATGTTATCTGTCGTTTCCACATGCCCGCTTGTAGAACCTGCGCTGGAGAGTAGTTATGTCTGAAAGCCAGAGACGTAATGATGCCCTTGACATCGTAAGTTCTGGTTCGCCCTAACGAAGGAGGGTTCGGATTCAGAGCTGGGTCAATGACCTTGCTAATCCACGCTGAAATTGTGTTCTTAGTGACCCTCCTCTTGGTTTTCCCTGTGCTGACAAAAAGCGAAGCCACCCGTGGATGAGCTGCTGCTGTTCTTTTGAGGCATTTCCTCACCTTACTGGGTATAGTAACAGAAGATCTGGGTCGTCGATTACAAAACAAAGACTCAAAATCCAGGAGGAGTCGATTCTAAGATCCACTACTCCTAGATTCTGAGTCTTGGGTACGAACTCCGGAACGAAGCTGAAGCTTACCTCTCCCCATCCCCTTGAATGGTCAATGTTGTATGAGAGACCATGAAGTTAGCCAACTCTCCTGGATGAGGCCAACGCAAGCAGGAACACTGTCTTGTAAGTGAGGTGGCAATCTGTTGTCAGGTGTAATGGTTCGTAGGGTGGCCCCTTAAGGGACTAAAGCACTTGAACCACGTTCAAAGGAGGTGGTCTCACTTCAGACTGAGAACAGATAAGTTCGTAACTCTGTATTAGGAGTGAAAGTTCCAGCGAAGAGGAAATGACTACTCCGTTCAGCCTAAAGGCAAGACTCGAGGCTGAGCAATAGCCTTTTGCTGCCGAGAATGAGAGGAGCACTTCTTCTCACAGATATACGAAGAACTCCACTACTGCTGGAATGGTGGGACCGAGTGGAGAGAAATCCCTTCCACGACACCAACTACAGAAGACATTCCACTTCGTCTGGTAGAGTGCTGCTGATGAATTTTGCAGGAGTCCAGACATTCTCTTCGCAACTTGTTGTGAAAAGCCTCTCAGAGAGGATATGCTGAATGGTCTCAAAGCTTGCATATGAAGCAAAGCCACTGCTTTGTGGAAGATGTTGGCGTGTGGTTGTTTGAGTAGATTGTGTTGTGGAGGAAGTTTTCTCAGAAGCTCCGTGAGGAATTGCAGAAGGTCTGGGAACCATTCTGTGTGATGCCATAGTGGAGTTATGAGGGTCACTGAGAGATTGACAATTGCTCTGGTCTTATTGAGTACCTTTCTAATCAGGCAGAATGGGGGACATGCGTAAACGTCAATGTTGTCCCACCATTGCTGGAATGGATCTTGCCAGAAAATTGGGGAGCCATTGTGAACAGATCCACAGTTGGAGAACCCAACAAAGTCAGGACTTTGTTGGCTATTAGATGATCCAAAGACCATTCGGAACTCTGCGAGCACATTCCTTTTGCAGGTAATGAAGCAAGCTGATAGTGTTACCGAATGGACTTCTGCCCATCTCAGTATTTCTACTGCAAGATGGGATACGAGCTGCGAAAAAGTACCATCTATCTTGTTGATGTAAGCCACTACTGTGGTGTTGTCGCTCATCATCACCACAGTGGCCCACCAGGAACTGATGGAACTGTTCAAGGGCCAGAAAGGCAGCCCTCATCTACAAGAGACTGATGTGTTGTTACTTTTCAAACTCTGACCAAAGGTCTGAGGTTGTGTGGTGCAGAATATAAGGTCCCTCATCCTTTTTGATGCGTCTGAGAAAAGTAACCAATCCAGGGGGACAACGAGAAGGTCAGCACCCTTTAGAAGATTTTTGTCTGCCATCCATCACTCAAGGTCCGTCCATTCCTCTGATCCCATGGGAATCAAGATGTCCGGGGATTCCAAGGCTTAATTCCAGGTGGACTTCAGCCGCCACTGGAGAGATCGAATCCTCAGGTAGCCATTGGCAACTAGACAGACGAGAGATGATAGGGGGCCCAAGGAGACATAGCCACCTCTGGGCTGGGAGCTCTTCTTGTCTGAAAAAAAGGTTTTGCGACCTTACTCAGTCTCACTACCCCGTCATCTGATGGAATGGCTTTATGAAGGTTAGTGTCTAGTATCATTCCAGTTGTTGAGAGGGAAGTAAATATAACTTCTTTAGGTTTACCATGATCCCCAGATCTTGGCAAAGCCTCAGAGGCTTGTCTCGGTGCTAAAGAAGGGTTGCCATAGAGCTACTAGGATCAGCCAGTCGCCCAGATAACGAACGAGACAGCTGACGATCCTGTGAGCCCAAGATGACACTATGGTGAACACACTCGTGAAGACCTGAGGTTCTGTAAAGATCGAAGCACAGCACCTTGAACTGGTATTTCTTGTCCTCTAACTGAATCCGGGGTACTTCCTTGAAGACGGATGGATTGGGATCTGGAAGAACGCGTCTTTAAGGTCCATTGTGCATATGAAGGCCTGTGGTCTTACCAATTGTCTGACCGTGTCTGCGGTCTCCATTCTGAACGAAGTCTGTTTGACAAACTTGTTCAGAGCTGAGAGGTTTCCAGCCTTTAGACGTCTTTGTCACAAGAAAGAATCGATTGAAAAAGCCTGGGAAGTTGTCAAGGACCTCCTGGACAACGCCCTTCACCAACATTGTCTGAACTTCAGCCCGAAGGGCGTGCCCTTTGCGGATCCCAAGGAGCTTATCAATACCTGTACTTGACTCCTGACCATTTGAGGGAAAGATGCCGTAAACAGGCCACAACACCCTGTCCGGATCACGGCGACCATCCAGGGTTCAGCCCCATGCTGCATTTCCTTTATCCAACAGTGCTGAAGGCATCCCCATACTGATGGACAAGCGGGGGGATCACCTATTCTAGCGTCGATGGACCCCCTCTACAATACCTCCCTACACGAGGACATGGGGCCCGTCCTTGACAGGAAAGGGCTTCTTAGATACCTACTTTTCCTTTGGTCGTAGTCCTATTCGAAGCTGGTTTAGGCTGGATGGTCTGAGAGCGCCGGTGGTTTATGGGTCCTGCATGTTAAGGCCCTAATTAGAAGAGAGTCCTGGTGTGACTTACTCCATCTCTCTGCTGCCTGCTCCACATCTCCCAGCTTGAACAAAGAGGATACCTCCAGAGAGGAATTCCGGAGTCTCATGACCTCGACATGGGGGACCTTACGATGGAAGCGTACGACTACAGAGTCTCTGTGCCACATGATGATGTTAGCCCACAAGTTTAGAACTTGGTGGGTAAAAACCCCAATAGTCTGAGTGCCCGAGAGCATGGTCTCCATCGCCTTCCTGGTGCCTTACTTAGAAAAATCTTTGGACAGCACCAGGTTCCCTAGTGACCCTAACCAAAGGTCAAGCCATAAGGTAGCCTGCATGGGAAGTATCCTGCATGGCATACTTTGAGACTTTCTCCTGGAATTAAGCCTTAATCCTATCATTGATAGAAAATAAATCAAAGCTGAAGAAATATCAGCTGGAACAGTACAAAGGTAAGATCTACTGTATTATTTTACAATGCTAGAATTCGGGCTGAACTTGGCACTGTTGGATAGTGGCAATGGTCCTCAAGATAATTCTATCAACAATATTCTGTCTCAGGAAATAGGGGTGATGAAGGAAAATGTCATGGAATATTTGCAGAGTTTAACTACTCATTGACCACCGGACAGACCCCTTGAGTGGCAGAGCTGCTCTGGGACTAATATCTTGCAAAGGCCATGCAGGAAGAATCCTGTTTGGGAGAGGGAATGGTGTCCTGGAAGCTTGTAATAGTCCAAGCAGGAGGAAATTGTTCTCAATATACTGATGGTAGAGGGGCCCTTACACTGTTGTTGAAGGGCTTGAAAAAGCCTGTAGCTATACAAGGAGGAAAGTAGAGGGAGTTGAATAAGAGACCAGGTTGGGGAGAGGTTGATAGTAATGTTCACTGAGGAATTGGGGAGGGTCAAGAATGAGGATTGAGTGAGAGGAATGTGCTATATGAGAAAGAGGGAAACAGGGCAAGTGTGATGTTGCATTAGTAGTATGCTGAAAGGGGTAGGGGCTAGTGATAAGTGAAACTGTGACAGATGATATTTACAGTTAAGGTTTAAGGTTTAAAGGCCACTCATGAATGGCAGAGGCAAGGGACAGTGACATTTCCCTATCAAGCAAGAAAATGACCTAGAGATTGACCATAATTATATACATATGATCAGCGCCCAAGCCCTCTCTCAACTCAAGCTATGACCAAAGAGAGCCAGACAATGGCTGCTGATGACTCAGCAGATACACCTATAGGCTCTCCCAAAACCCCATCCTTAGCTCACAAGGATCGCAAGGTTGCAGCGACCGAAAAAAACTAACGAGTTTGAGCGGGACACAGACTCCAGTCTGGCGTTCACCAGTCAGGGGCATTACCACATCGGCCACCAAAACACTAGTTGAGAAAAAAGTTTAACTGTAGTAAGGCTGATACACAAACCAAGGTTAGAAAAAAAAAGAAAAAAAAAAGCCTAGGGAGCAGCTAGGGAATGTTTTGCTGTAACACCAGGTCTACTGGAGATGCATCATATGGGAGTAGATATAGGACTGTCTTCCGGGCAAGAAACTTCTATCCTGGCATCGCAAAGATGTGTAGCGAGTGGTTAGAGGTTGCATCAGATGTCAGTCAATTGACTTCAACCCTAAGGCCCAAGTATCTGGTAAGATTAGAATAGAAGATAACAGGATGACGCTGGCCATATTAAGCCTCCTTGAAGAAAATGGGGATTTGGCAGTACAGCAATCATACAGTGAGCGGTGACACCTGGCTTGAGTGGATGACTATGAAAGGAATATCTACGCTGTGGAATGATACCCGTAAACAAGTGGTTACCGATGCTAAGCTGGTTTGCTTGTTCGATTGCCCAGCCTTCAAACAAGCAAATCAGCCTAGCATCGGTAACCACTCGTTTACGGCTAACATTCCACAGCGTAGATATTCCTCTCATAGTCATCCACTCAAGCCAGGTGTCACCACTCACTGTATGATCGCTGTACCGCCAAATCCCCATTTTCTTCAAGGAGGTTTAATATGGCCAGCGTCATCCTGTTATCTTCTATTCTAATCTTAACCGATACTTGGGCCTTAGGCTGCGTTTACACCAAGCGAGTCGAGTCGAGTCACGTCAAGTCAAGGCAAGTCATCACGCGTCATGAACTGCCACCCCAGTTTAACATTAATTTGTATGGATATTTGAAGAAACCGTTTACACCGGAAGAGTCGAGTCAAGTCAAGTCACGGCGTGTTGCGTCGAGTGACATAAAGGGCTCGACCCATTTTCTACATCAGTCACAGCAAGTCGTCGTCGTGTGATCATCATGGAAGTGGAGTTCCTAATAAACTTGGTTCGAGAGCGCCCTCCTATATATGATCCCAGTGACCGCAGCCACCGGGATTGTCATGTCATAGCTGCCCTGTGGAAGGAGGTTGATGCTGCACTGAGGTGTATGGGCAGATTTTTATAACACGAAGACTACTATACAAGGTTTAAAGAGAGAGAGAGAGAGAGAGAGAGAGAGAGAGAGAGAGAGAGAGAGAGAGAGAGAGAGAGAGAGAGAGAGAGAGAGAGAATATCATTACCCCATAGTCAACTAAAAAAAATAAGGAATTATAATAGTTTTGACCCAAAGAATGAACATAGTAAGAAAGACTAATCCAATAAAAACGAATAAAAATCTTAATACAAAACGGATTAAAAAGATGTTTTAATTCCACTATCAATTTTAACCACCAGAAATACTGTGAAGTTTATATGAAAAAGGATATAATAAAAATACTTATTAATAAAGAGCATTTATTATAATATATGATCTAACTATAAGTTTTAATGTAATTAAAACAGGATTTAAAACTTTAGCTCAAAAAGTATTCACTTCAACCAAGGAACTTGCAACCATTCCGTATGAAATCAGACAGGTCACTGATACTGAATTGACGCGGGCTGACGCAGTCAGTGTAAACGGAGATGAGTCAAAATGAATCTCATCAAATGACGTTCATGACTTGACGTGACTCGACTCGCTTAGTGTAAACGCAGGCTTAGGGTCGAAGTCAATTGACTGACATCTGATACAACCTCTAACGACTCGCTACACATCTTTTTGGGCTCAAGCCATGGCGTCCTGATGGAAGGTTCCTGTTTGGTAGCTTCCTTGGGTATAAGACTACTAAGATATTCCCAGAGAATTTAACCACAGGTTATCACAGAATTCTAACTTCTGGAGCGAGTATCTCAAAGGTTTCCCTTTAAGACATCGTAATACAACAGGGGACACGCATGTCTGAACGTGCCACATAGCTATCTCCACCCCGAACAGAGTTAATGCTTCGGTGTGTAAGGACTGAGAATAGCTGGGAGCCGTTCCACAGCTAATCTCACTCGTGGCTACTACTGATACTCGAGACGTAAACAAACGGACGCCATTGCTCTAATGACGTCACGCGCGTCTTTATCCTTTGTTTAGTAGCTGCCCTACTTAGACGGATTTTCCCTTGTGTTAACTTTATCGCTTTGCATCTTCGCTATGTCGTTACCTTCAGCCTCGCCTTCTTCTGGAAAGTTGAGTACAAGGTTCCAGTATTGTTTAATTAAGCTCTGGCCGTAAAGTAAATATTATTTTGCGAAATAATTGATGTTTTGTGGCAGAGCTGTGCCTCTACCGGACCCGCCATTTTATGGCGTCGTTGTTGTTTTGCATGTCTTATTTAGTTAGCCACAACAACGCTTCCGGCATTATATACTAATCGAATACATTAGTTTATTTAGTCTTCATAGCTAGGAACTTTTATATCGTGTTTAGACGCTTTTTATCGGTCATCGATTGACCTCATACCAGTCGGCTACTATAGCCCCCAGGCCAGGAGCCTACATACAAGTGTTCATGCATGATTTATTAGTGATCCTAGACTAAGTTATGAAGATAGTGGCATTATTATTTTACAATACTTTTGACTAGTGATGCAAATGTTTTCGCCTTCAGGGACCATATAGGGGATAGGCTAGTCAGTGATTCTTTCTAGCCTAACCTAACCTTAGGACCCCTATATGCTTCCTTCATCCCCTGCCTTGGCATTCCCTCTATTTAGCCTTGATCCCTTTTCTGAGTAAAGGGATTAATTGTCTAATAGAGTATATATATCGCCTCTCAGTCCTCCCTAAAGGAATGAACCCCCTTTAGGATTGCGTCTGAGAGTGAGGTTAGGCTAGCCTACCTCTATGGCTAGGATAGTCTATGACTTTCCTGCGATAGCGATATGTCTTCTTCCTTGCCTAGTTCAGGACTTTTAGCCCTGCTCTAGGTCGGGTTAGGAAGGTTTCTCTGTTCCATGCTGAAACTGTACTCTTGCACCGTTTTAGCCGATCAGCCTGATCTTAGGTTAGGGAGTGTCCTCCCTTCCCTTAGTGGCCGCTCTGGTACAGAAACCCTTCCTGGGAAGACCTCTCTCTTCTCCCTCCCCACCTATCTCTTGTATAGCCTAGCCTATGCTTAGGTTAGTTTATACTCATCTGTCCCCTGTCCTACAAATCCTCCTTAGGGTGGATGAGTAGGACTACCCGAGCTTCCCTGTGCAGTCCGCTCTGGTACATATACCTTCATAGTGTCCTATAAGGTTAGTTACTAGTGTAGTTCTGCATAGGGGAGTCTCCCCCCCCCCTCTTGGGTGTTCCCTAGCCCTCCCTTGGGCTACCTGCTCCCGGTCCCTAGTGACCCCTGCTTATGGATGTTAGAGCCTGTCTCTATCATGGGTACGCCCTCTCAGGGAGGGGGAGGGATGTCTGGAACCCTGACGGTACTTCCTGCATTCCTTCCCCCCTCCCCCTGTCTCTCTATCTATCCGGGTGCCGGTCTCTTGCCGCCTCTACTGTCGGCAATACCTGCCTCCCTCTTGGTGACTTCCCTACCCTTGCCGCCAGCCCCCCGTGTACCGAGGGACTGCCGGCTGCCGCCGGCTACTACCGGCGGCTCTCCTACTCCTATCTAATCGTCCGCTTGCCGGTCGATCACCGGAGTGCCGGCATATACTGCCGGCAACCCGATACTACCTGTACCATCCTTATCCCAGTCACCAACCTGGCATCCTCCGGCTGCCGGAGCCGCCGCTCCTTGCCGGCGTGCCGCCGCTGTGCCGGCGGCCGCCATCCTGGTATCTAACTGACTTTTGAAAATTGTCTGTTCTAATGCCAGAATCTATGCTGGAGCGAGCTCCGGCATGCCGGCGGCTTGCCGGATGCCCCGGAGGCGTCAAGAATACTTGCACCCCCTCACTGTAGCTATCATAAGACTAAGATAGCCCTACATAGCAAATAGATAAGCTGCTTTGCTTTTAAGATCAGTACCTAGTACTGCTTTATTAGTGATCATGCTGTCTCTTTGCATTCTTCTAATTCCAGCATGCTATGTGCATCTTAGCACGGCTGGTTGCCAGAAGCAGTTACCTTTATGAGGCCTTCTGGCTCTTAACTGGGAACCGAATGAATTCGATCCCAACCTTGTCCTTGGCTTTCCATGGAGTCCCAATATAATGGGAATCCTAGGAAACTATATCCAATGATCTCGGTCATTTGGATTATCCCAGGACCAAGCTTATGGTAACCAGCCGGGCGAGATGCATGGAGCGTGTTCTCCTTTACTGTTTTCATTCTCTATGCATCACACCTTCTTAAGTTAAAATTAATGATTAATATTAACTTAGTTTAAGAGCCATTCCTATGACTCCCCCATACTCATTTTCTCTTTCTTCCACAGGAGGAGCAGATGAAGTGTGACTTCGCCTTCTGCGCTGTGAAACGCCCGCAGTTTTACGGGCATACGGCTTGTAGGACTCACGCCCCTTGTGCAGACAAGAAAGGGGATTTGAAGTTCTGGAATCCACTGGATTGTACGGTCTGCCAGGCCCACCTAGTTGAGGCCTTCCATAACCCTCCCTCAGCGGAGGTTAGAGACATTTCTCGCGAAAAGCTGCGCAAGTGGGTGCGTGGCTTTCAGAAAAATGCTACCGGACCGTACCTGGCCACCGAAGAACTGAGGTCCCTGTTGTTCCCTAAGGCCTCCCCTGACTCAGTGGTTCCGAAAGACGCAATCCCCACTGTCCAAATTACGGTGGAACCTGATGTGGTCATGGCTCAGTCCATGCATGAGTGTCGATTAGATTCCGAGGATGATGAGCAGATCTCTGACGTCTCGGAAGACACGGAGAAGACGCTTATGGCTCAAGGAGCCGAAGAGGACGAAGACAAGGTGGAATACACCGAGTCGGAGCTTGGAGCTCCTCCCTCATCCATCCCTCCGCCTACTCCTACACCGACGGATGTGTCCATTCCGTCTACCTCCTCGACCCCGGATCCCTCTTCGTCTACCCAAGAACTGATCCGGCTGATTAGAGCTGTCATGGACGACAGACTGAAGGAGAACCAGGAGTCCATCAGGTCAATGATTGGATCCAGAGAACCGAAGAAGATTTCGGTTAAGGATCTCCCAGCTTGCTCTCATGCCAACCCGTGGAGGTATGCAGAGCATATGGTTATTGCGACCGGCAGGATCTTTGTTAGTGACAAGATTGGCACGGTCCCGTTGGAAGATGTAGAGTTCTTCCCAAGCTTCGAGGCCTACCCGGACTGTTACGTCCGGCTTCGTTCCGAACCTGCCTCGAAGGAGGAGACCGAACCTAAAGAAGAGATAGTGTTCGATCTCGCAAAGGCCCAGGCTATGCTAGCCTCCGCATTTAAGAGCAGGGGCTTTACCTGCTCTAAGCTTCCTGCCTTGAGCAAGAAGCATCCTACTTATGTCGCACCTGACACTGCGGTTCTTCCTTTCCTGGAAAAGGCCTTAGCTGCATGCCTTAAAGCGGCGGAAGAAGGAAAACCCTGCCCTGCACTGGAGGAGTGCAGACCCTTCTCCATCGTGACACCCCCTGACACTAGACAATGGAAAGATGTTCAACATACTTTCGTCGTGGGTAGGCTCGATCCTGACGTCGCCGGACGTCAGTTTAATGAGGACCTCCCTAAGCTCAATGATCACCTCCTTCGCCGGGAACAAGACACGAAAGAGAGGCTTGCGGCATCTCTTTCTCATCAAGTCCAACTTGAAGTTATGGCCTGTGACACAAGAGTACCTGATCACTACATGGTACTAGCCAAATCCCACTTACTTACAGTAATGAAGGACTTGTACCATTTCATAAAGGCTCGTAGAGCCTGTCGTGAATTCGTGTTTGTCGGTGCCACCGTGAAACACGAACCCCGGAGGCTGATTTCCTCCAACATCTGGGGAAAGCACCTGTTTCCTTCTGACCTTGTCAAGGAAATAACTGACAGAGCCGCCACGGAGAATAGGAACCTTCTCCACAAGTGGGGCATGTCCAGAAAAAGGAAACCCTCTCAGGACGATGGACCTCAGCCTAAGAGGAAACCTCAAAAGCCAAAACCCCAGCAACGTCAACAACGACGTCAGTTTCCGGGACCCGCTACCTCCCAAGTGGTTGCCCAACCACAGCAGACCTTTCAATTGGTCCCCCAACCGGTGTTGTCACAGTCACCGGTCTTCACCCCTGCCTTTGAGCAGCCATCCACTACCTTTCATGCCAGAGGTAGAGGCTCGTCCAGGGGTGCAAGCAGAGACGCCTCTCGTCGTCCCTCCAGAGGTAGAGGAGGAAAGGGAGCTAGCGGCCGAGGCAACAAGCCCTCGGGACACCAGAAGCAATGAAGTGCTTCCGGTGGGAGGAAGACTCCGCCAATTCCAGGATCGTTGGACCTTCGATCCTTGGGCACACAGCATCATCAAGAACGGTCTAGGCTGGAGTTGGGTGCAACCACCCCCAATCTTCCAGCGGTTCTTTCAACAATCGACCCCCATTCTGGAAGAATATGTTCTAGACCTCTTGAACAAGAAGGTGATAAGGAAGGTAAAGTCCACCAGGTTCCAAGGGAGACTGTTTTGCGTTCCCAAGAAGGACTCAGACAAGCTCAGAGTCATTCTGGACTTATCCCCCCTCAACAAGTTCATAGAGAACAACAAATTCAAGATGCTGACGCTTCAATAAATAAGGACCCTTCTGCCTCAAGGTTCCTACACGGTCTCTATAGACCTGGCGGATGCCTATTGGCACATTCCAATGAACCATCATGCTTCCTCCTACCTAGGATTTCGACTCCAAAGGAAAAGCTACGCCTTCCGGGCCATGCCATTCGGCCTCAATGTGGCCCCTCGGATCTTCACAAAGCTGGCGGATGCCATAGTACAACAGCTCCGCCTAAGAAACGTCCAGGTGATGGCCTACCTCGACGACTGGCTAGTCTGGGCTCCATCGCCCGAAGAGTGTGCAAAGTCTTGCGACGAAGTTACCCAGTACCTAGAACACCTGGGATTCAAGATCAACGAGAAGAAATCTCGCCTCTCTCCAGCTCAGAAGTTTCAGTGGCTGGGAATCCACTGGAATCTTCAGTCACACCGCCTTTCCATCCCCCAGAAGAAAAGGAAGGAAATAGCAGGGTCTGTCAAGCGACTACTGAAATCCAAACGCATTTCAAGACGACAGCAGGAACGAGTTCTAGGCTCTCTACAATTCGCCTCAGTGACAAACCCAGTGCTTCGCGCACAGCTAAAGGATGCCGCGGGAGTCTGGAGACGATCGGCATCCATCGCTCGAAGAGACCTCAAGAGACGGCTTCCAAACAGACTTCGACGCCTCCTAAAGCCGTGGTCGGAAGCAAAGGCCCTGAAAAGGTCCATTCCTCTCCAACACCCTCCTCCATCTCTCAACATCCACACGGATGCCTCACTGGAGGGCTGGGGAGGTCACTCCCACCTGAAACAAGCTCAAGGGACCTGGTCTCCACTATTCAAGACGTTCCACATAAACATCTTGGAGGCCATGGCGGTCCTTCTTACTCTGAAGAAGTTATCCCCGCCGCCCTCGATCCACATCCGTCTAACCCTAGACAACTCGGTGGTAGTTCGTTGTCTCAATCGCCAGGGCTCAAGATCGCCCCAGATAAATCAGGTGCTTCTCCCAATCTTCCGTCTGGCGGAGAAGAAGAAGTGGCACCTGTCTGCAGTTCACCTACAAGGATTCCGCAACGTGACAGCGGATGCTCTATCTCGGACAAACCCGATAGAGTCGGAATGGTCTCTAGACGCAAGATCATTCTCCTTCATCTCTCATCAAGTCCCAGAACTTCAGATAGATCTCTTTGCAACGAGCGACAACAATCAACTTCCTCTGTACGTAGCCCCGTACGAGGACCCCAAAGCAGAAGCGGTGGACGCCATGTCACTGGACTGGAACAGATGGTCCAAGATATACCTGTTCCCTCCCACCAACCTTCTGTTGAAAGTCCTCTCCAAACTGAGAACCTTCAAAGGGACAGCGGCCCTAGTGGCTCCCAAGTGGCCCCGGAGCAACTGGTACCCCCTGGTCCTGGAGCTGCAGCCCAAGCTGATCCCTCTCCCGGGCCCAGTTCTCTCTCAACAAGTACAGAAGTCGACTGTCTTCGCTTCATCATCGAAAATCAAGGACCTTCATCTCATGATTTTCTCTCCCTTGCCGCAAAGAAGAGGTTTGGGATCTCGAAGAAAAGTCTAGACTTCCTAGAGGAATACAAGACCGAATCCACGAGACGGCAATATGAATCATCCTGGAGGAAATGGGTCTCCTTTGTTAAAGCAAAAAATCCTAAAGAAATCACCATTGATTTCTGTATGTCCTTCTTCATTCACCTTCATGGACAAGGATTAGCAGCCAATACGATTTCAACCTGCAAATCGGCTTTGACTAGACCAATTCTATATGCTTTCCAAATTGATCTGTCCAACGACATCTTTAACAAGTTACCAAAAGCATGTGCTCGCCTACGCCCAGCACCCCCTCCGAAACCGATCTCCTGGTCACTAGACAAGGTGCTCCATTTCGCCTCCAACTTGGACAACGATTCATGCCCCCTCAAGGATCTGACTCAGAAAGTTATATTTTTATTTGCTCTCGCCTCGGGAGCTCGAGTCAGTGAAATAGTGGCATTATCAAGAGAAGAGGGACACATCCTGTTTGCTGATTCAGGAGAAGTGACCCTCTCCCCTGATCCGACGTTTCTCGCCAAAAATGAATTACCCACCAAAAGATGGGGCCCTTGGAGAATATGCCCCCTGAAGGAGGATGTCTCTCTATGTCCAGTAGAGAGTCTCAAGGTCTATCTTCGCAGAACTTCGAACTTTGGTGGAGGCCAACTCTTCAAAGGAGAAACATCGGGCAGCGACCTGTCACTGAAACAATTAAGAGCGAAAATCACCTACTTCATTCGTAGAGCGGATCCGAACAGTACACCCGCTGGTCATGATCCTAGAAAAGTGGCATCTTCTCTGAACTTCTTTCAGAGCATGGACTTTGAGAGCCTTAAAAACTTTACGGGCTGGAAGTCCTCGCGAGTTTTCTTTAAACATTATGCGAAACAAGTGCACGAAATCAAACATTTTGTGGTAGCCGCAGGTAGTGTTATGAAACCTGCACCTAACTCTGCGTAGAACAGTGAGTTACTTGGGACTCTAACTCTTCGGGTGCCTATGTTGACCCTCGAGCGATTCATAGTGATGTCTAAAAACACTTAGTGCTTTTATAACTGTTCTTATCCCAGGTGAAATGTCATAGTGTCACACAAGTGCCGCATGCCTTGAGCATGATGTGTTGTTTAAAGACTTGCGTTCCTCGAGAACGAGTACCTACTAATCCTGAAATTCCCTTTCAGATTCAAGAGCAAGCCTTTATTTCTATGTACATTATTATTACTGTAAATGAACTTTACTTTTGCTGTAAATTATTTAATTTCTGCATTGTGAAATAAAATTTCTATTTTATTACTTATGCGTCTCTTTCAGCTCCTACTTACTATGAAATACATACTGTCATAGTTTTATTTATTCCTCCTTTATGGTCATGAAGAATTTAAGATGTCTAATCCTAAATTATATTCACCTTGTCTCAGTAAGGTTCCTACACGAATACTTACTTCTGATAATCAGGAGATGAACTCTATACACAGTGCCCAACCACCACTGACCTACTTCAGAATGTTCCTATACAAATATCAAACATTCTGCTTCATCTCTAAGCTCTTAAAAGTTCTTCTGTCAAGATGAATAGCCCTTCAATACCACTTTGACGTCGGCATAGCCCATGGGAACTTCCTACCAATGGGGGGCAGGATACTTCGTTCCTATGGTTCTTACCTAAGATTACTTTGCTGTTTTGTCAATGCCTAGGCACTTAACTTTGGGGGAAAATCTACCACGATACATTGATTCTCTGGTACTCTTCCATCAGGACGCCATGGCTTGAGCCCAAAAAACGGATTTTGAGCGAAGCGAAAAATCTATTTTTGGGTGAGATAGCCATGGCGTCCTGATGGACCCTCCCTACTACTTCGTTCAGTTTGTTCCCACCCTACACAATTGTATCATGGTGATGGGCAGCAACTGGCGCCAGGATAAAGACGCGCGTGACGTCATTAGAGCAATGGCGTCCGTTTGTTTACGTCTCGAGTATCAGTAGTAGCCACGAGTGAGATTAGCTGTGGAACGGCTCCCAGCTATTCTCAGTCCTTACACACCGAAGCATTAACTCTGTTCGGGGTGGAGATAGCTATGTGGCACGTTCAGACATGCGTGTCCCCTGTTGTATTACGATGTCTTAAAGGGAAACCTTTGAGATACTCGCTCCAGAAGTTAGAATTCTGTGATAACCTGTGGTTAAATTCTCTGGGAATATCTTAGTAGTCTTATACCCAAGGAAGCTACCAAACAGGAACCTTCCATCAGGACGCCATGGCTATCTCACCCAAAAATAGATTTTTCGCTTCGCTCAAAATCCGTTTTGTGATGCCAGGATACATGTTTCTTGCCCGGAAGACGTCTACACGAATATGAGATATTCATCATAGATATATCTATGGGTGTTTATGATATAAGTAGAGCACATGTCATGGGCCAAGACCGACCTGGTGTAAAGAAAAATTTTCTACACGACCAATTCTTATTACCTCCGCCAGGAGGGTATGTTTTCGGTTCGGTTTGTTTGTTTCTCTGTTTGTCTGTCTGTCTGTGGACAACGTAGAGGCCACATTTCTACACGGAATCACTTCAAACTTGGCCAAGTAGTTCCCCAATGTGTATGGAAGAACTGATTAAATTTTGGTCAAGGTCACCCCAAGGTCAAGGTCACAGGGGTCACTGGTGTCACTATGACATAAGTGGCCATATCAAGAGACAGAAATAAAGCACTGACTTTTGCATAAGCCAACAGGGAAGTCCTAGTCCAGGCGCAACCCATGGGTGATGTTCAAATTTATAAAGGTCAAAGGTCAAGGTCATATTGGTGCATTATATCAATGTCATATTAAGTATCAGTGGCAAATGAACAAAGATCACTTGAAGGTCAAAAGTCAAGCAGGTCACTTGAAGGTCAAGGTCACGTGAAGGTCAAGGTCACGTGAAGGTCAAGGTCACCTGAAGGTCAAGGTCACGTGAAGGTCAAGTACATTTGAAGATCAAGGTCACTTGAAGCCAAGGTCATGTGAAGGTCAAGGTCACGTGAAGGTCAAGGTCACTTGAAGGTCACGGTCATGTGAAGGTCGAAGTCACATCAATTCATGATTCTAGGACATATGGCGCTCTAGGTCACCTTGGCGGAGGTATGTCCTCTACGAGGACCATGTCCGCGTTCAGGACTTGCTCACTTGTTTTAAACTGTCTTCAATTTAGTGTAAGACAAGGACTCTTTTTTATTTATTTATTTATTTTTTTTTTTTTTTTTTTTTTTTTTTTTTTTTTTTTTTTTACCATCAGCATTTACCTTTTACCATCAGCCATTACCTTGGTGGTACTATTGGCTACTATGCGTTTAGTGGAATTATAATTAATTATGTTGATCCTTTATTTGGGAGAACATTTAATTGCAAAGGTAAAATATGTATCAAAATTAAAACTAAATAAAAGTATGACATAAGCATTTGAAGAGTCCATTGGTCACATAATGTATGCTAACCGTCTAGTCTGGTCTATTCTTTACATATTCTCTTCTGTCCTCATATACCTGACAATATTACGATTACCGAACACTTCTTCTTCAACCAAGGGGTTAACTACTGCACTGTAATAGTTCAGTGGCCATTTTTATGTTGGTAAGGGTAGAAGAGACTCTTTAGCTATGGTAAGCAGCTGTTGTTGAAGGACACTAAAAAAAAAAACAAAAAAACATTGTTCTCTAGTCTTGGGTAGTCCCATAGCCTCTGTACCATGGTCCTTCCATTGTCTTGGGTTAGAGTTCTCTGGCTTGAAGGTACACTCAAGCACACTATTCCATCTTATTTCTTTTCCTAATGTTTTTTTTTTAAGTTTTGATAGTTAATCTGGGAAATATCTATTCTAATATTGTTACTGCCAAAATATTTTATTTTTCCTTGTTTCCTTTCCTCACAGGGCTATTTTCCCTGTTGGGGACCCTGGACTTATAGCATCCTGCTTTTCCAACTTGGGTTGTGGCTTAGCAAGAAATAATAATAATAGTAATAATGATAATAATAATAATGTAATGCCTCAAGCATATTCAAAACGCCCCATAACGAGTAAGTGTTAATGTCTGCTCTGGAAGCGAGAGGGCTCCTTAAGCTTGGTTATATTTCCTATTGAGTATATAAATGTATATTTTTTGTATCATTACAATACCCATTATACAAATATTGAATAATTCCGAAAACAGTGATGTAAATTCTGTGCCCAATTTCATCAGAATTAGAGAACCATGTTGGTTTTTGTTGGTTTTAAAAAATCTGCCTATCATACTTGAATCTAATGATTTTAATTTGTTTGGAATAAATACAATTTTTATTCATCTAAACATGAACAAAAAATAAGTTATCAATATCTATAAGTTTTATAACTACAAATCATTAATCAATTAAAATGTTGCATAATATTCTTATATATTTGAAAAGGAAATTATAAGACAGGTTTGATCAATAATAACGATATCATCAGTCATCAGTTGGCTACGGGCCAACCAAGGGAAAGGCCCGTGCCAACAACAAGTGTTGGCTTTAATACCCCAACATCAGTTGACGAACTTGACGGGCTGCCAACGCAAGAGTCCCTGTTCAGCAACAAGGGCTGGACAATCTAAACAACAACAACAACATCGTCAGTCAGCTCTACTCAGCTCCCAGACTGAGAGGATCACCTGGAAGACGAAGTTAAGCCATGTTGGCCCTGTTCAACACTTGGATGGGTGGACCACCTGGAAAACGAAGTTAAGCCACTTTGGCCCTGCTAAATACTTGGATGGGTGGACGCCAGTTGTGAAGAGAAGAGACTGGCTGGATTTTTCGGCCGTTTTTCTGAAAACGGACAGTATGTCTACATTTGCCAACCACTTCCATACCCTTGGAAGGTCCCTATACCCAACATGGATTTACCCCTGCACGGGCAACGATCAACGGTGCAAGTGCAATTTTTGCCTAAGGTACCGAAACTACAGGCAACAACTTATGGACCACATAGGTTTCAAAACCAGGGACCCAATGCTGGCCTACCACAGCAAGAATGTGACTGCTATGAATGCTATAAACTGACACTAGCATGCATCCCCCACTTCAAACAAAGAAATCACAGACCAGAATATATGGACATGCCTATTTATGCTCCACAGCCACCTTACCCAGAAAAAGTCTTCCGCAGAAGATACCGAGTACACGGACGGTACAGAGAAGCAGCCTTTTAAAAAATCTGCAGTACACTGGTACCTCTCAACCAGGATTGCGACTGCCCGACTTGTCTACAGAATCTCTTGACTGAAAGCCATCCAGAGAAAAACACGTCTCCTAAACCAGCTACCACTTCAATGACACCGACCCACATCGCTGTACCAGCTACTACCCCACGGGCACCAACTCCGGAGCCATTGGACGACAGATCAGCCATGGACTTCGAAGTCTCCAGAGACACCCAGACATCTGAACTGGCAGTCCCGCATGCGGACGACTGCAACTGTACAGAATGTCTTTCACAACTCCTAAAGGAAGCCACAGAAATCGCTGGAAATCAACCAGCCCATGGCCTCAACCTAGCCGCTGTCACTCGGCCTCTAGCTGAGGCCATGTCCATCGACAACACACAGATCGCAGTTACAGCAGCAAAACCTGGATCATCCCAGCTACCTAAGTTCAAGCTCTCCGCTACCGGAGAAACTCCACCATATGCGGCAGTAGCTGTTATGGTGGCTGCCAAACCTGGCCTCAAATTCACAGCAAGGCCCAACCTAAAGGGCGATATCATTATCACCCCAAAGGATTAAGACAGCGCGAAACGCCTCCACGAAGAAACCACCCTTACCTATCTGGATCCTGCCAGGAAACAGAGGAAAGCGGTGGTGTACAACTACCCAACCAGATTGCCAATCTCCTTCATTGAGGAGTGCCACAACATTGCCCAAGCTAAGAGGAAATTGGGCAGTGACAAGGCACCCACAAAAGAAGTCATCGTCACCTTCATTGGTCCCCTTCCAACTACCTTATACCTAGGACTGTGGGGTACCTTTCCCATCAGGGACCTGGAAAAGGAACCACTCTGTTGTTTTAACTGCCAACGGTTTAGTCACCACAAGTCTGATTGCAAAAGCCGAGCTGTCTGCGGAATCTGCAGTGGAATGCATCCAACACAAACCTGCATTGACGCCCATAACGAAGGGAGAGAAACCCAGGCAAAATGCCCCAATTGCTCCCAACCACATCATGCATGGAACAAAAGATGCCCAGAGTTCCTAAGAAGACTAAAGCCCTCGCAAACCTCCATCCCTATTGCAGAGACTATTGTTACAAGAAAACCAAAGCTGCTGAGGAAACCACGAAAAAGACCTCCTCGGAAGCCGGCTCCAGCTCCAGCACCAGCTGTTATACCTGTACCCATCTCCAATCCTAACCCCAATCCTAGCCAGAATCCTCCTTCCCCTTCTTCAATCCCCTCCATCATTCCCTAATCTACATCCTTACCATTGGAAGAGCTGATCCCCTTGCTAACACAGCTCATAATCAAAGTCTTTTCCCTTGCCAAGACTGCTGACAGTAATACTCAAGCCCTCCTCTCCTCCTTAGTTGCACTCCCCCTTGAGCAGGGATAAGCATCAATGCTTTGAACTGCCACTTTACTACTTAAGATCGTTCTCTCCTCTCCCAGTCACTCCTACTTACTGGGACTTACTGCTATCAACACTTTTACCTACCACTAAAACTTTTCACTTCGGCTCCAGTTGGACCGGGTTTCTTGGTCCACAGACGGTCATGCTCTTGGTGCTGAGCGACCACACTTGCAACCACGCTCAAGGTGCTGAGCAGTTGCAAGGCCAGGCGAATGAAAACTTCTGCAGCTATGCTCAAGGAGCTGAGCGGCAGCAGGACCAGTCATGAGAGATCGTTGCTGCCGTGCTTGCCTGTGTTGAAAGATATGATCTGTAAAGAGCTCCAGTTAACAGAGTGGGTTTCCTGTGAGCCGGGAGCGTGCTCAACGGGCTGCCAACGCAAGAGCCTGTGTTCAGTCTATGTAGGCTGGGCAATCTCAAAAAAAAAAGAAAAAAAAAAAAGAAAAAAAAAATCATACCTATTTAGTCTGGACTTAACTACCATACTGTGAGGATGTCTCCCTGCTCCTAGGAATCAAGCCACTTACCACAGGGGACAGCACAGGGCCCCTACCAACAGGATAGCTGTAAGTTTCGGCCATGCCAAAATTTTCAGTTGTACTGATAATTTCGGAAGTAAAACGGACTCATCATGTCAGTGGGCTATACCAGACTCAAGAACTTCGCCTGGGACTTGTACCCAGAATGTCTCAGACACTGTTATATGCTCTACGGAACAGTAGAGTCGGCAGAAAGTTGCAAATGCTGTATGTTGTACACCAGCTACAGGAATTAACTAATTCAACGGGGGGGATTTGTCCCTGAAGACCAACTCATGTACCAACATACCATAAAATGTACATGCAAGGACTGTCTCCAGTTTACAGTTGCCTGCATCCCCCACTTCTATGATGTAGAGTCCACACCAGGAAATTGGGATATCCCTCCCCCAGTCAACTACGTATACAAAAAGATCCTGAACAAAGGTCATAAGCTCTCTCTGAACCCACGCTACTATGACCTATCCACCCACAAACCACACCAACCAACATGCTGCTGTTGCTGTCACATGTGTGAACAAACGTCATAAGTTCTCTCCGAACCCACGCTACTATGACCTATCCACACACAAACCACACCAACCAACATGCTGGAAGTCCCTCAGGTTGAGGAACCCCTTGCAGCTCCAGCTATCCAGCAGCAACCTCCATCTTTCCAAATCCAGCCAGCCATCAAAGAAAAGAAGACTGACTATCCACCTGTACAGGATACCCTGCCTCCACCCTTGGAAGCACACACCAGTGCCGAGGGAACTGTGACTACAGCCACCCCCACCCAAGAGACAGATGTCTCTGCCATGCAATTGGACCCTGTCCCCACCCAAACAATGGATGTCCGCCCGCAGGATTGCAACTGCACTAAGTGTCTCACTCAGTTTCTAGCTGAGGCCACGGCCATTGGCAGCACTCAAGTAGCAGTAGCAGCAGCACAATCTGTCTCATCCCAGCTACCCAAGTTCAAGCTTCCTGCCACCGGTGAAACCCCATCATATGCGGCTGTAGCTGCTATGGCTGCAGCCAACCCTGGCCTTAAAATTAAGGCCAGACCCAATTTGAAAAGTGATACCATTATCACCCCAAAAGACCAAGAGAGCGCGACACACCTCTACAAGGAAACCACCCTCACCTATCTGGATCCTGCCAGAAGAAAGCGATGGTATACAACTATCCAACCAAACTGCCAGTCTCCTTCAATGAAGAATGCCACAATGTTGCCCAAGCCAAGAGGATGGTAGGCAGTGGCAAGGCACC
The DNA here is from genome assembly GCF_036898095.1 of Palaemon carinicauda. NCBI lineage: Eukaryota > Metazoa > Arthropoda > Malacostraca > Decapoda > Palaemonidae > Palaemon > Palaemon carinicauda. Next base: position 41,533,873 of record NC_090731.1, on the reverse strand, counting down.
CACTAGAGAAGTCGTCACCTTCATCGGACCCACTCCACCTGCCCTAGAACTTGAACTGTGGGGTACCTTTCCCATCAGGGATCTTGAAAGGGAACCACTCCCTGTTTTAACTGACAACGGTTTGGACACCACAACTCTGACTGCAAAAGCCGGGCTGTTTGCGGAGTCTGCAGTGGAAACCATCCAACGCAAACCTGCATTGACGCTCACAATGAAGGAAGAGAAACCCAGGCCAAGTGCCCCAATTGTTCCCAACCACATCATGCCTGGAACAAAAGGTGTCCAGAACGCCTAAGAAGACTGAAGCCCCAGCAAACCTCCAACCCTATTGCTGAGACTACAAATAAGACACAACCAAAGCCGCAGAGGAAACCACGCAAAAGACCTCCTCGGAAACCGTATCCAGTTCCAGCACCAGCTGCTGCTACTGTATCCATCACCAACACTAACCCCAATCCTATTCAGAATCCTCCTTCCCCTCCTTCAATCCCCTCCATCATTGTCCAAGTTGAATCCTTGCCACAGGAAGAGCTGGTCCCCTTTTTAATACAGCTCATAATTAAAGTCTCTTCCCAATTTAAGACTCCTGATAGTAACGTTCAATCCCTCCTTTCCACCTTAGTTACACTCCCCCTTGAGCAGGGATAAGCATCTATGCTTTAAACTAATCCTTTGCTCTACTACTTAAAGATCCTTCTCTCCTCTCCCAGTCTCTCCTACTCACTGGGACTTACTACTGTCAACACTTTTACTTACCACTAAACTTTTTCACTTCGGTTTCAATTGGACTGGGTTTTCTTGGTCTACAGACGGTCATGCTCTTGGTACTGAGCGGCCGCACTTGCAACCAGGCTCAAGGTGCTGAGCAGTTGCAAAGCCAGGCGGATGAAGACTTCAGGCGGCTATGCTCTTGGGGCTGAGCGGTCGCACCTGCAGCTATGCTCAAGGAGCTGAGCGGCTGCGGGATCAATCAAGTGAGAGTAATGTGGCGCCAATGTAATGAAAACTAATGCCTGTGGTAAAAATTATACTCTGAAAAGAGCTGTTAACTAGAGCAGGTTTCTCGTGAGCCGGGAGCCTGCTCGACGGGCTGCCAAAGCAAGAGCCCGTGTTCAGTCTATGTAGACTGGACAATCTATAAGCAAGCAAGCAAGCATCCTACCTATTACAAACATAATAATTTTTCAACAATCATACCGAGGTGTCAGAAGAGCAGACTCCTGTAGCAAGGCCTAGACATAGAACCAAAAAACCTTTCCTCTCCCTGTCTGTCTTTTCTTTTCTCAAACTTGCTCTAATACTATCTAACATTGCATGAGGGTCTGCCCCTTTTTCCTTATTCTTTCCCATCCCGAGTACCTGCCTTCGGGCTATAAAATGGATTGTATCCAGGGGTACTCTTCCTTTCCCCATATTCACCAATTCCCTATCCTTATCCAATCCAATCCTACCTATTTCATTTTGACTTGGGAGACTACACTATAGTATAGTTCTTTATACTAGATGGGTGAGGCTGAAAATGACTCCAAATACTCTATAATATCTATGGTAGACCCGTTGTATAGGGAATAGGGTCACTATCTATAGCCTGGCCCATCTCTGGTAATCAGGATATGTGTATACACTATACAATACTACTGTATACTGTTATATATCCTGACGGACTATAGTCAAACTATTTTAGGAGCAAACTCAGAGCCCAATAGCAGCGTTGCCAGTTCTTTTGGGTAGTTTTAAAGCACATCTGGCTCGACCGCTTTAATCTATGGCCGGGCCAAGAAAAGAAGAAAAGGGTCCACTAATAAGTCATTCACCTGGATTTGAACGATCTAAGAATATAATCCTTTAATTTGATACTCTCTTTAAATTGTTTTCTTCCCTATTTTGGTTTTCAACCACGGGGTGACAAGAAAGTTGAAACTCTTAGACATAACATAGAACAAAATTGTTATAAAAAATTATCACACTAACAGAAATAATGTTAATTTTGATATCAAAATAAATTCATTTTACAATTCTTATTAAGCCTGCATAGGTACGCTCCTCGGACACCCCTTTAAGGGTATACTCGGACGTGCGCGACCCCGACGCCAAAAAAAATTCTTGAAAAATCAGTTTTTGCAGGAACCTCCTTTTTTCTTTTGCCAAAAAAAACTTCAATGAATGCTTAAAACAACTGTAAAGATAAATACTATTCATCTGCTGAAAAACTATTTATTATAAATATTTTAAAAAATTAAGTAGAAAAAAAGACCTTACATAAAAATTCATAAAAAAAAAGTTTATACATATATACAAAAATCCTTTTAGGGATTGATTCTTGAATGTTTAGGACACATCTTGATGTATTTTGGATGAAGTCAGACCCATGGAGGTGAAGATCTGAAATGAGAAAAAAGGGTAACTTTTTTTGGCCAAAAAAATTTGTCCAAATTTCATGAATTTTTTCGGGTACCCAAATGAAATAGGAAGTGGCTAATTTTTTTAGGGAATAAACATATGTTATCCTAAAATAGAAATATGTAAAAAAATCTTCATTATTTTGTAAATTACATTTATATCAGGGGCCATATCTAGAGGTAATTTCGTAAAAAAATACATATATTTAATATATAATATGATATTTATGCAGGTAAAAATATACCAAAATATCACAAATTCTATAGGGAACAAGAATATATATATAGATAGGGCAACTTACGCTTCGGATATGTCCACAAAATGGCCGCCAACCACACTGACTCAGACTCCCTAATCTGCCACTTGAAATGTAGGAAGGGTATGTCAATTTCAAGGTGTTATTTACTAATCTAATTATTCTTGGATATGCATAAAAATTGTATGGTGGGTTGCTGGATAATTGTCGATTATTTTACGACTATAAAATTAAAATTCTGACCCAAAAAAAAATTTTTGAAGGGAAATAAAATCGAAAAAAAAAAAAATGTAAAACAATATATTTTAGCTAAAAAAATTTCATGATATTCAATCAAAAAAGAAGTAAACAAAATTTTCCGACAAATAAACATCTAGAAGATTCATTACTCTGTGATAGTTCCTTAGTACGTAGTAATTTTGAAAGAAATGGAAAAAACGAAAAAGTGGCAATCGCAGGAAAATCGAACACATACCTATATATATATGCCATATCTGGCAAAAAATAAAGATAGGCATGGGTAGCCAGATCATCTAGAAACACTTTACAACACTATAAAAATATAAGTTTTGCGACACTACTTGCCAATTCCTTACGGTAACATGACTAAGCAAAAAAATGCAAAACAAATAAAAAGGGACACTCGCGGAAAAACGGCCAACATTCTAATATACGGCATTTCAAAAAAAAAAAATTTCAGCCACGTACTAGGCAAACCATCAAGGCACATTTTCCGACAAATAAACATCTAAATGAATCATTACTCTGTGATAGTTCCTTAGTACGTAGTAATTTTGAAAGAAATGGGAAAAAACGAAAAAATGGCAATCACCGGAAAATCGAACACATACCTATATAGCCTATACGCCATATCTGGCTAAAAAAAAGATAGGCATGGGTAGCCAGATCATCTAGAAACACTTTCCAACACTATAAAATTATAAGTTTTGCGACACTACTTGCCAATTCCTTACGGTAACATGACTAAGCAAAAAATGCAAAACAAATAAAAAGGGGCACTCGAGGAAAAATGGCCATTCTAATATACGGCATTTCAGAAAAAAAAAATTCAGCCACGTGCTAGGCAAACCATCAAGGCACATTTTCCGACAAATAAACATATAAATGAATCATTACTCTGTGATAGTTCCTTAGTACGTAGTAATTTTGAAAGAAATGGGAAAAAACGAAAAAATGGCAATCACAGGAAAATCGAACACATACCTATATATACGCCATATCTGGCTAAAAAAAAGATAGGCATGGGTAGCCAGATCATCTAGAAACACTTTCCAACACTATAAAAATATAAGTTTTGCGACACTTCTTGCCAATTCCTTACGGTAACATGACTAAGTAAAAAAATGAAAAACAAATAAAAAGGGGCACTCGCGGAAAAATGGCCAACATTTTATTATACGCATTTCAGAAAAAAAAAATTCAGCCACGTGCTAGGCAAACCATCAAGGCACATTTTCCGACAAATAAACATCTAAATGAATCATTACTCTGTGATAGTTCCTTAGTACGTAGTAATTTTGAAAGAAATGGGAAAAAACGAAAAAATGGCAATCACCGGAAAATCGAACACATACCTATATATACGCTATATCTGGCTAAAAAAAATAGGCATGGGTAGCCAGATCATCTAGAAACACTTTACACCACTATAAAAATATAAGTTTGCGACACTATTTGCCAATTCCTTACGGTAACATGACTAAGCAAAAAAATGCAAAACAAATAAAAAGGGGCACTCGCAGAAAAATGCCCAACATTCTAATATATGGCATCTCAGATAAAAAAAAAAGACATGCACGTGTTAGCCCAACCATCAAGGCACACTTTCTAATACATAAACATGAAAAAAAAAAAATCAATAATATACGGCAATTCCTTACTACGTAGTCAAAGTCACGCATGGGTAGCCAGATCATCTAGACACACTTTCCAACACTAAAAAAGCAAAAGTTTTATGACACTATTTGGCAATATCTTACGGAAAAATGACTTGGCAAAAAATGAAAAAAAAATGAAAAATGGTCCTCGTGGTGATGAACGACATTTTAACTAAAAAAAAAAAAATCATGCACATGGTAGCCAAACAATCCACCAAGACTTTCCACAACTGATAACCTATACAAGTTGCACCATTCTACGACAATTTCATAATACGTAATAACTTTGATAATTGTGCAAATTACCTTAGAAGGGTAAACTCGGTCGCGCTCGACCCCGACGCGTCTCAGAAATCGGGGAAGGAGTACAGCTACAGCAATGCACATCTGGACACTACTAGAGCGTGTAGGCGGGACACCTACTGCAGGTCGATCACCCACAAATTCAGTCACGGGGGTGAGTCATGTGAGAAAAACCTCTTTTTTTTTGACGCTCGGGGTCACGGACGACCCACCGTACCGTTCCAGGGTTAATTATTAAAAGACAGTATTCGGTGCTACTATAGCGTGAGGTCTACCACACTATAGCGTGAGATCTACCTCCGCGTTACTACTATAGCGTGAGGTCTACTGCTGAATTATTCGTCCCTCATAGATAATACACATTTCATACATTTGTTTAAGAAATAAACACTTAATTCCAATATATCTTATAAATGACTTAAATAGATAATTGGATTTTTAATTACATTAAAAAAGGAATAAAGGTAAAAATAAACATGTTATCATATATTTCCATACATTTATTCTAGCGAGACACTCTTCGTACATCAAACACGTTATCATATATTTCCATACATTTATTCTAGCGATACACACTTCGTACATCTTCTAAGAATGACACAAATAGATCATTGGAATTTTTTCTCATCACCTTCCAGCAAAAATGATCAAGATGAGACTGGAACAGCTGACGACCAACACCTCGCATTCTCTTCAGAATCATCGTTTTGTATATCCAATACAAAGAGAAATATTAATTCTAATATTTCACACAGGCTTAGGTTGCAGTGCAATTTATTGTTCATGTCTGTATAATGGAAAAATTGATTTCCTGTACGAACAGGCCATGTAGTTTGACAACCCTTTCGAGGCCAACATAACACAGCCTTGAGTTCTCCTCCTCTGTTACGCTTTCTTTTTTCCTGCATAACAGAACCACATTTATGGCATGGATCTGTTTCTTGAACTGTATCCAAGAGATTGTGCTCTCTTAAAAAAGTGAGTGCTTCTTGTCAGAATGACTCTTCTATATAACTCCTTCAGCAACATTTTTAGTACCCTCAATGGATGATATCTCTTTTAGGCCGAGGGAAAAACTGATTTAGGTGCTCCATTTGCTTCCTTTTATATGGGCAGGTCACGTGGACAGGTCACGTTTTTGATGGATTTGGGCAGTTCACATGTTCGATGGTTAGGTGCGGGGCTCTGGGACGCTGGTCACGCGGTAGAACTCACCTTCCACCTGGGTAGGCGACATATGGCGGTAGTCCTCACACTATAGTAGCACCCAGTATTCTTTACAAAGGATTTAATTAACTAGTACATTTGCGTTGATGATTGTATTGTTTCAGAATTTATTCAATAAATGGACAAAATTTTGTACAACAATGGTTCAGTCATCAAACATGGTTATGGTGACAGTTCGTCAGATTAAGTTAGTTCTATCACAGAAGATTCAATTAATTCGGTAGACAGACGTCATTTTTCATGTCTTCCTTAATAATGTCATCAGCATGCTTAATAGCCTTGACCCTATTTTCCTTGCAAATCTGAAACTAAGTCATTTTTTATATGTTGGTTGCATCTGTCACAAGTTGGATTGCTTGATCAATTGCAACTCTAATAGTTTCATTATTCTTTTCCATTTAAAAAAAAAACTGATACACATATGCCTTTTTTCTCTCTACTTGACAAAGAACACACCGCGGAGAACTCTCCATGATGTTTACGGAAGACTATTGTGCAAGACAAAGAATGCCGAAGCTAATCTTCAAGCATTTAATAGGATTTGACCAAAGGTCTTAGTGAACTGACCCAGTGAAGATGTGGCAACGTGTATGCCATACCTCCTAGTTTGTCATTTTCCTTCCCCTCTCATAGTGAAGCGAAGGCATCGGGATTAAGGAGAATCGGCAACGCTGTAAATGAGCTTGAAGTTCGCTCATAAAATGGTTCTACTATAGATGAGATGGGCCAAGCTATAGACCAGAGTGTACCTATTCCTTACCATCATCTCCTCCTATGCCTATTGCCGCAAAGGACCTCAGATTTCGCCAGTCGTCTATATCTTGAGCTTTCAAATCGATACTTCTCCATTTGTCATCTCCCACTTCATGAATCATAGTCCTCAGCCATGTAGGTCTGGGTCTCCAAACTCTTCTGGTGCCTTGTGGGGCCCAGCTGAAAGTTTGGTTAACTAATTCAAGGCCACCTAGAGTGGCCGTGACTAATCTCTCTTGGGAAGTGCGAAGAGCATGCCCAAACCATCTCCATCTCCCTCACCATGATCTCATCCAAATATGGCACTCGAGTAATCTCGATTATAAATTCATTTCTAATCCTGTCCTGCCATTTACCTCCCAATATTCTATTGAGATCTTTGTTCTCAAATCTACAAAATCTGTTGGATATTGTTTCATTGACATGCCACAGCTCATGTCCATACATTAACACCAATCTCACTAAACTGATATATAGCCACATTTTTATGAGTAATTTCAGGCGATTTGATTTCCATATTCTATTCAACCAAGTTATTGTCTAATATTTTTTCAATCTTTCAATAAACTCCAATTCTAAAGACCCTGTATTAGAGATCATAGTTCCTGAATATTTAAATGATTCTACATCATTAATCCTTCCTCCATCTAATGACATTTCATCTTCCATTGCACATTCTGTTCTCATCACCTTTGTCTTTCTTCTTTTCATCTTGACCCCAACCTCTTGTGATATTTCATGCATTCTGGTAGGCAAGCATTACAAATCCTGTGGTGTTCTGCTAATAAAAACACCGTCATCAGCATACTCTAGGTCAGCTAACTTACTATTACCAATCTTTCTCCAACTGTTCTAGGCATTACAAAATCCACGAGGATAAAAAACATAGGTGACAACACATTCCCTTGGAATACTCTAACACTATTCACTGGAAATTCCTTTGATAGGACTCCACTAATATTAACATTGCACTTTGCTCAAGAAAAGACAATCAAATTTACATATTCAAGAGACTCCACAAAATTGACCGGTGCACACTATCAAAGGCTTTTTCACAGTCCAAAAATGCCATCACAAGTAGATTCCTATTTCTAAATCCTTCTTGTGAGTCGTGCATCAAACTTTCTCTCTAGCCTCTTTAAAGTAAACATATATTCTTATGAGTGGGATGACTATTCCTCATACTTTTTTATTATGGGTCTACCATAGACGTTGTAATATATTTGGATTCTTTTGAGGCTCACCCATCTAGTATATTGGAGTATACTAGAATGAAGTGTGCCACTTCAAAATGTTTTCCTCAGCAAAAGCTTGAGGACTTCCACCCACTGGTAGCAGATCGCTATTAGTCACCCAGCAAGTCTTATAATTTCTTTTTCAAATATATAAGAATATTATGCAATATTTTGATTCATTAATATTTAATAATTATAAAAATTATAAATAATGATATCTAATAATTTTCAATTATTTTGGAATGAATAAAATCTGTATTTGTTATTCAAAACGAATAAATATGATTAAATTTAATTATGATAGGTAGATTTCCAAACACCAATTTTGGATGAAATTGTGCACAAAGAATTTACATCACGGTTTTCGAAATTCCTTAATATTTGTATAATAAGAATTATATTTTTATAAAGAGTAACAGTACTATACTCTAAGTTTTAATAATGCGAATAATGCGAACCTCTCATTGAAGTGCAATTCTTTCTCTGTTAGTACTTCTACCTATCAGGGCCATTCGTATTTCTACATGTCATAAACATCATCTGTGTACGCTTTCTCTCTACCTATCCTGGTCATTCTTCTTTCTACAAGTCACAAACATAATCTAATGTATTTATTTTTCTCACAAAATAGTAGAATGGAGCAGAAGTACACTTTCTGTCTCTACGATCGTCAGATGGATGCTCCGTACTACAGGCAGAACTGTTGGGTATTACGGCTACACTAAGCATTATAAAAAGGAATAAGGACAATGCCATAATAGCAACAGACAGTCTGAGTGCCCTGCAATCTCTAACACCAAGAAAAGCTGAAGCAAACACCATAGTGAGAAGAGCTACAGACCTGCTGTCACAGATCAAATAAGCCGGCAGAATGGTTGCATTCATATGGGTGCCTTCACATATTAGAATCAGAGGCAATAAGAGAGCTGATGAGCTAGCTAAAGAAGGTGCAAGGAAGGAGAGAGTAGACTACAAACTGACACCATCCCTGAATATGTTGAAGGACTCTGTTGGAATGGAAATAATGAATAGTTACAATGAGAGAATAGAGATGCTCAAAAAAACACACACATCAATAAGAAAATATCTTGAAATTACTGAAGGAAAACCACCTGATTATAAACGTACTTTGTAAACTTTGTATTTTGCACAATAAATTGTTTCTCTCACAAAATAGTTTTTGTTCAACTTCGCTTTTCATTATTAGGATTGACATTGCTGTATCCATGTCTATGATCTAAAATATTCTCTTCCATAGATCTCAAACTTTTCATCCTATTTTAATTTCTTCAACTGTTTCCTCAATATTTTCCAAAACTCTTTTTTTAGTTTCTTCAGTCCTTTTACCCATATTTCTTCAATGCCACGGCTGCAGCACTTCCCATAGAGGTTCTGTAATTAATCTTCAATTACCTCCCTGAAATTGAATAGTCTCTTTTCATCGGAGTTTATGATGCTGTCCTGGTTCCTAACTGTTGACTCCACTAAACACATTTGAGGGCAAATTATTAACTAAAAGATAGATGCAAAGCTTGTTAGCTTGCCATAGACCTTAATATTATATATGATTGACGATTTATTATTATTACTAATTAAGCTACAACCCTAGTTGAAAAGCAAGATGCTATAAGCCCAAGGGCTAAACAGGGAAAAATAGCCCAGTGAGGGAGATAAATTACAAAAGAAGTAAATAATTTAAATAAAATATTTCCAGAACAGTAACAACATTAAAATAGATCTCTTTTATAAACTTCTAAAAAGCAAGTGAAAGTGAAATAAGATGGAATAGTGCGCCTGAGTGTACCCTCAAGCAAGACACAGGAAGACCACGGTAGTGGCACTACCCAAAACTATTGAGCAATATTTTGATTTTGGAGCATCCTCCTAGAGGAACTGCTTACCATAGCTAAGAGTCTCTATTACACTTACCAAGTGGATAGTAATCACTGAACAATTATAATGCAGTAGTTAATCCCTTGAGTCAAAAATTTCTTGGTAATTTCAGTGTCGCTAAGTGTTTGGGGACAAAGGAGAATGTGGAAAGCATAAGCCAAACTATTCAGTGTATGTGTAGGCAAAGGAAAAATGAGCCATAACCAGAAAAAGGAATCCAATGTAATACTATCGGACCAGTCAGAGAATCCAATAACTCTCTAGTATTACTATCTCAATGGGTGGCTAGTGCCTTGGCCAACCTACTATCTACTATTTATTTACATGATGCAAACAGCTGCTGTCTTCCCTTTTTTCTGGTGTTCTTCGCTTTATGCAAAAATTTCGTGTTACTAATTAACCAACCTAGTTAACTATGAAAATAACTTTAAATGAATAGACATATAAAGAACGAATTGCAAGCAATGTGGATACTTCAAAGTTTACGAACGTTACCATGGTAATCGTCCATGTAACAGGTTGTGTACGACTTCCCACATACATACGTTGGTAAAAAAATGTTATATGGTGTATCGTACCTATAATATATAGGTTTCTGTAGCGCTGCCTTAATACCCTCATGTTTTCCTCCATTAGCAGAAGCATACTGAAAAATGGTGGCAGGCTAGGCATGCAGGCACAGCATTCTAGGTGAAATTATTGAATATACTTCAGTTATGACTCTTGGCATTGAAACATCGCTTGCTAACTTTCAAGTGAACAGGGAGGAGTCACTGTTGTGTCAAAAATTGAGCATCTGCTCATTCATTCTATCCATGAGAAACTTTTCTTATATCAACTGCAAAATTTTACTTGTGGTCGACATTAATCCCACCATACCCTACCAATCCTAACCCACTCTATGTTGGTGTCGAGATCCCTTAAACGAACAGTTTGACACTGAAACAGTTTAGAAGTTGACAAGTAAGAGATCATTTGGAAGTTTGATGATTTCACCACTAGAGAAATTGATGTGACTTATGATAGACATACATATATTCAAAACTAGAAAACAACAGTAGTGGGAGTCCTTTGACGAGTCCTTTGAGAATTATTCTTTGATCTCCAAACCCCTTCAGGACTTGTAAGTTTCTGATGTATGTTGGGCTTCTTTGGTAAAATAGAATTGTGTTAGGTATTTAGGAATCTAATATCTTTTGTGAGCTACTGTACTTAAAATAAGAAATTTAACAGCAGATATATGTATTGATACCTGCAAAACTTTGAGAGTCCCTAACCACAGGCTAATGCTGAACCCATAAGTTGTTACTAAGGTTAGGTACAAACCAGACAGATCTGTTCAATTATGGCAGTTTGGTATTGCTTCCTGGAAATGTAAAATTTGTGGTCTTTTGCATAACTTTGTCAGGAATAAATGTTTAGCTTGAGCTAAAACATGTCTGAAGAATAGTAACAAAAATTCATTTGTCAGTACAGTAACATGATAAATTCGGAAATAATTTGCATATTTCACTAACTAATACAAACCTGTAATTATTTATGTGAATTTACTTTGGCGGAGCTGGAAGGCAGAATTAGATTTAAAATGTGAGGTGGAAACCCTGGCTATCCAGGGGATGGTTGGGGGTACCCAGACGCCTAAGTATACTCTCACAGCTGTTAGTTACATCACTTTTTGATTGCAGGCAGAACTTAATGAGGGACAGGCGATGGCGGCCAATTTATATAAATAACTTCAGATTTGTATCAGTTAGGGAAAATACAAATTATCTATGAATTTGTCATTTGTTCCCAAACTAACAAACCTTTGTTATTTGTGTGGATCACTCATTCTTAGGAGGGTGGTAAGTTCAACTACTGGCTTAGTCATTGACCCAGGTTTACCTAGAACAGTATTTGAGTGTAATTGAGGGAAACCTTGCTACCTAGCTTATTGATACAAGTGAGTATGACAGCGGCCTGAGCAACCCCAGTAGTTGTGAGAGATACCATATGAACGTATAGGTAAGAATGTTCCTATTTTAAATAAGAACCCTACACATACACATTTCCATAAACCTACCTCGCAGGAAGTATTGGAGATGTGTACAAGTATATAATGATAAACTATACTTGGTTACAAAAGGGAAGTGGTAATTACCTGCAGAGGTTGAAGTCAGGTTGCAAAGGAACCTATGGTGCTGTTCCCCAAAAGAGGGGAAGATGATGGAGGTAAAAGAGCCAGACATACTTAAAAACATCCCAGCCTTACCCCAGGCAACCCATACCCTCAACCTTCTGCTAATTGTCCAAGGAGCCCAAGGTATTCTTAAACCACTTGTTGTATCACCATCACACAAGAGATAGGGAAACTATATATGGTCTTCTATGGGTCCCTTCTTGTCTTACTTGGTTTTTATCACAGTTCAAGTATTGTGTTAATGAATGAACATATTTCGGTAAGTGTACAGTACATGCACTCACGTGCACTACGTACAAAATAAGATCAAAGTGCAGTCATTGCCACACTTATACATACACGTACAAAAATATTTACAGTAACAACAAAAATCACGGTCGTTCCTATCTAACACTCGCTATTACTGTAGTGTATATTACCATGATATACGGTACTGTATGTACAGTACAGCTTGATTACCTAAGTAATACTCATAAGTGATCGCTGTTTTTGGCAAGTCAATTCGCACCATTCAAACTCACCGTACAAATAGCCTATACTGACATTACTACTGTAAAGTACAGTATCTAATATGAAGTACTGAACAATAATTAATATAGTAATGACATTTACAATGAATAAACTAATAATAAAAATTAAAAGAAAGATAATTTATACAACACTACTGTACTAACCGTTTGTGTACAAAGCTCTACGCAATAAGACTGCAGCCTGATGCAACTCTCGAGCCGTTGGCTGTTTGGCGTGTAAGGTAGCGTAATGTACACATCACATTTTATGCTATAATCACTACAAACACACTGGATATGTACAAGTTTTTTACATCACTTTTTCACCATAACACGATTCTGGACAAAAATTACAAATTTGGAAACGATTTGTATTTTTTCCAACAATACAAACCTTTAGCAATTTATATGGGTATTACATTCGGCAAAGCTGAAAGGACAAGCCATTAGAAAATTGGCGAGGGTTATCCACCCATCCCGCTAGTTAGTGGGGAGGTAGAAACTACCCCCTCTTGCTCACACACCGCTGATTATACTTCGCTTTGCTTGATGGTAGGACTTCAAGGGGGCTCGGCTGCCGGACAAGTTTGAATTAATAGCTAAAGGTTCGTACCATAAGGAAAACTACAAAATGTTTAAAAATTTGTCCTTGGTTCCGTAACTGAAATTCAAACCTACGCTATCTATATTGGCATGACTCACCCCCTTGGGAGGGTGGACGCCCCTGAAATTCTGGCTTTTTGACTTTGCCCGATGATCCTTCTCTTATGTGTGCAAGGCACAAAAAGAAGGAAATCCTAACACCTCACTAACCTTGATATGCAAGGTCTGCGGCCTATGCAAGCATGCTAGCTGTGTGTGTAGAGATACTAGCAATGGGACTGAAGTCACTAAGACATTCTCCAATACCACTCGCCAGGGTATGGGGACACAACATTATTGACACAATACTAGGATATACAAGGCAGCAATGGTTTGCCTGCAGTGGTTTGAGGTCAGCTATGTAAAGTACCCTAGATGCTGATTACCCCAGGAGAGGGGATGATGAAGAAAAGAAAAGAGCCAGTCATTCCTTTACATTCTTTCAGATTAAATCCCAGGTAACAAAAGCCCTAAACCCTCTGCTACTTGTCCAATAAGCCGCTTGAGGTACAAAACCATCTATTGTGCAGCCACCTCAGGACCGATAGAGAACGTCTCGAGTCTTGAGCGGGTCATGTCTAGCAGGTAGCGGGCAGTAAATGTTATCTGTCGTTTCCACACGCCCGCTTGTAGAACTTGCGCTACAGATTAGTTATGTCTGAAAGCCAGAGATGTAATGATGCCCCTGACATCGTAAGTTCTGGTTCGCCCTAACGAAGGAGGGTTCGGATTCAGAGCTGGGTCAATGACCATGCTAATCCACGCTGAAATTGTGTTCTTAGTGACCCTCCTCTTGGTCTTCCCTGTGCTGACAAAAAGCAAAGCCACCCGTGGATGAGCTGCTGCTGTTCTTTTGAGGTAGTTCCTCACCTTACTGGGTATAGTAACAGAAGATCTGGGTCGTCGATTACAAAACAGAGACTCAAAATCCAGGAGGAGTCGATTCTAGGATCTACTTCTCCTAGATTCTGAGTCTTGGGTACGAACTCCGGAACGAAGCTGAAGCTTGCCTCTCCCCATCCCCTTGAATGGTCGATGTCGTATGAGAGACCATGAAGTTCGCTAAATCTCCTGGATGAAGCCAACGCAAGCAGGAACACTGTCTTGTAAGTGAGGTGAAAATCTGTTGTCAGGCGTAATGGTTTGTAGGGTGGCCCCTTAAGGGACTAAAACACTTGAACCACATTCCAAGGAGAAGGTCTCACTTCAGACTGAGGACAGATAAGTTCGTAACTCTGTATTATGAGTGACGGTTCCCGCGAAGAGGAAATGACTACTCCGTTCAGCCTAAAGGCAATACTCGAGGCTGAGCGATAGCCTTTTGCTGCCGAGAATGAGAGGAGCACTTCTTCTCACAGATATACGAAGTTCTCCACTACTGCTGGAATGGTGGGACCGAGTGGAGAGAAATCCCTTCCATGACACCAACTACAGAAGACATTCCACTTCGTCTGGTAGAGGACTGCTGATGAATTTTGCAGGAGTCCAGACATTCTCTTTGCAAATTGTTCTGAATGGTCTCGAAGCTTGCAGATGAAGCAAAGCCACTGCTTTGTGGAAGATGTTGGCGTGTGGTTGTTTGAGTAGATTGTGTTGTGGAGGAAGTTCTCTCAGAAGCTCCGTGAGGAATCACAGAAGGTCTGGGAACCATTCTGTGTGATGCCATAGCGGAGTTATGAGGGACACTGAAATATTGACAATTGTTCTGATCTTGTTGAGTACCTTTCTCATCAGGCAGAATGGGGGACATGCGTAAACATCAATGTTGTCCCACCATTGTTGGAATAGATCTTGCAGAAAATTGGGGAGCAGTACAATGGAAGCCTGAAGTTCAGGGCCATTGTGAACAGATCCACAGTTGGAGAACCCAAAAAAGTCAGGACTTTGTTGGCTATTAGATGATCCAAAGACCATTCGGAACTCGCTATCTGAGTTGCTCTGCTCACGTTGTCTGCGAGCACATTCCTTTTGCAGTGAATGAAGCAAGCTGATAGTGTTACCGAATGGATTTCCGCCCATCTCAGTATTTCTACTGCAAGATGGGATACGAGCTGCGAAAAAGTACCATCTATCTTGTTGATGTAAGCCACTACTGTGGTGTTGTCGCTCATCATCACCACAGTGGCCCACCAGGAACTGATGGAACTGTTCAAGTGCCAGGAAGGCAGCCCTCATCTCCAAGAGATTGATGTGTTGTTACTTTTCAAATTCTGACTAAAGGTCTGAGGTTGTGTGGTGCAGAATGTGGGGTCCCTCATCCTTCTTTTGATGCATCTGAGAAAAGTAATAAATTTAGGGGGACGACGAGAAGGTCAACACCCTTTAGCAGATTTTTGTCTGCAATCCACCACTCGAGGTCCGTCCGTTCCTCTGATCCCATGGGAATCAAGATGTCCAGGGAATCCAAGGCTTAATTCCAGGTGGAGATATCGAATCCTGAGGCAGCCGTTGGCAACTAGACGGACGAGACATGATAGGGGCCTGAGGAGACATAGCCACCTCTGCGCTGGGAGCTCTTCTCATCTGAAAAAAAGGTTTTGCGACCTTACTCAGCCTCACTACCCCGTCATCTGATGGAATGTCTTTGTGAAGATTAGTGTCTAGTATCATTCCAGTTGTTGAGAGGGAAGTAGGTATAACATCTTGAGGTTTATCATGACCTCCAGTTCTTGTCAAAGCCTCAGAGGCTTGCCTCGATGCTGAGGAAGGGTTGCCACCGAGCTACTAGGATCAGCCAGTCGCCCAGATAACGAATGAGACAGATGACGATCCTGTGAGCCCAAGATGACACTAGGGTGAACACACTCGTGAACCCCTGAGGTTCTGTAAAGATCGAAGCACAGCACCTTGAACTGGTATTTCTTGTCCTGTAGACTGAATCCGAGGTACTTCCTTGAAGACGGATGGATTGGGATCTGGAAGAGCGTGTCTTTTAGGTCCATTGTGCATTTGAAGGTCTCTGGTCTTACCACTTGTCTGACCGTGTCTGCAGTCTCCATTCTGGCCGAAGTCTGTTTGACAGTTTGTTCAGTACTGAGAGGTCTCCAGACTTCAGACGTCTTTTTCACAAGAAAGAGTCGATTGAAGAAGCCTGGGGAGTCGTCGAAGACCTCCTGGACAATGCCCTTCACCAACATTGTCTGAACTTTGGCCCGAAGGGCCTGCCCTTTGCGGATCCCAAGGAGCTTATCAATACCTGTACTTGACTCTCATCATTTGAGGGAAAGATGCCATAAACAGGCCACAATACCCTGTCCAGATCACGGCGACCATCCAGGGTTCTGCCCCATGCTGCATCCCCCTTATCCAACATGCTGAAGGCCTCCTCATAGTGGTGGACAAGTGGGGGGATCACCTATTCTAGCGTCGATGGCCCTCCTCTAGAATACCTCCCTACACGAGGTCTTGGGGCCTTTCCTGTCCTTGGCAGGAAAGGGCTTCTTAGATACCTACTTTTCCTTTGGTCGTAGTCCTATTTGAAGCTGGTTTCGGCTGGCTGGTCTGAGAGAGCGCCGGTGGTTTATGGGTCCTGCATGTTAAGGCCCTAAGTAGGAGAGAGTCCTGGTGTGACTTACTCCATCTCACTACTGCCTGCTCCACATCTCTCAGCTTGAACAAAGAGGATACCTCCAGAGAGGAATTCCGGAGTTTCATGACCTCGACATGGGGGACCTGACGATAAAAACGTGAGACTACAGAGTCCCTGCGCCGCAGGATGAAGTCAGCCCACGAGTTTAGAACTTGGTGGGCAAGGAACCCACTGGAACAGAACAAAGGTAAGATCTACTGTATTATTTTACAATGCTAGAATTCAGGCTGAATTTGGCACTGTTGGATCATGGCAATGGTCCTCAAGATGATTCTATCAACAATATTCTGTCTCAGGAAATACGGGTGATGAAGGAAAATGTCATGGAATATTTGCTGAGTTTAACTACTCATAAAGCACCAGACCCCTTGAGTGGCAGAGCTGCTCTGGGACTGATGTCTCCCAAAGGCCATGCAGGAAGAAACCTGTTTGGGAGAGGGAATGAAGTCCTGGAAGCTTGTAATAGTCTAAGCAGGAGGAAATTGTTCTCAATATACTGATGGTATAGGGGCCCTTACACTGTTGTTGAAGGGCTTGAAACAGCCTGTAGCTATATAAGGAGGAAAGTGAAGGGAGTTGAATAAAAGACCAGGTTGGGGAGAGGTTGATGGTAATGTTCACTGAGCAATTGGGGAGGGTCAAGAATGAGGATTGAGTGAGAGGAATGTGCTATATGAGAAAGAGGGAAACAGGGCGCCTAGGGAGCAGCTAGGGCATGTTTTGCTGTAACACTAGGTCTACTGGAGATGCATCATATGGGAGTAGATATAGGACTGTCTTCCGGGCAAGAAACTTCTATCCTGGTTCACAAAGATGTGTAGCGAGTGGTTAGAGGTTGTATCAGATGTCAGTCAATTGACTTGAACTCTAAGGCCCAAGAATCTGGGCTAGCCATATTAAACCTCCTTGAAGAAAATGGGGATTTGGCAGTACAGTGATCATCCAATGAGCGATGACACCTGGCCTGAATGGATGACTATGAGAGGAATATCTACGCTGTGGAATGTTAGCCGTAAACGAGTGGTTACAGATGCTAAGCTGGTTTGCTTGTTTGATTGCCCAGCCTTCAAACAAGCAAATCAGCCTAGCATCGGTAACCACTCATTTATGGCTAACATTCCACAGCGTAGATATTCCTCTCATAGTCATCCACTCATGCCAGGTGTCACCGCTCACTGTATGATTGCTGTACCGCCAAATCCCCATTTTCTTCAAGTATTTTTACTTGGGCCTTAGGGTCCAAATTAATTGACTGACATCTGATACAACCTCTAACCACTCGCTACACATCTCTGTGATGCCAGAATACATGTTTCTTGCCCGGAAGACATCTTCACGAATATGAGATGTTCATTATAATTTAGATATATCTATGGGTGCTTATGATATAAGTAGAGCACATGTCATAGGCCAAGAGCAACCTGGTGTAAAGAAAAGTTTTCTACACAACCAATTCTTATTTTAAACTGTCTTCAATTTAGTGTAAGAGAAGGACTCTTATTTTCACCATCAGCATTTACCTTTTACCATCAGCCATTACCGTGGTGGTACTATTGGCTACTATGCGTTTAGTGGAATTATAATTATGTTGATCCTTTATTTGGGACAACATTTAATTGCAAAGGTAAAATGTGTATTATAAAGTTAAAACTAAATAAATTATGACATAAAGCATTTGAAGAGTCCATTGGTCACAATGTATGCTAACCATCTAGTCTGGCCTATTCTTTACATAATCTCCTCTGTCCTCATACACCTGACAACATTTTGATTACCGAACACTTCTTCTTCAACTGCACTGAAATAGTTCAGTGGCCATTTTCATCTTGGTAAGGTAAGAAGAGACTCTTTAGCTATGGTAAGCAGCTGTTGTTGAAGAAGGACACTAAAAAAAATGAACCATTGTTCTCTAGTCTTGGGTAGTCCCATAGCCTCTGTACCATGGTCTTCCATTGTTTTGGGTTAGAGTTCTTTTGCTTGAAGGTACACTCAAGCACACTATCCCATCTTATTTCTTTTCCCAATGTTTTTTTTTCTAGTTTTCTTATAGTTAATCTAGGAAATATCTATTCTAATGTTGTTACTGCTAAAATATTTTATTTTTCCTTGTTTCCTTTTCTCACAGGGCTATTTTCCCTGTTGGGGACCCTGGGCTTATAGCATCCTGCTTTTCCAACTTGAGTTGTAGCTTAGCAAGAAATAATAATAATAATAATAATAATAATAATAATAATAATAATGTAATGCCTCGGGCATATTCAAAACGCCCCATAACGAGTAAGTGTTAATGTCTGCTCTAGAAGCGAGGGGGCTCCTTAAGCTTGGTTATATTTCCTATTGAGTATATAAATGTATACTTTTTGTATAAATATAATTCCCATTATACAAACATTGAATAAGTCTGAAAACAGTGATGTAAATTCTGTGCCCAATTTCATCAGAATTAGAGAACCATGTTGGTTTTTGAAAATCTGCCTATCATATTTGAATTTAATCTCTTTAATTTAGTTGGAATAAATACAATTTTTATATATCTAAAAATTAACAAAAAATAAGTTCATAATATTCTTATATATTTGAAAAGGAAATTATAAGACAGGTGGGCTCTCTAATAACGATATCTTTTTTAACAGAAGAACCACTAGTAAGCCTGATATACATCATTCCAATAGATTTCACATTTTCAATTATTCAACTACTCAAGGCCCCGCAACCACATCAGATCATCTTCCTATTATTTTAAAGCTTACTGTGAGACCCATTATGGTAGTTGCTAGTCCAACGACCCCAGCAATAGATATGAACAATGCGAACTGGTAACGTTTTAAGGGCACACTTGACCCTTTCTCTACTTTTGACAAACCCGATAATATCTTAAAGGATAAATCTTATATGTACGATAAGATAGTCTTTTGGTATAGGAGGATCAAGGAAGCATCAGAGCTCCATATCCCCTTCAAAACTCACAGGATCTTACCTTATACCAAAGAAACAGATTCTCTTAAATTACTACAGATCCGATATAAACAAGCCCTAGAAATAATTAATAACCGAGGTCCCACACATCAACTCTTAGATTACATTCATAATATACAAGAACGGATCAAAATAGAATTTATTGAACTTATTAATTCAACCTGGGAGGCTCTTTTAGATAAATGTGAAGACTACTTTAAAGACCCTGCAAAATTTTGGAATATGATCAGAAAACTGTTAGGCTCAACTTCTCAACCTATAGCATACATCACCCATAATAACGAAAAAATCTATTCATCCCAAGACCAGGAGGCGATCTTCAGAGACTTCTGATCTAATATCTTTAAAATAAACCCAAAAGAAAATCTATGGTTTGACCAACAACACTAGAAGCATGTCACTGAAACAATCTGTGAACATGCTGACCGTATAATACCTTATGATTTAGTAGATTTTGGGAGGCTTGACGAAAATTACCCTTTTCTCAAACCTATCCAACTTCAAGATATAATCAAAATAATTAAAAGTTTCAAAAACAAAGCTCCAGGACACTCTTAAGTAAAAAAAACTTATCCTTTAAAACTTGCCAAATTCAATGCTCTCCTTTCTTTGCAACATCTTTAACGAAACTTTGAGTATGGGTTATTGGCCCAATTATTTCAAAAGAGAATTACTTCCCTTTGTAGGGAAAAAGGGCAAAGATCTCACCTCAGTCTCTAACTATAGACTAATATCCTTATTAGAGACTCCTAGTAAGATTCTTGAAAATATTATTAAAGAAAGATTTGGGGATTTCCTTGAGGAAAATTTACTTACAAATAAAAACAAATACGGATTTACAAGGGGCAAAGGGACCCAACTTGCATTAGCCCGTCTTTATGAATTCATTGCTGTTAAGTCTAATCTTAAAGGTAGTTGTAACCTAATTTCAAGAGATGTCAGCCAAGCTTTCGATAAGGTATGGCATGAGGGTCTTAAATACAAGTTGATAGAAGCACAATTACCAAACTTAGCAACCAGATTATTATGTAACTTTCTTGACAATCGAGTGGCCATGATCGAGATAAAAGAGTTTATAGGACCAGAGTTTCCGCTACTATCTGGAGTTCCTAAGGGTAGTGTTCTCTCCACTTCACTTTATAACTTCTACATCAAAGATACGCCTCCTCCTATTCCAGGTTGTCTGCAAATCATGTTTGCAGATGACCACACCCAAGTAATAACTATCCCTAATGAAAATAAACGTATGCTACAAATAAAAACGGTCAGGGAAATACAAAAAACCAACAGCTACGAAAAAAAATGGAAAATAACAACAAATACTAACAAATTTCAGCTCCTCTCCTTTTTAGTTCGTAATCCTGCAGAAATTATAGTAGACAATGTAAGAATTCCATTCAAACAAAAGGCAACAATACTTGGGTGTAACATCCAAAAATTTGGCATTCTTCCACACGTTAAGGCGAGAATAACTGCTTCTAAAGTAACTCTCAATAAATTAAAACGATTTATAAATTTGTCAACTAAAACTCAACTTAGTTTATATAAATCATTAGTAAGACCTCAGTTAGAGTACCCCACTATAATATTCGGAGCACTTAGTAAATCTTCACTAAATAAAATGCAGGCAATAAAAATTAGGGCTTTGAGGAGAGCCTACAAAGAGAGCCCTCCCTATTACAATAAAATCAGGGAATTGCATCAGTATTCTAAATTGGATCCTCTTAATGTCAGGTTTCACAGACTTGGCCAGAAAACCTGGGACAAACTTGCTTTAGACGATGTCGACCTTTGCCCCTTAACTAGAAATCTCACTATTGAACATGCTCGTGATCATAATTGGTGGAGGACACTGGAGCCTAAGATCAATTGTGATCCTCCCAGGCCCAAATATATAGCATCTGAAAAAAGAAAAAAAAATCATCATTAAGTATCTTTTCCACAATTCAGTTCATATTTCATTAAAACATCATAATTTTTCAACAATCATACCTTCTTTAACCATCAACTGGTGTCACCCGAACAGACTCCTGTAGCAAGGGCTAGACATATAACCAAAAAACCTTTTTTGGGCTCAAGCCATGGCGTCCTGATGGAAGGTTCCTTTTTGGTAGCTTCCTTGGGTATATAACTACTAGATATTCCCAGAGAATTTAACCACAGGTTTATCACAGAATTCTAACTTCTGGAGTGAGTATCCTAAAGGTTTCCCTTTAAGACATCGTATATCAACAGGGGACGTATGTATTAACGCGCCACATAGCTATCTGCACCCCACATAGAGTTAACACTTCGATAGGTAGGGGTGGAGAATAGCTGGGGAGCCGTTCCACAGCTAATCTCGTCCGTGGCTACTTTTGGTACTCGAGACGTAAACAAACGGGCGCCATTGCTAAATGACGTCACGTCCGTCCTCATCCTTCGCTTAGTAGCTTGCCTTACTAGATGGATTTTTCTCTGAGCGTATCTTATCAACTTTCATCTTAGCCATGTCTCTACCCTCGGCCTCGCCTTCTTCTGGAAAGTTGAGTACAAGGTTCCAGTATTGTTTAAATAAGCTCTGACTGTAAAGTAACTTTTACTTTTCGAGATATTTTATGTTTTGTGGCAGAGCTGTGCTACTACCGGACCCGCCATTTTATGGCGTCGCTGTTGTTTTGCATGCCTTATTTAGCTAGCCTCAACAGCGTTTTCCGGCCTCATTAACTAATCGATACTATTAGTTAATTAGTCTTCATAGCTAGGAACTTTATATATCGTGTTTTGACGCTCTTTTATTGGTCATCGACTGACCCCATACCAGTTCGCTAGTCTAGCCCCTAGGACAGAGTGCCTATCATCAGCGTTCATGCATGATATATTTCAGTGATCCTAGGTTTTGTTATGAAGATAGTGGCATTATTTTATGTTACTGTTGACTGTGATGCAAGTGTTTTCGCCTTCAGGGACCATATAGGGGATAGGTTTGATAGTGTGCCTTTCTAACCTAACCTAAATGTAGGACCCCTATATGCTTCCTTCACCCCCTGCCTTAGGGCATTCCCTCTGTGTAACCTTGCTCCCCCTACCACGTAAGGGGATCAAGCTCATATCAGAGTATCTATCGCTTCTCTGTCCTCCCTAAGGGAATGATCCCCCCTAGGGTTGCGTCCGAGAATGAGGAACGGCCTGCTCTTCCTCTATTGCTGAGGTTAGGTTTCCGACCTTCCCTGCAATAGCGATACGTCTTCCATCCTTCCTAGTTCAGGGTGTAACATCCCTGCTCTAGGTTAGGCTTGGGGGAGTTATTTCTGTGCCTTGCTGAAACGGTACCCATGCACCGTTCTCAGACAGGCTGCCTAACCTTAGGCTAGGGAGCGTCCTCCCTTCCTTGGTGGCCGCTTTGGTACAGAGCCTCTCCTAAGGAAGACCCTTCTTCTTCTCCCCTCCCCACCTATCTCTTGTATGGCCTAGCCTATACTTAGGTTAGTCTATACCCATCTGTCCCCTGTCCTACAACTCCTCCTTAGGGTGGAGTGATAGGGCTTCCTTGAGTCCCTGTGTGCAATCCGCTCTGATATATATACCCTTCATAGTGTCCTATGGGGTTAGCCACTGGATGAGTTTTGTCCGCAGGGGTTCCCCCCCCCCTCTTGGGTGTCCCCTAGCCCTCCCTTGGGCTACCCTGGCTCCCGGCCGCCTGCGGCCTCTGCCACTGGGTGATAGGGCTAGCCTCTATCATGGGTACACCCATTCAGGTGGGATGTCTTGGGGTCCGTGTCTGTACCACTACATCCCTCCTTCTGTCTCTTTCACTGTCCTGGTGCCGGCCCCTTGCCGCCTCCCCTGTCGATGATACCCACCTCCCACCCTTGGTGACACATTCCTGCCCCCTGGGCCGTCAGTCCTCCGTGTGCCGGGGGACTGCCGCCTCCCGTCGGCGTACAGCCGATGGCCTTCCCTCATACCTCATAGCTTCGGTCGTCCGTCCATCGGTCCGGCCCCCGGAGTGCCGGCAGTGGATGCCGGCAGTCCGGTTCTGCTATAGCCCTTCCTTGTCCCTGTCACCAAGCCGGCAACCTTCGGCTGCCGGAGCCGCCGCTTCCAGCCGGCGTGCCGCCGTTGTACCGGCGGACGCCATCCTGGCATTACTCCTGACTTTTATATTTGTATTCCCTAATGCCAGAAACTCAGCTGGAGCGGCCTCGGCATGCCGTCGGTCTGCCGGAGCCTTCCGGAGGCGTCAAAGCGACTTGCACCCCTTCTCCTAGCTATCATCTCATGTTGATAGCCCTACATTGCAACCAGATGGTTTGATTACATAAATGGATAGGTATTATCTTACCGTTCTGTTAATAACCATGCTGTCTTCTTGCATATCACAAATTTCCAGCATGCTGTGTGTATCTTAGCACGGCTGGTTGCCGGAAGCCGTTACCCTATGGGATCGACTACGTTCCCAATTCTATGGTCTGAGTGGCCTCAGTCCCTGTTTTATATCCTTGGCAATTCCTACTAGAATTCCCCCTGCCTCCCTGGCAATCTATGAAGAATTCTGCCCTGTGCCCTCGGTCACAAACAAATTGCCTATAGATAAGATTACGGTAACCAGCCGGGCGGGTTACACGGAGTATGTGTCTATCTCCTTCATTTCCGCCCACTCTCAGAACATCACATTGTTTATACCACTTAATATTAAGTTAAAGATTAATCCTTTAATATTCAACTTTAGAATATAAGTCATTCTTATGACTGCCCCGTACTCATGTTCTCTTTCTCTTACAGGAGGAGTACGTGAAGTGCGATCACGGCTTCTGTGCAGTGAAGCGCCCGCACTTCTACGGGCACACGGCGTGTAGGACCCACGCCCCTTGCGCCAACAAGAAAGGCGATCTGAAGTTTTGGGACCCGCGGAACTGTACAGTCTGCAAGGACCGCCTGGTCGAGGCGTTCAATAATCCTCCCTTAGCGGAGGTTAGGGACGCTTCTCGAGAGAAGCTACGCAAATGGGTGCATGGCTTCCAGAAGAACGCCACTGGACCATACCTTGCCACTGAAGACTTCAGGGCCTTGCTTTTCCCGAAGGCATCCCCAGACTCTGTGGTCCGCAAGGATCAGATCCCCACCGCCCAGGTCACGGTGGAACCCGATGTAGTCATGGCCCAGTCCATGCACGAGTGTCGCCTGGATACCGACAACGCGGAACGTATGTCGGAGGTGTCGGAGACCACGGAGAGGAACCTCATGGCCGAAGAACTGGACTATGAGGAAAACCAAGTGGAATACACCGAGTCGGAGCAAGAGGTCGCTCCGCCTTCCACCCCCGCCCCAACTCCGTGAGACACACGAATACATCAGACCCATGGGAAGTTCAAAGGAGCCGAAAAGGATTTTGGTTAAGGATCTCCCGGCATGTTCGCACGCAAACCCCTGGAGGTATGCTGAGCACATGCCTATCGCAACGGGCAGGATCTTCGTCAGTGAGAAGGTCGGCTCGGTTGCCCTGGAGGAAGTGGAATTCTTCCCGAGTTTTGAGGCTTATCCGGACTGTTACGTCCGACTTCGATCCGAACCTGCCTCTAGAGAAGAGACCGAACCTAAGGAGGTGATAGTGTTCGATCTCCCGAAGGCCCAGGCTATGCTGGCCAACGCTGTTAAAAGTAGGAGTTTTACCTGCTCAAAGCTTCCGGCGCGGAGCAAGAAGCACCCTACCTACGTCGCACCAGATGATGCGATCCTCCCCTTCATGGAAAAGGCCTTCGCTGCGGTACACAAAGCAGTGGAAGAAGGGAAACCTTGCCCTGCACTGGAGGAGTGCAGACCCTTCTCCCTGATTACTCCCACCGATGTTCGACACTGGAAAGATGTCCAGCATACTTTCTTGGTGGGGAAACTAGATCCTGACGTTGCTGGACGTCAGTTTAACGAAGACTCCCGAAACTTAATGACCATCTTCTTCGTCGGGAACATGACACGAAGGAAAGGCTCGCCGCATCCATGTCCCTCCAGGTACAGCTCGACGTCATGGCCGGTGACACTAGAGTCCCCGATCACTACATGGTGCTCGCCAAAACGCATTTGGCGACTGTAGTTAAGGACCTGTACAGCTTCATGAAGGCCCGTAGAGCCTGTCGTGAATTCGTGTTCTCAGTGCCACAGTGATACACGAACCCCGGAGGCTGATTTCCTCCAACATCTGGGGTAAGCACCTCTTTCCTTCTGCCCTTGTGAAATAGATCATCGACAAAGCCGCCACGAAGAACAGGAACCTTCTCCACAAGTGGGGCATGTCGAAGAAGAGGAAATCCTCTCAGGACGACGGCCCTCAACCTAAGAGGAAATCCTCCAAGCAGAAACCCCAGCAACGTCAAGAGACGGCAGTTTCCGGGACCCGCTACTCCCCAAGTGGCAGCTCAGCCACAGCAGACCTTTCAGCTGGTCACCCAACCGGTTTTGTCACAGTCGCCGGTTTTCAACCCTGCTTTCGAGCAACAGACGACTACCTTTCGTCCCAAAGGTAGAGGCTCAAACAGAGGTGCAGGCAGGGACGCATCTCGCCGTCCCTCCAGAGGCAGAGGAGGAAGGGGAGCTAGGGGCCGAGGTAGTAAACCCTCGGGACACCAGAAGCAATGAAGTGCTTCCGGTGGGAGGAAGACTCCCCCAATTCCAGGATCGTTGGACCTTCGATCCCTGGGCACACAGCATCGTCAAGAAGGGTCTAGGCTGGAGTTGGACTCAACCACCCCCAACATTCCAGCAATTCTTCCAACAATCAACCCCCCTTCTGGAAGAATATGTCCTAGATCTCTTGAACAAGAAGGTGATAAGGAGGGTAAAGTCAACCAGGTTCCAAGGGAGACTGTTTTGCATCCCCAAGAAGGACTCCGACAAACTCAGAGTCATTCTAGAATTATCCCCCCTCAACAAGTTCATAGTGAACAACAAGTTCAAGATGCTGATTCTTCAACAGATAAGGACCCTTCTGCCTCAAGGTTCCTACACGGTCTCCATAGACCTGGCGGATGCCTACTGGCACGTTCCAATGAACCACCACGCTTCCTCCTACCTAGGATTTTGACTCCAAAGGAAAAGCTACGCCTTCAGGGCCATGCCCTTCGGCCTCAACGTGGCCCCTCGGATCTTCACAAAGCTGGCGGACGCCATCGTTCAACAGCTTCGCCTCAAAGACGTCCAGGTGATGGCCTACCTCGACGACTGGCTAGTCTGGGCTCCATCGCCCGAAGATTATTTAAGATCCTGCAACAAAGTCAACCAGTTCCTAGAACACCTGGGATTCAAGATAAACGCGAAGAAATCTCGCCTCTCTCCAGCTCAGAAGTTCCAATGGTTAGGAATCCATTGGAACCTTCAGTCACACCGCCTTGCCATTCCCCAGAAGAAAAGGAAGGAAATAGCAGTGTCTGTCAAAAGACTGCTGAAATCCAAACGGATCTCAAGACATCAGCAGGAACGAGTTCTAGGCTCTCTACAGTTCGCCTCAGTGACAAACCCAGTGCTACGTGCACAGCTAAAGGATGCCGCAGGAGTCTGGAGACGTTCCGCATCCATCGCTCGAAGAGACCTCAAGAGACGGCTCCCAAACAGACTTCGGCTGTTCCTAAAGCCGTGGTCGGAAGCAAAGGCCCTGAAAAGGTCCATCCCTTTTCAACACCCACCTCCATCACTCAACATCCACACGGACGCTTCGCTGGAGGGTTGGGGAGGTCACTCCCACCAAAAACAGGGTCAAGGAACATGGTCTCCCCTATTCAAGGCGTTTCACATCAACATCTTGGAGGCCATGGCGGTCCTTCTAACTCTGAAGAAACTCTCCCCGCCTCCCTCGATCCATATTCGTCTAACCCTAGACAACTCGGTGGTAGTTCGATGTCTCAATCGCCAAGGCTCAAGATCGCCCCAGATAAATCAGGTGCTTCTGACAATCTTCCGTCTGGCAGAGAAGAAGAAATGGCACCTGTCTGCAGTTCACCTACAAGGATTCCGCAACGTGACGGCGGACGCTCTATCTCGGACAAGCCCGATAGAGTCGGAATGGTCTCTAGACGCAAGATCATTCTCCTTCATCTCTCACCAAGTCCCAGAACTTCAGATCGATCTCTTCGCAACGAGCGACAACAATCAACTTCCTCGATATGTGGCCCCGTACGAGGACCCCAAGGCAGAAGCAGTGGACGCCATGTCACTGGATTGGAACAGGTGGTCCAAGATCTACCTGTTCCCTCCCACCAACCTTCTGCTGAAAGTCCTCTCCAAACTGAGAACCTTCAAAGGAACAGCAGCCCTAGTGGCTCCCAAGTGGCCTCGGAGCAACTGGTACCCCCTAGTCCTGGTGCTACAACCTACGCTGATCCCTCTCCCGGGCCCAGTTCTCTCCCAGCAAGTACACAAGTCGACTGTCTTCGCTTCATCATTGAAAGTCAGGGACCTTTATCTCATGATTTTCTCTCCCTAGCCATGAAGAAAAGGTTCGGGATATCGAAGAAGAGTCTCGACTTCCTCGAGGAATACAAGACCGAATCCACACGACGGCAATACGAATCATCCTGGAGAAAATGGGTCTCATTCGTCAAGTCAAAAAATCCTACGGAAATCACCATCGATTTTTGCATGTCCTTCTTCATTCACCTTCATGGACAAGACTTGGCAGCCAACACGATTTCTACTTGCAAATCGGCCTTGACTAGACCACTAATGTACGCCTTCCAGATTGATCTGTCCAACGACATCTTCAATAAACTGCTGAAGGCATGCGCTCGTCTACGCCCAGCACCCCCACCAAAACCGATCTCCTGGTCCCTGGACAAGGTGCTCCATTTTGCCTCCAACTTGGACAATGATTCGTGCCCTCTCAAAGATCTGACTCAAAAAGTTATTTTTCTTTTTGCTCTTGCCTCAGGAGCCCGAGTCAGCGAAATAGTGGCATTATCAAGGGACGAGGGTCACATTCTGTTTACAGATTCAGGAGACCTTACCCTCTTCCCGGATCCGACGTTTCTCGCCAAAAACGAACTACCCACCAAAAGATGGGGCCCTTGGAGAATCTGCCCCTTGAAAGAAGATGCCCTCTCTATGTCCAGTAGAGAGCCTTAAGGTCTATCTTCGTAGAACTTCTGACTTTGGTGGAGGCCAACTCTTCAAAGGAGAAACATCGGGCAGCGACCTGTCACTGAAACAACTACGAGCGAAAATCACCTACTTCATTCGCAGAGCGGATCCTGACAGTACACCCGCAGGTCACGATCCTAGAAAAGTTGCATCGTCTCTGAATTTCTTTCAGAGTATGGATTTTGAAAGCCTTAAGAGTTTCACAGGCTGGAAATCCTCACGTGTTTTCTTCAAACATTATGCGAAACAAGTGCATGAAGTCAAACATTTTGTGGTAGCCGCAGGTAGTGTTATGAAACCTGCACCTAACTCTGCATAGAACAGTGAGTTACTTGGGACTCTAACTCCTCAGGTGCCTATGTTGACCCTCGTGTGATACGTAGTGATTTCAAAGACACTTAGTGCTTTTTCATATACTGTTCTTATCCCAGGTGAAATGTCATAGTCGTCACATGAGTGCCGCATGCCTAGAGCGTGATGTGTTTTCTTTTTTAAAGACTGACGTTCCTCTGGAACGAGTGCCTACTAATAATTTGATATTCCCTTTCAGATTCAAGAGCAAGTCTTTCATTACTATGTACATTATAATTTGTTGTAAATTACTTTTACATACTTATTGCATTTAATTACCATATTCTGCAATTGTGAAATAAAATTTCTATTTTATTACTTGTGCATCTCAATCCGCTCCTACTTATACTGTACTATGAAATACATGACTGTCATAGTTTTATCATCCCCTTCCTCTTATATACGATGAAAATTACTAAGGATTCAATCCTTATTATATACTCACCTCTGCAATGTAATATTCCTACCCGAATACTTACTTACATCATGCCTTCGAGACCAGACGATTCTCTCTCTTCACATACAGTGCCTAACCACCACTTGTCTGCCTTTGAGAATGTTCCTATATGAATGCCAACCATTCAGTCTTGTCTCCGAGTTCTTCATGTTCTCCCAGCAAGGTGGGTAGCCCTTCCATGACCACTTTGATCTTCAGCATGGTCCGTTGGGACTTCACTGCCAGGGGGGCAGGAAGTTTTCTTCCCTACGGTTCCTCTATTGAGATTACTATGCTAACCTGTTCAAAGCCCTCGGCACTTACTCTTCAAGGGGAAAATCTACCACGATACATTGATTCTCTGGTATTCTTCCATCAGGACGCCATGGGTTGAGCCCAAAAAACGGATTTTGAGCGAAGCGAAAAATCTATTTTTGGGTGAGATAGCCATGGCGTCCTGATGGACCCTCCCTGCTACTTCATCCAGTTTTTTCAGGTCCCACCCTGTCCTGCTGTATCATGGTGATCGGCAAGCAACTGGCTTCAGGATGAGGACGGACGTGACGTCATTTAGCAATGGCGCCCGTTTGTTTACGTCTCGAGTACCAAAAGTAGCCACGGATGAGATTAGCTGTGGAATGGCTCCCCAGCTATTCTCCGCCCTACATATTGAAGTGTTAACTCTATGTGGGGTGCAGATAGCTATGTGGCGCGTTAATACATGCGTCCCCTATTGATATACGATGTCTTAAAGGGAAACCTTTAGGATACTCGCTCCAGAAGTTAGAATTCTGTGATAAACCTGTGGTTAAATTCTCTGGGAATATCTAGTAGTTATATACCCAAGGAAGCTACCAAAAAGGAACCTTACATCAGGACGCAATGGCTATCTCACCCAAAAATAGATTTTTCGCTTCGCTCAAAATCCGTTTCCTTTCCCTGTCTGTCTTTTCTTTTCTCAAACTGCTTCTAATACTATCTAACTTCGCATGAGGGTCTGCCCCTCTATTTTATTCTTCTCCTGTACTTCTCTTTCTCCCTTTTTCTTTATTTTTCCCATCCCGAGTACCTGCCTTCAGGCTATAAACTGGATTGTATCCAGGGGTACTCTTCCTTTCCCCATATTCCCCACATCCCTACCCTTCTCCGTATCCTACCTATTACAAACATAATAATTTTTCAACAATCATACCTATTTTAACCATCAAAATAGGTGTCAGAAGAGCAGACTCCTGCAGCAACGGCTAGGCATATAACCAAAAACCTTTCCTCTCCCTGCCTGTCTTCTCTTTTCTCAAACTGCTTCTAATACTATCTAACATCGCATGAAGGTCTGCCGCTCTCTTTTATTCTTCCCTGTACTTCTCTCCTACCTTTTTCCTTATTCTTTCCCATCCCAAGTACCTGCCTTCAGGCTATAAACTTATTGTATCCAGGGGTACTCTTCCTTTCCCTATATTCCCCAATTCCCTATCCTTATCCAATCCAATCCTACCTATTACATTTTGACTTGGGAGACTACACTCTGGTATAGTTCATTATACTAGATGGGCGAGGCTGAAAAGGACTCCCAATACTCTATTATATCTATGGTAGACGTGTTGTTTAGGGAATAGGGTCACTATCTATAGCCTGGCTCATCTCTGGTAATCAGGATACGTGTATACACTATACAATACTAATGTATACTATTATACATCCTGACGGACTATAGTCAAACTATTTTAGGAGCAAACTTGGAGCCCAATAGCCACATTGCCAGTTCTTTTGGGTAATTTTTAAAGCACATCTGGCTTGACTGCTTTAATCTATGGCCGAGCCAAGAAAAGGAGAAAAGGGTCAGCTAATAAGTCATTCACCTGGATTTGAACGGTCTAAGAATATAATCCTTTAAGTTAATACTCTCTGGGTCTTTGTAGTTTATGGGGAGAGGCCTTTGACCGGCCTAAAATCGAGTAAAAAAAAAAATCCGAAATTGGCTCTTTCTCACGGGAATGGTCACAAAACGAAATAATATTAAATGAACTAGTTTTGTAAATGCTTGTCCCAACAATCTACATACTAGGACCACTCTGGTCATGGATGTCGGAAACGTGCAAGAAAAAAAGTCCGAAATCTGCTCTTTTTCGCGGGAATGATCACGAAATGAAATGTTAAATTCACTAGTTTTGTAAATGCTTGTCCCAGCAATCTACATACTATGACCACTCTCGTCATGGATGTCGGAAACGTGCGAGAAAAATGGACAACTAACCCAAAATTCCCCTTCTAACCTGACCTACAAGCCATGTCCTTACCTTCCTTGTGAACTAACACGCGGGGGCTAACGTCTCCCTGCGACCTCCCAAACACTGTCGCTAACATACAAATCCCACAAACCCAACCTAACCGAATCTAGTCGTTCCCAGGTCACTACCCCTACCCGGGGGCAAGGCCCTGGACCCCCTTCATAAGACTCTCCTACACAAAAAAAGGTTTGGGCAGCACTCAAAATTATATATCAACCACATTGTCATAATAAAAAAGTTACTCAGGCTTACCTTAATATTCGATGTTGCTAAAACCAAAATCCTCGGGTTCTTGGGCCTTCAACCTCTTCCGGGGTGGAGGATTAGGAGGGGGACTTGAATTTTCGCGACTAGTGGAGGGTCGGGGGTCGTTAGCGGAAGAACGGCTGCTGGATGGCCGAACATTACTTGGCCGAAGGTTAGTAGCATTAGCGGGAGGACGGATTGTGGAGGGAGGAGATTCAGGAATCGGCAAGAAGAGAGGACTGGCTTTGAGCAGGTAAAAGCGCTTGATGAGCTGTAAAAATGCCCTGAACGGACAGACGGACTTCTCTATATATCGCTTCCTGATACAGTACTCCGCGAAATAGCTGTTGTACAACAATTTCTGGGTACCGAATTTTGGTAGCAACCTCCTTTTGAGAACCCGCCATTGCGATTCTATAATGTTCGTATGTATGGTCGGGTCATTAGGATCAAAGTTAACACTGTAATTTACTGTAAAATGTTTAAAATCATGGTCTTTAACCTGAGCGTATCCTTTCCAGCAATCGGAAATGATAGTGGTCCCGGGAAGAACGTGCTCTTTGAGCGCCGAGATCAACGTTTCCGCATTACGTTAACCACTCTGAAAAAGGTCTCACGTGTTTCCCGGTCAATGCCCCAAAAGACCCAGGTTCCTTCGACTCTTTGCCCGATGTTTTACTTCCTCTTGCCGAACTTGCTCTCGTCCACTTCCACAATGTGCCCTGGTCCGCCAATTTTCTTATTGTCCAAAATCAACACTTATTCACACACTTCTCGGCTAAAGTTGTACCAGTCAACAAGAGTGTGAGAAGCAAGCAGTTCGCTCTTCACGTCAACACAGTCTTAAGGCCAACGATAAACCCAACAACATGTGAGGAGAATGACCTCACACCTTTGAGGTGTGAGCGCTCAAAGAAAGATCCATGCCGCATTGTGAACTTTCGGCGACATTGGCGGTTCCTACACCTCCAAAAAACCTGTATTGCCCATTGTGCACAATGCGGCCATCACACATGAGAGCAACATCACCAATTTGACACTTTTCACATGGACCCCTAAAATCCCCAAAGAGGACTTCTCGAAATAAATAATGAAAGAATTCGGGGGTAACTCGAGTTAAATCACGTAGGTGTATATACCTTACAGTCTTAATCGAATCAATTTGATCAATATGAGTGATAAACTCAACAACATCGCTCAAAGAGAAACTGTACGAAACACGTCAATCCATCACGGCGGCTAGAGTTGGAAAGGGTCGACTCCAGGTCAATCTCGGATCATAAGTGGGGAGGGATTACAAATTTTAAATCACGCGGCCAACGAAAGGGTTAGTTCGGTTGCTTTGTTTGACACTGGCTTTATCTACCGAAATATCTTAATTAGATGTTGGCTAACATAACCTTTGTTTGTATATAAAACAAATTAGTATTCGTCATAATTTCGGGATGTGTCCCAACAAAATAACAATCTTAACAAGAGGTTAAAAATGAAGATTGTTGGAACTAGCAAAAACATAAGACTGAACATCGATAACTGTTCATGCTTGCGCGACCAGCTGATAGGCAAACCGAGCGCCGCCAAATGGGTGTTATTATAGTCAGGCAGGAAACAATGCTTGCGGGGAAATTTTACGATCGAGTAAGTTAGCCGTGGCTTCAGTGGACGACGCATTGTAACGACCTTTCCCTAACCTAACATTTCATGATAATTATCCTAGCAATATAAAATGTCACTATAAATGACATGTCCCTAAAAACTACAAACTTAATAAAGGGGTGGATATGTAGATTGACGGGACAGTATTAAATTGAAAAACTGAACGTTTCTTAGACTGGGATGACACAGGCTCTATCTATCAGAAAAGTTGGAAACTAAGCAGGAGCTACCTGTGACTTGCATTCGGACCGTGCTGAACTTATTAATATTGCCGTGGTAAAGGTAAATTATGATATTATTAAAAAGGATAAAATAACATCATACAGTGAACCCTCGTTTATCGCAGTAGATAGGTTCCAGTCGCGGCCGCGATAGGTGAAAATCCGCGAAGTAGCGACACCATATTTACCTATTTATTCAACATGTATATTCAGACTTTTAAAACCTTCCCTTGTACGTAGTACTGTTAACAAACTACCCTTTAATGTACAGAACACTTAATGCATGTACTACAGTACCCTAAACTAAAACAGGCACAAATATTAAAGGTGATTTTATATCATGCATTTCCTAAACACGCTAAAAAGCACGATAAAAAAATGGCAACCAATGTTTTGTTTACATTTATCTCTGATCATAATGAAGAAACAAACTGGAGGTAGAGCTTTGCTTATTACCCAGACATATTTCCCATACTTTTCCCTTAGAACTACATCACATCTTCCTACTTTAGATATATATATATATATATATATATATGTGTGTGTGTGCGTGTGTGTATATATATATATATATATATATATTTATATGTATACACATATACATACCTACATATATGCATAAATACATGCATACATATATATATATATATTACTGTATATATATGGGTTATGGAAAAAATCCGCGAAGTGGTGAATCCGCGATGGTCGAACCGCGAAGTAGCGAGGGTTCACTGTATTATGGTATGTTGGATCATTGTAAAGAACATCTTCCCCATAATGAAAAACGATTTGGCTAGTAATAAGAAAGATATCGCCCTGTCCCCAAAAACTACAGACACCCCATACTCTCTTTAAATTGTTTTCTTCACTATTTTGGTTTTAAACCGCAGGGTGACAAGAAAGTTGAAACTCTTAGACATAACAAAGAACAAAATTGTTATAAAAAAATTATCACACTAACAGAAATAATCTAAATTTTGATATCAAAAGAAATTAATTTCCCAATTCTTATTAAATATTAAAAGACAGTATTCTTTACAAAGGATTTAATTAACTAGTACATTTGCATTGATGATTGTATTGTTTTAAAATTTATTCGATTAATGGAGAAAATTTTGTACAACAAAGGTTGTCATCAAACGTGGTTATGGTGACGCTTCGTCAGATGAAGTTAACTCTATCATAAAAGAATCAATGAATTCGTTAGACAGACGTCATTTTTCATGTCTTCCTTTATGTTATCAGCATGCTTAATAGCCTTGGCCCAATTTTCCTTGCAAACCTGAAACAAAGTCGTTTTTGATATGTTGGTTACAACTGTGACAAGTTTGATTGCTTGGTCAGTTACAAATTTAATAGTTTCATTATTCTTTTCCATTTAAAAAACTGAAACACAAATGCCTTTTTTCTTGCGAGCGAAGAACACAACGCGGGGAACTCTCCATGAGTTTTATGGAAGGCAATTGTGCGAGACAAAGAATGCCGAAGCTAATCTTCAAGCATTTAATAGGATTTGACCAAAGGCCTTAGTGAACTGACCCAGTGAAGATGTGGCAACGTGTATGCCATACCTCCTAGTTTGTCATTTTCCTTCCCTTCTCATAGTGAAGCGAAGGCATCGGGATTATGGAGAATCGGAAACGCAGCAAATGAGCTTGAAGTTCGCTCGTAAGATGGTTCTACTATTGTGGAGATGGGCCAAGCAATAGACCAGAGTGTACCTATTCCCTATCATCATCTCCTCCTCTGCCTATTGACGCAAAGGACCTCAGATTTCGCCAGTCGTCTATATCTTAGGCTTTCAAATCGATACTTCTCCGTTTGTCATCTCCCACTTCATGAACCATAGTCCTCAGCCATGTAGGTCTGGGTCTCCAAACTCTTCTGGTACCTTGTAGGGCCCAGCTGAAAGTTTGGTTAACTAATTCACGGCCACCTAGAGTGGCCGTGACTAATCTCTCTTGGGAAGTGCGAAGAGCATGCCCAAACTATCTCCATCGGTCCCTCACCATGATCTCATCCACATATGGCACTCGAGTAATCTCAATTACGGTTTCCTTTCTAATCTGGTCCTGACATTTAACTCCCAATATTCTTCTGAGATCTTTGTTTTCAAATCTACAAAATCTGTTGGATAGTGTTTCATTGACATACCACAGCTCATGTCCATACACTAACACCAATCTCACTAAACTGATATATAGCCACATTTTTATGAGTAATTTCAGGCGATTTGATTTCCAAATTCTATTTAACCTAGTTATTGCCAGGTATTTTTTCAATCTTTCAATAAACTCCAATTCAAAAAACCTGTATTAGAGATCATAGTTTCTAAATATTTAAATGATTCTACATCATTAATACTTCCTCCATCCAATGACATTTCATCTTCCATTGCACATTCTGTTTTCATCACTTTTGTCTTTCTTCTTTTCATCTTGACCCCAACCTCCAGTGATATTTCATGCATTCTGGTAAGCAAGCATTGCAAACCCTCTGGTGTTCTGCTAATAAAAATACCGTCATCAGCATACTCTAAGTCAGCTAACTTACTATTAACAATCTTTCTCCACCATCTCCAACTGTTCTATGCATTACAAAATCCACGAGGAGGATAAAAAACATAGGTGACAACACATTCCCTTGGAATACTCCATTGTTCTTTGGAAATTCCTTTGATAGGACTCCACTAATATTAACAATGCACTTACTATGCTCAAGAAAAGACAATCAAATTTACATATTTCAGAGGAACTCCATAATAATGAAAGACTCTCCACAAAATTGGCCGGTGCACACTATTAAAGGCTTTTTCACAGTTCAAAAATGCCATCACAAGTAGATTACTATTTCTAAATCCTTCTCGTTCATCAAGCTTTCTCTCTAGCCTCTTTAAATTAAACATTTTTATGAGTGGGATGAGAGACTATTCCTCATAGTATTTACTATGGATTCTTTTGAGGCTCACTCATCTAATATATTGGAGTATACTAGAGTGAAGTGTGCCACTTCAAAATGTTTTCCTCAGCAAAAGCTTGAGGACTTCCTCCCGCTGCTAACAGATCGCTTTAGTGACCCAGCCAGTCTTATAATTTCTTTTTCAAATATATAAGAATATTATGCAATATTTTGATTGATTATTATCTAATAATTATAAAAACTATAAATAATGATACCTAATAATTTTTAATTTCTTGAATAAATAAAATTTTCGAAAACCAATTTCAGATGAAATTGTGCTCAAATAATTTACATCACGGTTTTCGAAATTACTCAATATTTGTATAATGAGTATTGTATTTTTACAAAAAGTAACATTACTATACTCTAAGCTTTGATATTAAAGTGCAATTCTTTCTCTGTTAGTACTTGTATATATCAGGGCATTCTTATTTCTACATGTCATAAACATCATCTGTGTATGCTTTCTCTCTACCTATCCTGGTCATTCTTCTTTCGGTAAATGTCTAGGAGAAGGCTGCACCCGTTTTTCAAGTATTAACGACGAAAAATGGCAAAAAACAACCAGATTATTGTTGCACATTGCATAGAAACATGAGGAAATTAATAAAAAAGAAACTAAGACTTAACTCTTACACACAAAATGTGAGCATAAACCTACTACTACAATAATGGGGGACCCCAGTGGGAAGCGGGCTTTTTGGGTGGGGGGAGGAGGAGAAAAGTGATTTTTCGGGGCACTACCGAACCTAATACAACCAACTAACCTACCCTGGGGGGCCTGTACCCCTAACTAGGCCTACCGGGGGGGGGGCCTCCGCCCCCCCTTAAGGCCACAGTGATTTTCAGGGCACCACCGAACCTAATACACCCACCTAACCTAGCCTAGAGGCCCTGTACCCCTACTGGGGGGGGGGGGCTTCGCCCGCCCTGCGACCCCCCTTCTGGACACAACCTAACACATCTATCAAACCAAATCCAAAGTGATGGTACTGCTGTATACATCATTATACTGTCACCATTATAATATACTCCATACATTAATGAAGATTACCTTAAATTGTTGGTTGATAAAGATGTGCTGCTGCTTTGAGGAAAATGTGAAGCTGTTTCGAAGGTTCCTTGACATGCAGGACAATTTTTATTTTGTAAAATTAAATTGTGTCTCTGGCACAAATCCACTAGATTTTCAATATTACCAGAATAAGTTACAACAAATTCATTGTAAGGAAGGAAACAGTCAGGACAAGAAGATGGAATTTCAACTTCTTGTGTAACATGAGATGACGTGCTTGCTATGGCCACCATGTCTAAAAGCGAAATGAAATGCCTGCAGTCTGGGTAAGATAATGTATTGTCGCGCTGTTGTATTGTCGCGCTGTGATTGGCCAAACATGTATGACGTCATGGTGGATAGGCGCTGTGATTGGCCAAACGTGTAAGACTTCATAGTGGACTAGTTTGTCTGCGGATTATAGTGGTTACAGGGCTCATTTGAGCAAAAACAAGACACAGTCAACAATAACAACAGACTTAGAAAAATTCTGGGAGGAAGACAAGAGTAGCGTGAGTTTGATCGTCGATATTTAGACTATTATTGATTTTCACTAAATTATCTCACTCGTATACCACTATTTACATACATTCCTACACATTCTAGTAAAAATAAATTTAATATCACTGATATCTTCATGCGGCCCTCTCTTAGACATTAACCCTTCTTTCTACAAGTCACAAACATAATCTAATGTATGGCAGGTAGTAGGTTGGCCAGGGCACCAGCCACCCGTTGAGATACTACCGCTAGAGAGTTATGGGGTCTTTTGACTGGCCAGACAGTACTATATTGGATCCTCCTCTCTGGTTACGGTTCATTTTCCCTTTGCCTACATACACACTGAATAGTCTGGCATATTCTTTACATATTCTCCTCTATCCTCATACACCTGACAACACAGATTACCAAACAATTCTTCATCACCCAAGGGGTTACTGCGCTGTAATTGTTCAGTGCCACTTTCCTCTTGGTAAGGGTAGAAGAGACTTT
Source organism: Palaemon carinicauda (assembly GCF_036898095.1). Classification (NCBI taxonomy): domain Eukaryota; kingdom Metazoa; phylum Arthropoda; class Malacostraca; order Decapoda; family Palaemonidae; genus Palaemon; species Palaemon carinicauda. Next base: position 41,494,702 of record NC_090731.1, on the reverse strand, counting down.
AGCTATGGTAAGCAGCTCTTCTAGGAGAAGGACACTCCAAAATCAAACCACTGTTCTCTAGTCTTGGGTAGTGACATAGCCTCTGTACCATGGCCTTTCACTGTCTTGGGTTAGAGTTCTCTTGCTTGAGGGTACACTCGAGCACACTCTCCTATCTTATTTCTCTTCCTCTTGTTTTGTTAAAGTTTTTATAGTTTATATAGGAGATATTTATTGTTGTTACTCTTCTTAGAATATTTTATTTTCCTTTTTTCCTTTCCGCACTGAGCTATTTTCCCTGTTGGAGCCCCTGGGCTTATAGCATACTGCTTTTCCAACTAGGGTTGTAGCTTAGTAAGTAATAATAATAATAATAATAATAATGTATTTTTCTCACTAAATAGTTTTTGTTCAACTTTGCTTTTCATTATTAGGATTGACATTGCTGTATCCATGTCTATGATCTAAAATATTCTCTTCCATAGATCTCAAAATTTTCATCCTACTTTAATTTCTTCAATTGTTTCCTCAATATTTTCCAAAATTCTTTTTTTAGTTTCTTTTCTTCAGTCCTTTTACCCACATTTCTTTAATGCCACGGCTGCAGCACTTCCCATAGAGGTTCTGTAATTAATCTTCAATTACCTCCCTGAAATTGAATAGTCTCTTTTCATCAGAGTTTATGATGCTATGTAACAGCATTTTCCTGGTTCCTAACTGTTGACTCCACTAAACACATTTGAGGGCACACTATAAACTAAAAGATAGATGCAAAGCTTGTTAGCTTGCCATAGACCCTAATATTATATATGATTGATGATTTATTATTATTACTAATTAAGCTACAACCCTAGTTGAAAAGCAAGATGCTATAAGCCCAAGGGCTAAACAGGGTAAAATAGCCAAGTGAGGGAAATAAATTACAAAAGAAGTAAATAATTTAAATAAAATATTTCCAGAACAGTAACAACATTGAAATAGATCTCTTTTATAAACTTCTAAAAAGCAAGTGAAAGAGAAATAAGATGGAATAGTGCGCCTGAGTGTACACTCAAGCAAGACAGAGGAAGACCACGGTAGTGGCACTACCCAAAACTATTGAGCAATATTTTGATTTTAGAGTGTCCTTCTCCTAGAGCAGCGATTCCCAACCTTTTTGTGATCGAGTACCACTTGGTGGTCCCGTACAGTCGCTGCGTACCACCTGGTTCCAGAGAAACTAAATTTGATCAGATACCACTTTATTTCTATAATTGTAAAAATAGAACACGCAAATTAACTAAGAAAACAACAACTCAATGCGAGGGCTGTATCTGCTTCTTCTCCACCAGCTGGTCAATGCGGGGCATGACTTTGCTCACAGCACATCGGAAATCATGCCCGGGCGCAGCAAGACGGTTCCGGCTCTTTGACTTGATGGCCATGAAGGCTGAGAACCCCTGCTTGCACTCCCACGTCGAGGGGAAAATCAGTAGCTGGGGAACAGCGTGACGGGCTAGCGTCTGGTACGAGGAGGCCATGCTCACCCAGAAGTTTAAAGGAGAGCATTCTTTGTGCTTCGTCTTTGCTGTCTCGTCAGCCTGGATATCTATGAGTTCCTCTTGTTCCCCGGTCCCAACAGGCAGATCGGCTGGATCAACGGAGAACGGATTGGCAACGTAGGCACAACATGTCACGTCCGGGAAGTAATGCTTCAATTCAGTCTTGAGCAGTGAGAGGTGATGGACGATTTCTTGGGCAAATTCATCAGTGGGCTCCCTCTCAAGGGTAGTCAGGAGTGTTCGCGTACCACCTGGAAGGCCCTCGCGTACCACTAGTGGTACGCGTGCCACAGGTTGGGAACCACTGTCCTAGAGGAACTGCTTACCATAGCTAAGAGTCTCTATTACACTTACCAAGTGGAAAGTAATCACTGAACAATTACAATGCAGTAGTTAATCCCTTGAGTCAAGAATTTCTTGGTAATTTCAGAGTCGTCAAGTGCTTGGGGTCATAGGAGAATGTGGAAAGCATAAGCCAAACTATTCAGTGTATGTGTAGGCAAAGGAAAAATGAGTCATAACCAGAGAAAGGACGCCAATGTAGTACTATCAGATCTAATAACTCTCTAGTATTAGTATCTCAATGGGTGGCTAGTGCCTTGGCCAACCTAATATCTACTATTTATTTATATGATGTAAACAGCTGCTGTCTTCCCTTTTTTCTGGTGTTCTTCGCTTTATGCAAAAATTTTGTATTACTAATTAACCAACCTACTTAACTATGAAAATAACTTTAAATGAATAGACACATAAAGAACGAATTGAAAGCAATGTGGATACTTCAAAGTTTACGAACGTTGCCATGGTAACCGTCCATGTAACAGGTTGTGTACGACTTCCCACATACATATGTTGGTAACAAAACGTTATATGGTGCATCATACATATAATACATAGGCTATTGTTACTCTGTTACAAGTTTAGAATTTACTGCTGTTCTCAAATACTGAACTTTATACATTAGCCACCCAGTGTGTTGATAATTTAAAAATAAAGCCTGCAAATCCAGTTTCTCTTGGTCCCTGGATGCCAATGTAGCCCTGCCTTAATACCCTTATGTTTTCTTCAATTAGCAGAACCATACTGAAAAATGGTGGCAGGGTAGGCATGCAGGCACAGCATTCTAGGTGAAATTACTGAATATACTTCAGTTATGACTCTTGGCATTGAAACATCGCTTGCTAACTTTCAAGTGAACAGGAAGAAGTCACTGTTGTGTCAAAAATTAAACATCTGCTCATTTATTCTATCCATGACAAACTTTTACTTGTGGTCGACATTAATCCCACCATACCCTACCAATCCTAACCCACTCTATGTTGGTGTCAAGATCCCTTAAACGAACAGTTTGAAACAAACAGTTTAGAAGTTGACAAGTAAGAGATCATTTGGAAGTTTGATGATTTCACCACTAGAGAAATTGATGTGACTTATGATAGACATACATATATTCAACATTAGGAAACAACAGTAGTGGGAGTCCTATGAAAATTAATCTCTAACCTCCAAACCCTTTCAGGACTTGTGATTTTCTGATGTATGTAGGGCTTCTTTGGTGAATAGAATTGTGTTAGGTATTCAGGAATCTAATATCTTTTGTGAGTTGCTGTACTTAAAATAAGAAATTTAACAGCAGAGATATGTATTGATCCCTACAAAACTTTGAGTCTCTAACCACAGGCTAATACTGAACCCATAAGTTGTTACTAAGGTTAGGTACAAACTGGACAGATCTGTCCAATTATGGCAGTTTGGTACCGCTTCCTGGAAATGTAAAATTTGTGGTCATTTGCATAACTTTGTCAAGAATAAATGTTTAGCTTGAGCGAAAACTTGTCTAAAGAATGGCAGCAAAAATTCATTTGTCAGTACAGTAACATGATAAATTCAGAAATAATTTGTATATTTCCATAACTAATACAAACCTGCAGTTATTCATGTGAATTTACTTTTGGCGGAGCTGGAAGGCAGACATTAGATTTAAAATGTGAGGTGGAAACCCTGGCTATCCACATGAGTGGGTAGGCAGGGGATGGTTGGGGGTACCCAGCCACCAAAGTATACTCTCACAGCTGTGAGCTACATCCCTTTTTGATTGCAGGCAGAACTTAGTGAGGGACAGGCGATGGCGGCCAATTTATATAAATAACTACAGATTTATATCAGTTAGGGAAAATACAAATTATCTATGAATTTGTCATTTGTTCCCAAATTAACAAACCTTTGATATTTATATGGATCACTCATTCTTAGGAGGGTGGTAAGTTCAAATACTGGCTTAGTTATTGATGTGGGTTTACCTAGAACAGTATTAGACTGTAACTGAGGGAAACCTTTCTACCTAGCTTATTGATACAAGTATTGATACAAGTGAGTATGACGGCGGCATGAGCAACCCCAGTAGTTGTGAGAGATACCATATGAACGTACAGGTAAGAATGTTCCTAGTTTAAATAGGAACCCTACACATAGACAGTTCCATAAACCTACCTCGCAGGAAGCGTTGGAGACGTGTACACGTATATAATGATAAACTATACTTGGTTACACAAGCGAAGTGGTTATTACCTGCAGAGGTTGAAGTCAGCTTGCAAAGGGACCTATGGTGCTGTTCCCCAAAAGAGGGGAAGATGATGGAAGTAAAAGAGCCAGACATACCTAAATTCATCCCAGCCTTACCCCAGGCAACCAATGCCATCAACCTTCTGCTATGTGTCCAAGGAGCCCAAGGTATTCTTAAACTACTTGTTGCGTCACCATCACAGAAGAGATAGAGAAACTATATCCGGTTTTCTATGGGTCACATCTTGTTTTACTTGGTTTTTATTACAGTTCAAGTATTGTGTTAATGAATGAAAATATTTTGGTAAGTGTACAGTACATGCACTCAAGTGTACTACATACAAAATAAGACCAAGGTGCAGTCATTGCCACACTTATACATACACGTATAGTAATACATACAGTAACCACAAAATGCACTGTCGTTCCTATCTAACACTCGCAGATACTGTCGTGTATACTGTATTACCATGATATACGGTACTGTATGTACAGTACAGCTTGACTAGCTAAGTAACACTCATAAGTGATCGCTGTTTTTAGCAAGTCAATTCGCACCATTCAAACTCACCGTACACATAGCCTATACTGACATTACTACTGTAAAGTACAGTATCTAATATGAAGTACTGAACAGTAATTAATATAGTAATGACACTTACAATGAATAAACTAACAATAAAAATTAAAAGAAAAGAGAATTAATACAAAACTACTGTACTAACCGTTTATGTACAAAGTTCTACGCAATAAGACTGCAGCCTGATGCAACTCTTGAGCCGTTGGCTGTTTGGCGTGTAAGGTAGCGTAATGTACACATCACATTTTATGCTATAATCACTACAAACACTTTGGATATGTTCAAGTTTTTTACATCACTTTTTTACAGCATAACAAAAATTCTGGACAAAAATTACGAATTTGGAAACAAGTTGTATTTTTTCTAACAATACAAACCTTTAGCTTTTTATATGGGTATTATTTTCGGCGAAGCTGAAAGGACAAGCCATTAGAAAATTGGTGAGGGTTATCCACCCATCCACTGACCCCTCTCACTCACACACCGCTGATTATACTTCGCTTTGCTTGATGGTAGGACTTCAAGGGGGCATGGCTGGCGGAAGTTTGAATAAATAGCTGAAGGTTTGTACCATAAGGAAATTACAAAATGTTTCCAAATTTGTCCTTTGTTACGTAACTGGAATTCAAACCTACGCTCTTTATATTGGTATGACTCACCCCCTTGAAGTCACTGACGTCACTGAAATTCTGGCTTTTTGACTATGCGCGGGGATCCCTCTCTTATGTGTGCAAGGCACAAAAAGAGGGAAATCCTAACACCTCACTTACCTTGATATGCAAGGTCTGCAGCCTAAGCAAGCATGCAAGCTGTGTGTGTAGAGATACTAGCAATGTGACTGTCAAGGTAAAGATTCATCGGAAGTCACTGAGACATTCCCCAATACCACCTCGCCAGGGTATGGGGACACAACATTATTGACACAATACTAGGATATACAAGGCAGCAATGGTTTACCTGCAGTGGTTTGAGGTCAGCTATGTAAAGTACCCTAGATGTTGATTTCCCCAGGAGAGGGGATGGTGAAGAAAAGAAAAGAGCCAGTCATTCTTTTACATTAATTCAGACTAAATCCCAGGTAACAAAAGCCCTAAACCCTCTGCTACTTGTCCAATAAGCCGCTTGAGGTACAGAACCAGCTATTGTGCAGCCACCTCAGGACCGATAGAGAACGTATCGAGTCTCAAGCGGGTCATGTCTTGCAGGTAGCGGGTGGTAAATGTTATCTGTCATTTCCACACGCACGCTTGTAGAACCTGCACCACAGAGTAGTTATGTCTGAAAGCCAGAGACGTAATGATGCCCCTGACATCATAAGTTCTGGTTCGATGTAACAAAGGAGGGTTCGGATTCAGAGCTGGGTCAATGACCTTGTGAATCCACGCTGATATTGTGTTCATAGTGACCCTCTAGGTCTTCCCTGTGCTGACAAAAAGCGAAGCCAACCCTGCATGAGCTGCTGCTGTTCTTTTGAAGTAGTTCCTCACCTTACTAGGTATAGTAACAAGGGATCTAGGTCGTCGATTACAAAACAAAGACTCAAAATCCAGGATGACTCAATTCTAGGATCCACTACAAGATTATGAGTCTTGGGTACGAACTCTGCAACGAAGCTGAAGCTTACCTCTCCCCATCCCCTTGAATGGTCGATGTCGTATGAGAGTCCATAAAGTTCGCTAACTCTCAAGGATGAGGCCAACGCAAGCAGGAACACTCTTGTAAGTGAGGTGGCTATCTGTTGTCAGGCATAATGGTTCGTAGGGTGGCCCCTTAAGGGACTAAAGCACCTGAACCACGTTCCAAGGAGGAGGTCTCACTTCAGACTGAGGACAGATAAGTTCGTAACTCTGCATTAGGAGTGAGAGTTCCAGCGAAGAGGAAATGACTACTCCGTTCAGCTTAAAGGCAAGACTCGAGACTGAGCGATAGCCTCTTGCTGCCGAGAATGAGAGGAGCATTTCTTCTCACAGATATACGAAGAACTCCACTAATGCTGGAATGGTGAGATCGAGTGGAGAAAAATCCCTTCCACGACACCAACCACAGAAGACATTTTACTTCGTCTGGTAGACTGCTGCTGATGAATTTTGCAGGAGTCCAGACATTCTCTTCGCAACTTGTTGCGAAAAGCCTCTAAGAGAGGAGATGCTGAATAGTCTCGAAGCTTAAAGTTGAAGCAAATCCACTGCTTTGTGGAAGATGTTAGCGTGTGGTTGTTTGAGTAGATTATGTTGTGGAGGAAGTTGCCTCAGAAGCTCCGTGAGGAATCGCAGAAGGTCTGGGAACCATTCTGTGTGATGCCATAGCGGAGTTATGAGGGTCACTTAGAGATTGAAAATTGGGTGCTACTATAGCGTGAGGTCTACCACACTATAGCGTGAGATCTACCTCCCGTTAGCACTATAGCGTGAGGTCTACTGCTGAATTATTCGTCCCTCATAGATAAAACACATTTCATACATTTGTTTAAGCAATAAACACTTAATTTAAACATATCTTAGAAATGACTTAAATAGATCATTGGATTTCTAATTACATAAAAAAAGGAATAAAGGTAAAAATAAACATGTTATCATATATTTCCATACATTTATTCTAGCGATGCACTCTTCGTACATCAAACATGTTATCATATATTTCCATACTTTTATTCTAGCGATACACTCTTCGTGCATCAAACGGGTTATCATATATTTCCATACATTTATTCTAGTGATACACTCTTCATACATCAAACAGGTTATCATATATTTCCACACATTTGTTCTATCGATACACACTTCGTACATCTAAGAATGACACAAATAGATCTGCTTCTTGAACTGTATCCAAGATATTGTGCTCTCTTAAAAAGGCGAGTGCTGCTTCTTCTGTCAGAATGACTCTTCTATAAAACATCTTCAGCTACATTTTTAGTGCCCTCAATCGATGATATCTCTTTTAGGGCGAGGGAAAAACTGATTTAGGAGCCGTGGCCTGTGGGACGCTGGTCACGCGGTAGACCTCACCCTCAACCTGGGTAGGCGACATATGGCGGTAGACCTCACACTATAGTAGCACCGAAAATTGTTCTGGTCTTGTTGAGTACCTTTCTCATTAGGCAGAATGGGGGACATGCGTAAACGTCAATGTTGTCCCACAGTTGTTGGAATGGATCTTGCCAGAAAATTGGGGAGCAGTACAACGGGAGCCTGAAGTTCAGGGCCATTGTAAACAGATCCACAGTTGGAAAACCCAACAAAGTCTGGACTTTGTTGGCTATTAGATGATCCATAGACCATTTTTAACTCGCTATCTGAGTTGATCTGCTCACGTTGTCTGCAAGCACATTCCTTTTGCAGGGATTAAAGCAAGCTGATCGTGTTACCGAATGAACTTCCGCCCATCTCAGTATTTCTACTGCAAGATGGGATACGAGCTGCGAAAAAGTTCCATCTATCTTGTTGATGTAAGCCACTACTGTGGTGTTGTTGGTTATCATCACCACAGTGGCCCACCAGGAACTGATGGAACTGTTCAAGGGCCAGGAAGGCAGCCCTCATCTCCAAGAGATTGATGTGTTGTTACTTTTCAAACTCTGACCAAAGGTCTGAGGTTGTGTGGTGCAGAATATAAGGTCCCTCATCCTTTTTGATGCGTCTGAGAAAAGTAACAAATCCAGGGGGACAACGAGAAGGTCAACACCCTTCAGCAGATTTTTGTCCGCCATCCACCACTCGAGGTCCGTCCATTCCTCTGATCCCATGGGAATCAAGATGTCCGGGGATTCGAAGGCTTAATTCCAGGTGGACTTCAGCCGCCACTGGAGAGATCGAATCCTGAGGCAGCCATTGGCAACTAGACAGACGAGAGATGATAGGGGGCCCAAGGAGACATAGCCACCTCTGGGCTGGGAGCTCTTCTCATCTGAAAAAAAGGTTTCGCGACCTTATTCAGCCTCACTACCCCATCATCTGATGGAATGGCTTTGTGAAGGTTAGTGTCTAGTATCATTCCAGTTGTTGAGAGGGAAGTAAGTAAAACTTCTTTAGGTTTACCATAATCCCCAGATCTTGGCAAAGCCTCAGAGGCTTGTCTCGGTGCTAAAGAAGGGTTGCCACCGAACTACTAAAATCAGCCAGTCGCCCAGATAACGAATGAAACATATGACGATCCTGTGAGCCCAAGATGACACTAGGGTGAACACACTCGTGAAGACAAGGTACTGTGAAGATTGAAGCACAGCACCTTGAACTGGTATTTCTTGTCCTCTAGAGTGAATTCGAGGTACTTCCTTGAAGACGGATGGATTGGGATCTGGAAGAACAAGTCTTTTAGGTCGATTGTGCATTTGAAGGCCTGTGGTCTTACCACTTGTCTGACCCTGTCTGCGGTCTCCATTCTGAACGAAGTCTGTTTGACAAACTTGTTCAATGCTGAGATGCCTCCAACCTTCAGACGTCTTTTTCACTAGAAAGGGTCGATTGAAGAAGCCTGGGGGGTCATCGAGGACCTCCTGGACAACGCCCTTCTCCAACATTGTCTGAACTTCGGCCCGAAGAGCCTGCCCTTGCGGATCCCAAGGAACTTATCGATACTTGTACTTGACTCTCATCATTTGAGGGAAAGATGCCATAAACAGTCCACAATACCGTCCGTATCACATCGACCATCCAGGGTTCAGCCCCATGCTGCATCCCCCTTATCCAACAGTGCTGAAGGTATCCCCATACTAGTGGACAAGCAGGGTGATCGCCTATTCTAGCGTGGACAGCCCTCCTCTAGGATACCTCCATACACGAGGACTTGGGGCCTTTCCCGTCCTTAGCAGGAAAGGGCTTCTTAGATACCTACTTTTCCTTTGGTCACAGTCCTATTCGAAGCTGGTTTCGGCTGGCTGGTCTGAGAGAGCACCGGTGGTTTATGGGTCCTGCATGTTAAGGCCCTAAGTAGGAGAGAGTCCTGGTGTGACTTACTCTATCTCTCTGCTGCCTGCTTCACATCTCCCAGCTTGAACCAAGAGGATACCTCCAGAGAGGAATTCCGGAGTCTCATGATCTGACGATGGAAACGTACGACTACAGAATCCCTGCGCCGCAGGATGATGGGTGCTACTATAGCGTGAGGTCTACCACACTACAGCGTGAGATCTACCTCCCGTTAGTACTATAGCGTGAGGTCTACTGCTGAATTATTCATCCCTCATAGATAAAACACATTTCATACATTTGTTTAAGCAATAAACACTTAATTCAAACAAATCTTAGAAATGACTTAAATAGATAACAGAATTTCTAATTACATTTAAAAAGAGGAATGAAGGTAAAAATAAACATATCATATATTTCCATACATTTATTCTAGCGATACACTCTTCGTACATCAAACAGGATATCATATATTCCCATACATTTATTCTAGCGATACACACTTCGTACATCTTCTAAGAATGACACAAATAGATCATTAGAATTTTTTCTCATTACCTTCCAGCAAAAATGACCAAGATGAGACTGGAACAGCTGACGACCAACACCTCGCATTCTCTCCAGAAACATTGTTTTGTATATCCAATACAAAGAGAAATATTAATCTAGTGATACACTCTTCGTACATCAAACAGGTTATCATATATTTCCATATATTTATTCTAGCGATACACACTTTGTACATCTTCTAAGAATGACACAAATAGATCATTGGAATTTTTTCTCATCACCTTCCAGCAAAAATGACCAAGATGAGACTGCAAAAATGACCAAGATGAGACTCGAACATCTGACGACCAACACCTCGCATTCTCTTCAGAATCATCGTTTTGTATATCCAATACAGAGAAATATTAATTCTAATATTTCACACAGGCTTAGGTTGCAGTGCAATTTGTTGTTCATGTCCGTATAATGGAAAAATTGATTTCCTGTACAAACAGACAGAGTAGTTTGACAACCCTTTCGAGGGCAACGTAACGCAATCTTGAATTCTCCTCCTCTGCTACGCTTTCTTTTTTCCTGCATACCAGAACCACATTTACGGCATGGATCTGCTTCTTGAACTATATCCAAGAGATTATGCTCTCTTAAAAAGGTGAAGGCTGCTTCTTCTGTCAGAATGGCTCTTCTATAACTCTTTCAGCAAAATTTTTAGTACCCTCAATCGATAATATCTCTTTTAGGCCGAGGGGGAAACTAATTTAGGAGCTCCATTTGCTTCCTTTTATGTGTGCAGGTCACGTAGACAGGTCACGTTTTTGATGGATTTGGGCAGTTCACATGTTCGATGGTTAGGTGCGGAGCTCAGGGACGCTGGTCACGCGGTAGACCTTACCTTCCGCCTGGGTAGGCGACATATGGCGGTAGACCCCACAGTATAGTAGCACCAGATGATGTCAGCCCACAAGTTTAGAACTTGGTGGGCAAGGAACCCAATAGTCTGAGTGCCCGAGAGCAAGGTCTCCATCTCTTTCCTGGTGCCTTACTTAGAAAAATCTTTGGACTGCACCAGGTTCCCTAGTGACCCTAACCAAAGGTCAAGCCACAAAATAGCCTGCATGGCAAGTATCCTGCATGGCATAATTTGTGACCTTCTCCTGGAATTGAAGCCTTAATCCCATCATCGATAGAAAATAAATCAAAGCTGAAGAAATATCAGCTGGAACAGTACAAAGGTATGATCTACTGTATTATTTTACAATGCTAGAATTCGGGCTGAACATGGCACTGTTGGATCATGGAAATGGTCCTCAAGATGATCCTATAAACAATATTATGTGAGGAAACAGGGGTGATGAAGGAAAATGTCATGGAATATTTGCAGAGTTTAACTACTTATAAAGCACCAGACCCCTTGAGTGGCAGAGCTGCTCTGGGACTGACGTCTCCCAAAGACCATGAAGGAAGGATCCTGTTTGGGAGAGGGAATGATTGATTGATTGATTTAAAGTTTTCAGGCATCCTGACATCTGAGGTCATTGACGCTGGTAACATTTAATTTATGTATACAAAAATAAAAAATAAAATAAAATAAAAAATGAAAGATTATTCAATTAAAATCATAATAGTTGAATGTCATAAAAGTTAAATATTTTTCAGAAGACCTGCTTCTGAAATAAATCTAAAAATGCCACTTGCATGGTAGGACACATCATTTCCAAGAATCTTGGCAAGGATGAACCTGCCACCCTCACCTCGAGCCTCAAACAAATATCTATTCCGCAAGTTGTTATAATTGGGGCATTCGGTCAACAAATGCCTTACTGTTAGAGGTACTAAACAGTCGTCACAATACGGTTGGTGTTAGCCCTTCAGCAGAAACTCGTGTGTCAACCGAGTGTGACCAATACGGAGACGACAAAGAGACGTCTCCCATTTTCGGGGCATCGTATTATACCTCCAAGGAGATATGTCATTTGTTATCTCTCGCATTTTATTGCCATCTTGACTATCCCATTGCTGTTGCCATTTATTGCAAACCAATTTCTTGATGTCAGGTAAGAAATCATTACAGGGAATGGGATACCTTCTTGGCAGCAACTCGGATGCAGCCTCCTTAGCCAGTGAATCTGCCTTCTCATTCCCAGACACACCTACATGTGCTGGAACCCAACAAAATTGAACTGTAATACCTCTCTGTCCAATAATGAAAAGCCATTCTAAAATCTTTAAAACCAGAGGGTTATTAGAATTAAAAACTTTCATAGCTTGAAGGACACTCCTTGCATCACTAAAAATTGTAAAATTACCCTCCTTCTCCAACGCTATTTTCTCAATAGCGGTTAATATGCCATACAGTTCGGCAGTAAATATGGAAGCGGTCAGAGGAAGTGCACCTCTACAATTAAAACCATTACTATGTACTCCAAATCCAACGCCAGCATCAGATTTGGAGCCATCAGTATCGATAAAAGTTGATCCTCTATGTTCTTTAACATGTTCATTAAAGAGAGACCTGGCTTATAGGTCTGACATATTCTTCTTATCTCCAATGAAATATTTACAAAAAGATATCGCTGGTAACTTCCATGGAGGCGTTGATGATACCTTGAATGAAGTACCTTATTTCTAATTATATCCAGACTATTTAATAATCATTTCACCCGAAAGCCATAAGGTTGAGGAGATTTTTGGGTGCAACTCAAAGTATGATGTGTGTCTTACAAGGCTTGCAGTCTGAAAGGCTAGAGAGTTAGGAGTCTTTGCAATCTAAACCAATACCGAAGAATGGAAGGCATTCGGTAAAGGTCTACAGGTAACTCTCCAGCATCAACAAGGAGATTTGGGATAGGCGAGGTTTTAAAAGCTCCAGTAGACAATCTAATACCTGCATGATGTATCGAGTCTAATATTTTTAACCGGCTTGGGGTGGCTGAAGAATATACCTCACAACCATAACTAATTTTGGAAAAAATCAAGGCCTTGTATAATTTTAAAATAATATTGCGGTCTGCCCCCCACGATGTATGGGACAATACTTTTAAGATATTCAGAGCTTCAACACATTTAGCTTTTAATGCTTTTAAGTGAGAAACCCATGTAAGCCTACAATCAAATATCAAACCTAAAAATTTAGCTTCTCTTGCATATGGTATCCGTTGACCTTTAATGTATATATCTGGGTCTGGATGTACTCCCCGGATACGACAAAATGGACAATGGTAGTTTTACTTGTCGAGAACTTAAATCCATTCATGTCAGCCCACTGGATAATTTTATCAATAGAGAGTTGGATTTTTCTCTCAACCATTGCCATTCTAGTGCTAGCAAATGATATTGAGATCATCCACAAATAATTTTGAGAGAACATCCTGGGGAATGGCTGAGGTTATCCCATTAACTGCTAGTGCAAAAAGGGTTACACTCAGCACACTACCCTGAGGAACTCCTTCTTCCTGACACTTACTCTCTGATAGAGTTTCCCCCACTCTCACTTAAAAAACTCTACGTGAAAGAAATGCCTGAATAAATAGTGGCAGCTCTCCTCTCAATCCCAATTCATGAATGGTTTTAAGAATACCATATCTCCATGTAGTATCATATGCCTTTTCAAGGTCAAAAAATACTGTAACAGGGTGCTGTTTGGAAGCAAAGGCTTCACAAATAGAAGACTCACGTCGTATCAACACATCAGTCGTTGAGTGCATTTTTCGGAATCCACATTGAATCGGTGATAAAATACCTTTCTTTTCAAGGTACCATATCAGCCTTGCATTGACCATCTTCTCCATGATTTTACATAAACAAGATGTCAATGCAATAGGACGATAGTTTGCTGCTAAAAACTTGTCTTTACCGGGTTTTAAAAAGGCTAAAATAATGGCTAGTTCCCAAACACTTGGGTAACTATGATCATGCCATATTCTATTAATAACGCTTAAAATAAATAGCTTTGTATTAAAATGTACATGTTTAATCATTGCATATGGAATTCCATCGGGTCCAGGGGCTGTATCATTGCAATGAGCAAGTGCGGAATCAAATTCTCTTTCAGTGAAAGGAGAATTATACGACTCTTCCCTTCTTGTTGCAAAATTTAAAATTTTCTTTTCTTCAGTGCTCCTATACTGGTGACCAGGGGCTCCTTCACACTTGCTGGATACATTTGAAAAATGATTAGCCATGGCATTGCTAACTTCATTTGCTTCAGTTACATACTGGCCATTCACCTTCAACACTGGTGGTGGGTTGGGGGTGAATTTGCCAGCTATCTTTTTTACTTTCCTCCACACAGAAGATGGTGGTGTTCTACTGTTAATGGAGGAAACAAAAGACATCCATGACTGGCGCTTTGCTTATTTCATGGCACGACGGAACTGTGCTCTACATTTCTTATACATAATTAAATTCTCATCAGTTCTGCGTCTACGCAATCGTGTTAGAGATCTTCTTGTGGCTCTGTGGAGTGCAGTTAGTTCTGAAGACCACCACGGGACTGGTCGTCGTTTGAATAACCCTGTTGTTTTGGGAATTGAATTGACTCCTGCTGTATGAAGAGTTCCATTCAGTAGGTCTATGGCATCATCAACACTTTCAAACTGTTCTGCTCTCCCTTCGATTTCACTTAGCTCAGAAAATTTAACCCAGTCTGCCTTGTCTAGATTCCAACGTGGCGATCTTTTCAAAGGCGGACCCTTGTTGGTGTTTTTGATGATTGGTGCATGATCACTAGTATGCCAATCATCTAATGTCCTCCAATCAAAATCAAGAAGGCAGTTAGAGCTTGCAACTGAAAGGTCAATGCATGACAAGGTACCTGTCTGAACATGGAAGTGTGTGGGCTCTCCTGTATTAAGGAGTCCCACATCCTCATTCTCCACAATTGATGAGATAATATTGCCCCTTGTGTTTGCTAAAATATCACCCCATAAAGGATGTCTACCATTCATATCTCCCAGTAAGAGAAATGGTTGAGGGAGTTGATGAATGACCTCTGCTAAATCATCATATAAAATATTATCATTTGGAGGCAAGTAGAGAGAGCATATGGTATATTTTCTTCCTATATCAATTTGTACAGCCACTGCCTGCAGTGTTGTACACAGAGACATAGGTATTTGGGGAACATCTCGACGAACGTACATGAAACTTCCACCATGGCTCCCTGCTTGTTGATTATATGGTGTTCTATAGCTAACATACTCTCGAGGACTAGGAGTGTTAGAATCAAGCAAACTTTCCTGTAGACATACAATTATGGGGGAATGCTCATGAATTAGGAGCTTAAGTTCTTCATATTTCGCCCTCAAACCCTGACAGTTCCATTGCAAAATGGAGGATAAAACTATGGATTATTTCTGGAAGACAT
The DNA here is from genome assembly GCF_036898095.1 of Palaemon carinicauda. Classification (NCBI taxonomy): domain Eukaryota; kingdom Metazoa; phylum Arthropoda; class Malacostraca; order Decapoda; family Palaemonidae; genus Palaemon; species Palaemon carinicauda. The sequence goes on along the minus strand of NC_090731.1, from coordinate 41,479,261 downwards.
TTTGGATGAGGTCTTCCCATTAGCAGTTTTTAATTTAACATTATTACCAGTAGGTTTCTTCAGAGGTGGTCTTGTCATGTTGGGTTTTACATTTGTGTTTTTCTTTGTATTCTTTTTATCTATTTGTTGAGGTGGATGGTGGACCTCAACTTGAATTTCTGATTTATTCAGTTCATCTTCTGGTTCATTAGAAACATCAACAGACAAAACATCAAATTTATTTGACGTCATAACCTTAACGTTTCTAATGGAGGGTGGAGAGAGAGATGGAGGTCTCTCTCTTTTACGATTAATAGATGGTGGGATTCGAGGTTTTTGCACCTTTCCCACAACAGGTGCATCAGGTAAGTTAGTCTTAAGTGGAACCTCCATCAGATCAGGCAAGGACATGGCCTGAGAGAGGTTTGTATTATTTTTTGTAATGGCAGCTGAAGGGTGTACAGCAATGGGCAATGACCTTGTGTTAATACACCGTGGTAAAGCCTCAGGAGGTAATATGGTTACCTCGTTATTTGACATTTTGTCAGATAGTATACTTTTTTTTTAGCTATTGGCAGCGCTATGTTGGTTTGATTTTAATGCCTTAGCATATGTATTTGATTTATTTAATAGTCTTTTGGCATGGGTCACACTTATATGTTCTAAGTTTGATTTGTTGAGGGCAGCTTCCTCCAACTTATATAGCTCGCAGCTCTTGTCTGTGGATTTGTGATTCGAGCTGCAATTTAAACACCTGGCTCCAAGTGCACACTCTCCATGGTAAGATTTGGAGCAAATACCACACATCTTCTCATTTTTGCAAACTTTGGACGGGTGCCCAAATTTAAAACAATTAAAGCATTGCAATGGCTTCTGCTTGAAGGGTCTTACTTTAATCCTTTCGTTCTCGATAATAATATGAAAAGGTACATCAGCATCCTGGAACGTAAGGATTATCATTGATGTACCTGGGACTTTATGAACTTTCCATACATTTAATGGACACATGGCCAGTATCTCCTCCTCTGTAAAATCATATAGATCTCTGTTAAAAACTACGCCCCTTCCGTAGCTAAAATTTAGGTGGGGTTTGACATCTAACTTAATGTCATCATTACTTATTTTCATATTGGACAATATTACCTACTGTGTACTTGATTTGGCATGGATAAGGAAACTATTTTTTCCAAAACGAGATATATCACCTGGTTCAATAGTTCCTACTTTTTTCTGAATCAATTTGCATATTTTAAAATAATTCCCTATAACCCCCTTTGATTCAGCTATAAGCCACATCGGTGGTTTTGGATTTCTCTGGGAGGGCATAACAAAATCTGCGTCTTTTTCCAACCAATCGGCAGGCCTGTACACATCCAAATCTTTTGGTACCTTATCGCAGAGAGCAGCCGCGACATTCAAGTTATTAATTTTAATATTATTCAAGTTACTTATTGCACTAAATGCTTCGTCATAACTACTATAAGATATCCATGAACCCCAAGTTTCAGCTTCAAGTTTCATCCTTATTTCTTTTATGCATCCATACCATTCAAATGCTTTACATAGATCATCATAATTTGTCTCTATTGAAATTTGTGTAACATGGAGGATTCGAAGTTTCCTCGTGTTACCCAAATTACTTGATTTAGAAATATCAGTAGAATGGTCCTTTCCCGTTCCGAGGTCATCAACAGAGCTTTCCCTTATCACATTAGCAGAGGTCGTCAACAGTGCCGGGGGAGAGTCAGCGTATCCAGGGAATGGGGGTTCGTTCCTTAAAGAATCCATTATACGAAAGAGAGAAAAAAGGGTAAGTTTGATGTACCTGCTCGAGAATGTTAGGCCATCACACGTCGGAAAGGAAATTTGCACTCTCCACTATCGGCACAATGAGAGTATACTTCCCAGATGGTCCACTCCATACCCTACCCGAAGGATAGCATCATAACAGATATAGAGGCACAGGTGTAAGCTGAACCCGCCGGTTAGGACTGAGACCAAGAAATTATGGAATCATCCTCCCCATATCTATAATGACGGGCTTCAGGCCAAAAGCCGAGAGTCTTACCCCAAGCATTGGATCCCCCTGGATTCCGAAGACCCAACACTTGAGAATAGTTCCGCCAAAAAGGTCCAAACCATCTTCGGGATGGCTGAAATCATCCAATACTCTCACATATAGCTTTGAATGCAAACACCTCCCAACTGTGATACCTCCTCCCACTCATCGAAGCAGGCAGCAATAAAGGATGTATGAACATCCCCGCTGGGGCTACAATGGATGTAAAAACATCCAAGCCATAGGAGAAAAAAAAAAATAATGATAATAATAATAAAAAATATATATGTACATAATAAATACACACATATGAGGGAAATTTTTCTCATAGTGTTTGGAAAGCAAGACTAAAGAAAGTTTATGAAATTAGGATAAGGTCGAAGTAATATTGAGAAAAAGAAAAAGGTGAGAGAGAGAAATTTAGATTCGAATTGGGGGAGCAATTTCCCCAAGATCGAGAGCCCTCTTGCCCGTCACCAAGTTTCAGTACGGGAATGAAATGCCGTGCTGAAGCTCAATGACTTCATCAAGGCATCTCTCATTAAGAGGGGAGAGGGAATGATGTCCTGGAAGCTTGTAATAGTCTAAGCAGGAGGAAATTGTTCTCAATATACTTATGGTAGAGGGGCCCTTACACTGCTATTGAAGGACTTGAAACAGCCTGTAGCTATATAAGGAGGAAAGTAGAGGGAGTTGAATAAGAGACCAGGTTGGGGAGAGGTTGATGGTAATGTTCACTGAAGAATTGGGGAGGGTCAAGAATGAGGATTGAATGAGAGGAATGTGCTATATGAGAAAGAGGGAGACAGGGCAAGTGTGATGTTGCATTAGAAGTATGCTGAAAGGGGTAGGGGCTAGTGATAAGTGAAACTGTGACAGATGCTATTTACAGGGACAGTGACATTGCCCTATCAAGCAGGAAAATTACCTAGAGACTGACCATAATTATATACATATGATCAGCGCCCAAGCCCTTTCTCCACCCAAGCTACGACCAAAGAGGGCCAGACAATGGCTGCTGATGACTCAGCAGATAGACCTATAGGCTCTCCCAAAACCCCAACCTTAGCTCACAATGATCGTAAGGTTGCAGCGACCAAAAAACTAATGAGTTTGAGCGGGACACAAACTCCAGTCTGGCGTTCACCAGTCAGGGACATTACCACATCAGCCACCAAAACACTAGTTGAGAAAGAAGTTTAACTGTAGTAAGGCTGATACACAAACCAAGGTTAGAAAAAAAAAAAAAACCTCGGGAGCAGCTAGAGCATGTTTGCTGTAACACCACGTGTACTGGAGATGCATCATATGGGAGTAGATATAGGACTGTCTTCCGGGCAAGAAACTTCTATCCTGGTATCGCAAAGATGTGTAGCGAGGTGTTAGAGGTTGTATCAGACGTCAGTCAATTGACTTGGACCCTAAGGCCCAAGTATCTGGTAAGATTAGAATATAAGATAAGAGGATGACGCTAGCCATATTAAAACTTCTTGAATAAAATGGAGATTTGGCAGTAGTGATCATAAAGTGAGCAATGACACCTGGCTTAAATGGATGACTATGAGAGGAATATCTACGCTGTGGAATGTTACCCGTAAACGAGTGGTTACCGATGCTAAGCTGGTTTGCTTGTTTGATTGCCGAGCCTTCAAACAAGCAAATCAGCCTAGCATCAGTAACCACTCGTTTACGGCTAACACTCCACAGCGTAGATATTTCTCTCATAGTCATCCACTCAAGCCAGGTGTCACCGCTCACTGTATGATCGCTGTACCGCCAAATCCCCATTTTCTTCGGAGGTTTAATATGGCCAGTGTCATCCTGTTATCTTCTATTCTAATCTTAACCGATACTTGGGCCTTAGGGTCCAAGTCAATTGACTGACATCTGATACAACCTCTAACCACTCGCTACACATCTTTGTGATGCCAGGATACATGTTTCTTGCCCGGAAGACATCTTCACAAATATGAGATGTTCATTATAATTTAAATATATCTATGGGTGCTTATGATATAAGTAGAGCACATGTCATAGGCCAAGAGCAACCTGGTGTAAAGAAAAGTTTTCTACACAACCAATTCTTATTTTAAACTGTCTTCAATTTAGTGTAAGAGAAGGACTCTTATTTTCACCATCAGCATTTACCTTTTACCATCAGCCATTACCGTGGTGTTACTATTGGCTACTATGCGTTTAGTGGAATTATAATTAATTATGTTGATCCTTTATTTGGGACAACGTTTAATTGCAAATGTAAAATGTGTATCATAAAGTTAAAACTAAATAAAATATGACATAAAGCATTTGAAGAGTCCATTGGTCACAATGTATGCTAACCATCTAGTCTGGCCTATTCTTTACATAATCTCCTCTGTCCTCATACACCTGACAACATTTCGATTACCGAACACTTCTTCAACTGCACTGAAATAGTTCAGTGGCCATTTTCATCTTGGTAAGGTAAGAAGAGACTCTTTAGCTATGGTAAGCAGCTGTTGTTGAAGAAGGACACTAAAAAAAAAATGAACCATTGTTCTCTAGTCTTGGGTAGTCCCATAGCCTCTGTACCATGGTCTTCCATTGTTTTGGGTTAGAGTTCTTTTGCTTGAAGGTACACTCAAGCACACTATTCGATTTTATTTCTTTTCCTAATAATTTTTTTAAAGTTTTTTATAGTTAATCTATGAAATATCCATTCTAATGTTACTGGTAAAATATGTTATTTTTCCTTGTTTCCTTTCCTCACAGGGCTATTTTCCCTGTTGGGGACCCTGTGCTTATAGCATCCTACTTTTCCAACTTGGGTTGTAGCTTAGCAAGAAATCATAATAATAATAATAATAATAATAATAATAATAATAATAATAATAATAATAATAATAATAATAATAATATAATGCCTCAAGCATATTCAAAACGCCCCATAACGAGTAAGTGTTTAATGTCTGCTCTAGAAGCGAGGGGGCTCCTTAAGCGTAGTTATATTTCCTATTGAGTATATAAATGTATATTTTTTGTATTATTACAATACGTACCCATTATACAAATATTGAATAATTCCGAAACCAGTGTTGTAAATTCTGTGCCCAATTTCATCAGAATTAGAGAACCATGTTGGTTTTTGTTGGTTTTAGAAAATCTGTCCATCATATTTGAATTTAATGATTTTAATTTGTTTTGAATAAATAAATTTCTTATTTATCTAATAAATACATTTTTTATTTATCTAAAAATTAACAAAAAATAAGTTATCAATATCTATATGTTTTATAACTCAAAATCATTGATCAATTAAAATGTTGCATAATATTCTTATAAATTTAAGAAAGGAATTATAAGACAGGTGGGCTCACTAATAACGATAGGAAATGGTGATGGTCTATCCATCACCATCACCATGTCCTACCCCCACAGACAGGCTGCCACTGCACGAGCCCGTGTTCAGCCAAAAGGGCTGGACAAACTAAGCAAGCAAGCAAGCATCCTACCTAAGCTATTACAAACATCATAATTTTTCAACAATCATACCTATTTCAACCATCAAAATAGGTTTCAAAAGAGCAGACTCCTGCAGCAAGGGCTAGACATATAACCAAAAAACCTTTCCTCTCCCTGACTGTCTTTTCTTTTCTCAAACTGCTTCTAATACTATCCAACATCGCATGAGGGCCTGCTCCACTCTTTTATTCTTCTCCTGTACTTCTCTTTCTCCCTTTTTCCTTATTCTTTCCCAATCCAGAGTAGCTGCCTTCAGGCTATAAAACGGATTTTGAGCGAAGCGAAAAATCTATTTTTGGGTGAGATAGCCATGGCATCCTGATGGAAGGTTCCTTTTTGGTAGCTTCCTTGGGTATATAACTACTAAGATATTCCCAGAGAATTTAACCACAGGTTATCACAGAATTCTAACTTCTGGAGCGAGTATCCTAAAGGTTTCCCTTTAAGACATCGTATATCAACAGGGGACGCATGTATTAATGCGCCACATAGCTATCTGCACCCCACACAGAGTTAACACTTCGATGTGGAGGGGCGGAGAATAGCTGGGGAGCCATTCCACAGCTATACTCGTCCGTGGCTACTTTTGGTACTCGAAACGTAAATAAACGGGCGCCATTGCTAAATGACGTCACGTCCGTCCTCATCCTGATGCCAGTTGCTTGCCAATCACCATGATACAGCAGGACAGGGTGGGGCCTGAAAGGCTGGACGAGGTAGCAGGGAGGGTCCATCAGGACGCCATGGCTATCTCACCCAAAAATAGATTTTTCGCTTCGCTCAAAATCCGTTTTTTGGGCTCAAGCCATGGCGTCCTGATGGAAGAATACCAGCGAATCAATGTATCGTGGTAGATTTCCCCTTGTAGTGTAAGTTCCGAGGGCTTTGAATAGGGTAAGCATAGTGACCTCGATAGAGGTTCCGTGGGGATGAAACTTCCTGCACCCCTTGGCAGAGAAGTCCCAACGGACCATGCTGAAGATCAAAGTGGTTATCGAAGGACTACCCACCTTGCGGGGAGAACGTGAAGAACTCGGAGACAAGACAGAATGGTTGATATTCATATAGGAACATTCTCAATGACAGACAATTGGTGGTTAGGCACTGTATATTGTAACAAGAGAACAATCTGGTCTCGAAGGTATAGCGCAAGTAAGTATTCAGTTAGGAATATTACATAGCATAGGTGAGTATATAATATGGATTGAACCTATTATTCTTCATCATTTTTTAAAGACAAAAAGGGGATAATGAAACTATGACAACCATGTATTTCATAGTATAAGTAGGAGCGGATTGAGACGCACAAGTAATAAAATAGAAATTTTATTTCACAATTGCAGAATATGGTAAATAAATGCAATAAGGGATGTAAAAGTAATTTACAATAAATTATAATGTACATAGTAATGAAAGACTTCGCTCTTGAATCTGAAAGAAAATTTCAAATTATTAGAAGGCACAAGTTCCAGAGGAATGTTAGTCTTTAATAAGGAAAAAACACTATCATGCTCTAGGCATGCGGCACTCATGTGACGACTATGACATTTCACCTTGTAAAGAACAGTCTATGAAAAAACACTAAGTGTCTCTGAATTCACTACGTATCACACGAGGGTCAACATAGGCACCCGAAGAGTTAAAGTCCCAAGTAACTAACTGTTCTATGCAGACTTAGGTGCAGGTTTCATAACACTACCTGCGGCTACCACGAAATGTTTGACTTCATGCACTTGTTTCGTGTAATGCTTGAAGAAAACACGCGAGGATTTCCACCTGTGAAACACTTAAGGCTTTCGAAATTCATGCGACTTTTCTAGGATCATGACCTGCGGGTGTACTGTCAGGATCTGCTCTGCGAATGGAGTAGGTGATTTTCGCTCTTAGTTGTTTCAGTGACAGGTCGCTACCCAATGTTTCTCCTTTGAAGAGTTGGCCTCCACCAAAGTCAGAAGTTCAACGAAGATAGACCTTTAGGCTCTCTGCTGGACATAGAGAGGCATCTTCTTTCAGGGGGCAGATTCTCCAAGGGCCCCATCTTTTGGTGGGTAGTTCGTTTTTAGCGAGAAATGTCGGATTCGGGAAGAGGGTAAGGTCTCCTGAGTCTGTAAACAGGATGTGACCCTCGTCCCTTGATAATGCCACTATTTCGCTGACTCGGGCTCCTGAGGCAAGAGCAAAAAGAAATATAACTTTTTGAGTCAGATCCTTGAGAGGGCACGAATCGTTGTCCAAGTTGGAGGCAAAATGGAGCACCTTGTCCAGGGACCAGGAGATAGGTTTTGGTGGGGGTGCTGGACGTAGACGAGCGCATGCCTTCGGCAGTTTATTGAAGATGTCGCTGGACAGATCAATCTGGAAGGCGTACAGTAGTGGTCTAGTCAAGGCTGATTTGCAGGTAGAAATCGTGTTGGCTGCTAAGCCCTGTCCATGAAGGTGAATGAAGAAGGACATGCAAAAATCGATGGTGATTTCCGTAGGATTTTTTGCCTTGACGAATGAGACCCATTTTCTCCAGGATGATTCGTATTGCCGTCGTGTGGATTCGGTCTTGTATTCCTCGAGAAAGTCTAGACTTTTCTTCGAGATCCCAAACCTTTTCTTCGCGGCTAAGGAGAGAAAATCATGAGATGAAGGTCCCTGACTTTCGATGATGAAGCGAAGACAGTCGACTTGTGTACTTGCTGGGAGAGAACTGGGCCCGGGAGAGAGATCAGCGTGGGTTGTAGCTCCAGGACTAGGGGGTACCAGTTGCTCCGGGGCCACTTGGGAGCCACTAGATCCGCTGTCCCTTTGAAGGTTCTCAGTTTGGAGAGGACTTTCAGCAGAAGGTTGGTGGGAGGGAACAGGTAGATCCTGGACCATCTGTTCCAATCCAGTGACATGGCGTCCACTGCTTCTGCCTTGGGGTCCTCGTACGGGGCCACATATCGAGGAAGTTGATTGTTGTCGCTCGTTGTGAAGAGATCGATCTGAAGTTCTGGGACTTGGGGAGAGATGAAGGAGAAGGATCTTGCGTCTAGAGACCATTCCGACTCTATTGGGCTTGTCCTTGATAGAGCGTCCGCCGTCACGTTGCGGAATCCTTGTAGATGAACTGCAGACAGGTGCCATTTCTTCTTCTCTGCCAGATGGAAGACTGGGAGAAGCACCTGATTTATCTGGGGCGATCTTGAGCCTTGGCGATTGAGACATCGAACTACCACCGAGTTGTCCAGGGTTAGACGAATATGGATCGAGGGAGGCGGGGAGAGTTTCTTCAGAGTTAGAAGGACCGCCATGGCCTCCAAGATGTTGATGTGAAACTTCTTAAGAGGGGAGACCATGTTCCTTGAGCCTGTTTTTGGTGGGAGCGACCTCCCCAACCCTCCAGCGAAGCGTCCGTGTGGATGTTGAGTGATGGAGGTGGGTGTTGAAGAGGGATGGATCTTTTCAGGGCCTTTGCTTCCGACCACGGCTTTAGGAGTAACCGAAGTCTGTTTGGGAGCCGTCTCTTGAGGTCTCTTCGAGCGATGGATGCGGAACGTCTCCAGACTCCCGCGGCATCCTTTAGCTGTGCACGCAGCACTGGGTTTGTCACTGAGGCGAACTGTAGAGAGCCTAGAACTCGTTCCTGCTGACGTCTTGAGATCCGTTTGGATTTCAGCAGTCTTTTGACAGACACTGCTATTTCCTTCCTTTTCTTCTGGGGAATGGAAAGGCGGTGTGACTGAAAATTCCACTGGATTCCTAACCATTGGAACTTCTGAGCTGGAGAGAGGCGAGATTTCTTTCTGTTTATCTTGAATCCCAGGTGTTCCAGAAACTGGGTGACTTTGATGCAGGATCTTAGATAATCTTCGGGCGATGGAGCCCAGACCAGCCAGTCGTCGAGGTAGGCCATCACCTGGAGCTGTTGAACCATGGCGTCTGCCAGCTTTGTGAAGATCCGTGGGGCCACATTGAGGCCGAAGGGCATGGCCCTGAAAGCGTAGCTTTTCCTTTGGAGTCAAAATCCTAGGTAGGAGGAAGCGTGGTGGTTCATTGGAACGTGCCAGTAGGCATCCGTCAGGTCTATGGAGACCGTGTAGGAACCTTGAGGCAGAAGGGTCCTTATCTGTTGAAGAGTCAGCATCTTGAACTTTTTGTTCGCTATGAACTTGTTGAGGGGGGATAAGTCTAGAATGACTCTGAGTTTGTCGGAGTCCTTCTTGGGACGCAAAATAGTCTCCCTTGGAACCTGGTTGACTTTACCCTCCTTATCACCTTCTTGTTCAAGAGTTCTAGGACATATTCTTCCAGAAGGGGGGTTGACTATTGGAAGAACTGCTGGAAGGTTGGGGGTGGTTGAGTCCAACTCCAGCCTAGACCCTTCGTGACGATGCTGGAATTGGCGGAGTCTTCCTCCCACCGGAAGCACTTCATTGCTTCTAGTTTCCGGAGGGTTTACTACCTCGGCCGCTAGCTCCCTTTCCTCCTCTGCCTCTGGAGGGACGGCGAGATGCATCTCTGCCTGCACCTCTGTTTGAGCCTCTACCTTTGGGACGAAAGGTAGTTGACTGTTGCTCAAAAGCAGGGGTGAAAACCGGCGACTGTGACAAGACCGGTTGGGTGACCAGCTGAAAGGTCTGCTGTGGCTGAGCTGCCACTTGGGGAGTAGCGGATCCCGGAAACTGCCGTCTCTGTTGACGTTGCTGGGGTTTTGGTTTTGTGGGTTTCCTCTTAGGTTGAGGGCCATCGTCCTGAGAGGATTTCCTTTTCTTCGACATGCCCCACTTGTGGAGAAGGTTCCTGTTCTCAGTGGCAGCCTTGTCGGTGATCTCTTTCACTAGGGAGGAGGGAAAGAGGTGCTTACCCCAGATGTTGGAGGAAATCAGCCTCCGGGGTTCGTGTCTCACTGTGGCACTGGAGAACACGAATTCACAACAGGCTCTACGAGCCTTCGTGAAGCTGTACAGATCTTTTACTACGGTCGCCAAATGTATTTTGGCGAGAACCATGTAGTAGTCAGGGACCCTAGTGTCACCGGCCATGACTTCGAGCTGTACTTGGAGGGAAATGGATGCGGCGAGCCTTTCCTTCGTGTCATGTTCCCGACGAAGGAGATGGTCATTAAGTTTTGGGAGGTCTGCGTTAAACTGACGGCCAGCGACGTCAGGTTCTAGTTTTCCCACCACAAATGTTGACTGGACATCTTTCCAGTGTCTAACATCAGGGGGAGTAGTCAGGGAGAAGGGTCTGCACTCCTCCAGTGCAAGGCAAGGTTTTCCTTCTTCCACTGCCTTATGTACCGCAGTGAAGGCCTTTTCCAAGAAGGGGAGGGTCGCATCGTCTGGTGCGACGAAGGTAGGGTGCTTCTTGCTAAGCACCGGAAGTTTCGAGCAGGTGAAGCCCCTACTTTTCACTGTATTGGCCAGCATAGCCTGGGCCTTCGCGAGATTGAACACTATAACCTCCTTTGTTTCGGTCTCTTCTTTAGAGGCAGGTTCGGATCGAAGTCGGACGTAACAGTCCGGATAAGCCTCAAAGTTCGGGAAGAATTCCACTTCTTCCAGCACAATCGAGCCGATCTTTTCGCTTATGAAGATCTTGCCCGTCGTAATTGGCATGTGCTCGGCATACCTCCAGGGGTTGGTATCTGAGCATGCGGGAGGTCCTTAACCGAAATCCTTTTCGGCTGCTTCGAACTTCCCATGTTGGACCTGAAGAACTCATGCGTCTCGCGAAGTTTCTTATCCATGAGAGCCTCAAGCATTTTGAAGATCTCCTGGGTGTTGGATGGGGTGGGATCCAGGGTAGCAGATGTAGACGGGAGTGATACGTCCGTCAGTGTAGGAGTCGGTGTGGGGGTGGAAGGTGGAGCGACCTCCTGCTCCGACTCAGGGTATTCCACCTGGTCTTCCTCATAGTCCAATTCGTCGCCCATGAGGTTCCTCTCCGTATTCTCCGACACTTCCGACATACGTTCCGCGTTGTCGGCATCCAAACGGCACTCGTGCATGGACTGAGCCATGACTACATCCGGTTCCACCGTTATCTGGATGGTGGGGATCTGATCCTTGGGGACCACTGAGTCTGGGGATGCCTTTGGGAAAAGCAAGGCCCTCAAGTCTTCGGTGGCAAGGTATGGTCCGGTGGCGTTCTTCTGGAAGCCACCCACCCACTTGCGTAGCTTCTCTCGAGAAGAGTCCCTAACCTCCGCTGAAGGAGGATTGTTGAACGCCTCGACCAGGTGGTCCTTGCAGACTGTACAGTTCTGCGGGTCCCAAAACTTCAGATCGCCTTTCTTGTTGGCGCAAGGGGCGTGGGTCCTACACGCCGTGTGCCCGTAGAAGTGCGGGCGCTTCACTCCACAGAAGTTGTGGTCACATTTCACGTACTCCTCCTGTAAGAGAAAGAGAACATGAGTATATGGAAGTCATACAAATGACTTATATTATTCTAAAGTTAAATATTAAGAAGTTAATTTTAACTTAATCTTAAGTAATTAATAACATTATGATGTTAGATAGTGGAGCGGGAAATGAAGTAGGTAGACACATACTCCGTGTATCCCGCCCGGCTGGTTACCGTAACCTTATCCATAGGCAATTTGTTTGTGGCAGAGGACACAAGGCAGAATTCTTCATAGATCGCCAGGGAGGCAAAAGGAATTTTAGCAGGAATTGCCTAAGATATAAATCTGGGAGTGAGACCACTCAGGCCATTAAAATGGGGGTGTAGAAGACCCCATAGGCCAACGGTTTCCGGCAACCAGCCATGCTAAGATACACACAGCATGCTGGAAAATTGTGATATGCAAGAAGACAGCACGGCTATTAATAGAACGGTAAGACAATACCTATCTATTTAGGTAGCCAAGCCATCTGGTTGCAGTGTAGGGCTATCGGCATGGTGTTGATAGCTGGGAGAAGGGGTGCAAGTCTCTTGGCGTCTCCGGAAGGCACCGGCAGACCGGTGGCACGCCGGAGGCCGCTCCAGCAGAGTTTCTGGCATTAGTGAAGACACATAGAGAAGTCAGGAGTAATGCCAGGATGCGGCTGCCGGCACAGCGGCGGCACCCCGGCGGGAGGCGGCGGCTCCGTGACAGGGTCATAGGACAGGGAAAGTGGCTATAGCAAATCCGGACCGCCGGCAATGGATGCCGGCCCGATGGACGGACGACCGAAGCTAGGAGGTATGAGGGTAGGCCATCGGCTGTACACCGACGGGAGGCGGCAGCCCTTCGGCACACAGAGGACTGTCGGCCAGGGGGGAACAAGGAATGTGTCACCAAGGGGGAGGGCGGTATCGCCGGCAATAGAGGCGGCAAGGGACCAGCACCAGGACAGTGAAAAGAGACAGAAGGAGGGATGGAGGGGTAAGGACACGAACCCCATAGCATCCCACCTGAATGGGTGTACCCATGATAGAGGCTAGCCCTATCACCCAATGGCAGGGGGGGCCGGCAGGCGGCCGGGAGCCAGAGTAGCCCAAGGGAGGGCTAGGGACCACCCAAGAGGGGGGAGAACCCCTGCGGACAAAACGCATCCAGTGGCTAATCCCATAGGACACTATGAAGGGTATATGTACCAGGGCAGACTGCACACAGGGACTCAAGATAGCCCTGTCACTCCACCCTAAGGAGGAGTTGTAGGACAGGGGACAGATGGGTATAGGCTAAGCTAAGTATAGGCTAGGCCATACAAGGGATAGGTGGGGAGGGGAGAAGAAGCAGGATCTTCCATAGGGGAGGCTCTGTACCAAAGCGGCCACCAAGGAAGGGAGGACGCTCCCTAGCCTAAGGTAGGCAGCCTGGCTGAGAACAGTGCATGGGTACCGTTTCAAGCAAGGCACAGAACTAGCTCCCCCCAAGGCCTAACCTAGAGCAGGGAGGTTACACCCTAAGCTAGAAAGGCTGGAAGACGTATCGCAATTGCAAGGAAGGTCAGGTAACCTAACCTCAGCAATTGAGGAAGGGCAGGCCGTTCCTTATTCTCGGACGCAACCCTAAGGGGGGATCATTCCCTTAGGGAGGACAGAGAAGCGATAGATACTCTGGTATGAACTTGATCCCCTTACGTGGTAGGGGGAGCAAGGCTACACAGAGGGAATGCCCTAAGGCAGGGGGTGGAGGGAGCATATAGGGGTCCTACATTTAGGTTAGGTTAGAAAGGCACACTATCAAACCTATCCCCTATATGGTCCCCGAAAACACTTGCATCACAATAAACAGTATCATAAAATAATGCCACTATCTTCATAACTTAACCTAGGATCACTGTAATATATCATGCATGAACACTGGTGATAGGCGCTCTGGCCTAGGGGCTAAGCTAGCAATCTAGTATGGGGTCAGGCGATGAACGATAAAAAAGCGTCAAAACACGATATATGAAGTTCCTAGCTATGAAGACTAAATAACTAATAGTATCAATTAGTTAATAAGGTCGGAATAAGCTGTTTAGGCTAGCTAAATAACGCATGCAAGGTAACAGCGACGCCATAAAATGGCATGTACGGTAGTAGCACAGCTCTGCCAGAAAACATAAAATATCTCGAAAAGTAAAAGTTACTTTACGGTCAGAGCTTATTTAAACAATACTGGAACCTGGTACTCAACTTTCCAGAGGAAAGCAAGGCCGAAGGTAGCGACATAACGAAGATGCAAGCCAGTGAAAATAGCACAAGGGAAAATCCGTCTTAGCAAGGCAAGCTACTAGTAGAAGGATGAGGACGGACGTGACGTCATTTAGTAATGGCGCCCGTTTGTTTACGTTTCGAGTACCAAAAGTAGCCACGGACGAGTATAGCTGTGGAACGGCTCCCCAGCTATTCTCCGCCCCTCCACATCGAAGTGTTAACTCTGTGTGGGGTGCAGATAGCTATGTGGCGCGTTAATACATGCGTCCCCTGTTGATATACGATGTCTTAAAGGGAAACCTTTAGGATACTCGCTCCAGAAGTTAGAATTCTGTGATAACCTGTGGTTAAATTCTCTGGGAATATCTTAGTAGTTATATACCCAAGGAAGCTACCAAAAGGAACCTTCCATCAGGACGCCATGGCTTGAGCCCAAAAACTGGATTGTATCCAGGGGTACTCTTCCTTTCCCCATATTCCCCAATTCCCTATCCTTATACAATCCAATCCTACCTATTACATTTTGACTTGGGAGACTACACTCTGGTATAGTTCATTATACTAGATGGGCGAGGCTGAAAAGGACTCCAAATACTCTATTATCTATGGTAGACCCGTTGTATAGGGAATAGGGTCGCTATCCATAGCCTGGCCCATCTCTGGTAATCAGGATATGTGTATAAACTATACAACACTACTGTATACTGTTATATAATTCTGACGGACTATAGTCAAACTATTTTATGAGCAAACTCGGAGCCCAATAGCAGCGTTGCCAGTTCTTTTGGGTAATTTGTAAAGCACATCTGGCTTGACCGCTTTAATCTATGGCCGAGCCAAGAAAAGGAGAAAAGGGTCAGCTAATAAGTCATTCACCTGGATTTGAATGGTCTAAGAATATAATCCTTTAAGTTGATAATCCCGGAGTCTTTGTAGTTTATGAGGACAGCCCTTTGACCGGCGTAAAATCGAGTAAAAAAAAAAGTACGAAATCGGCTCTTTCTCACAGGAATGGTCACAGAATGAAATAATATCAAATTAACTAGTTTTGTAAATGCTTGTCCCGACAATCTACATACTAGGACCACTCTGGTCATGGATGTCAGAAACGTGTGAGAAAAAAAGTCCGAAATCTGCTCTTTTTCGCGGGAATGATCATAGAATGAAATATTAAATTCACTAGTTTTGTAAATGCTTGTCCCAGCAATCTACATACTAGGACCACTCTGGTCATGGATGTCGGAAACGTGCGAGAAAAATGGACAACTAACCCAAAATTCCCCTCCTAACCTGACCTACAAGTCCTTACCTTCCTCGTGAACTAACACACGGGGGCTAACGTCTCCCTGCGACCTCCCAAACACTGTCGCTAACATACAAATCCCACAAACCCAACCTAACCGAATCTAGTAGTTCCCAGGTCACTACCCCTACCCGGGAACAAGCCCCCAGACCCCCTTCGTAAGACTCTCCTACACAAAAAAAGGTTTGGGCAGCACTCAACATTATATCTTAACCACATTGTCATAATGAAAAAGTTACTCAGGCTTACCTTAATATTCGATGTCGCTAAAACCAAAATCCTCGGTGTTCTTGGGCCTTCAACCTCTTCCGGGGTGGAGGATTAGGAGGGGGACTTGAATTTTCGCGACTAGTGGAGGGTCGGGCGTCGTTAGCGGAAGAACGGCTGCTGGATGGCCGAACGTTACTTGGCCGAACGTTAGTAGCATTAGCGGGAAGACGGATTGTGGAGAGAGGTGATTCAGGAATCGGCAAGAAGAGAGGACTGGCTTTGAGTGGGTAAACGCGCTTGATGAGCTGTAAAAATGCCCTGAACGGACAGACGGACTTCTCTATATATCGCTTCCTGATACAGTACTCCGCGAAATAGCTGTTGTACAACAATTTCTGGGTACTGAATCTTGGTAGCAACCTCCTTTTGAGAACCCGCCATTGCGATTCTATAGTGTTCGTATGTAAGGTCGGGTCATTAGGATCAACGAAGTTGACACTGTGGTTTACTGTAAAATGTTTAAAATCATGGTCTTTGACCTGAGCGTATCCTTTCCAGCAATCGGAAATGATAGTGGTCCCGGGAAGAACGTGCTCTTTGAGCGCCGAGATCAACGTTTGCGCTTTACGTTAACCACTCTGAAAAAGGTCTCACGTGTTTCCCGGTCAATGCCCCAAAAGACCCAGGTTCCTTCGACTCTTTGCGATGTTATACTTCCTCTTGCCGAACTTCCTCTCGTCCATTTCCACAATGTGCCCTGGTCCGCCAATTTTCTTATTGTCCAAAATCAACACTTGTTCACACACTTCTCGGCTAAAGTTGTACCAGTAAACAAGAGTGTGAGATGCAAGCAGTTCGCTCTTCACGTCAACACAGTCTTAAGGCCAACGATGAACCCAACAACATGTGAGGAGAATGACCTCACGTTCTTTGAGGTATGAGCGTTCAAAGAATGATCCATGCCGCATTGTGAACTTTCGGCGACACTGGCGGATCCTACACCTCAAAAAAAACCTGTCTTGCCCATTGTGCAAATTGCGGCCATCACGCATGAGGGAAACATCACCAATTTGACACTTTTCACATGGAACCCTAAAATCCCCTAAGAGGTCTTCTCGAAATAAATAATGAAAGAATTCGGGGGTAACTCGAGTTAAATCACGTAGGTGTATATACCTTACAGTCTTAATCGAATCAATTTGATCAATATGAGTGATAAACTCAACAACATCGCTCAAAGAGAAACTGTACGCAACACGTCTATCAATCACGGCGGTTAGAGTTGGAAAAGGGTCGACTCCAGGTCAATCTCGGATCATAAGTGGGGAGGGATTAAAAATTTTAAATCACGCGGCCAACGAAAGGGTTAGTTCGGTTGCTTTGTTTGACACTGGCTTTATCTACCGAAATATCTTAATTAGATGTTGGCTAACCTAACCTTTGTTTGTAGAGTGAACCCTCGCTACTTCGCGGTTCGACCATCGCGGCTTCACCACTTGCGGGTTTTTTCCATAACCCATATATACATACATATCGCGGATTTTAGGGAAATTTCGAAAATACCGCGAAATCTGAAGACCCCCAAATACGATATTTCGTTACCTGTAATTCCATTAATACTGTAATTAGTAATATCTGCTCTTACTGATTGTTCATTGCATTACATATGATATATAATTCAGCACAGAAAGAAATAAAACACGAAAAGAGAATGTGATCATACGATAATACAGTACTGTATACAGTACGTAATAAAATTAAATCGAACAGGAAACGCAAATCAGATGCAGTCATACCATATTAGAATGGTGTAAGGCTGCTGATGGCTACTACTGTACTACAAATGTAATGGATGTGCTTCTTTTCCATGAATCTTTTGTATGTATACGTACGTAGTACTGCACCCAATAGTATTCTTTGTTGCAAAAATCACATTTCGAATAAGCGTACGAGAGAGAGAGAGAGAGAGAGAGAGAGTGAGACACACACATCCTACAAAAGAATAAAATAGCATACGTAAAGCTATTATTATTATTGTTATTATTATTATTAATGTTGTTGTTGTTAATAAAACTATTATTGTTATTATTATCATTATTATTATTATTATTACTGTATTATTATCATTATTTATTATTATTATTATTAATACTGTACGTATGGTATACGTGGGGTATCTTGTACTTTGAGTTGGTAACCTACGCATCATATAAGACGGGTTGTGATTGGTTCAAGCGCTGATAGATGACGAATCAGAACTCAAGTTTTGTTATCTAGCCTGTGATTGGTGTTTTGCCCACATCTCCAACCCGCAGCATCTAGGATCTCGCGGGCCCGGGTCGTCCACTTTCTCTTATGCCGTATCGCTGAGTAGACGTTCTTAAGTTTGTGAAGTTTAATCTGTGCTTTGTGCGAATGTTTTAAGTTGAACTTTTTGTTGAACTTTCTGTTAAATCAAACAGGACAATGCCTCCCAAGCGTTCTGGCTGGTAGTGAGCCTAAACGCCACCGAAGGATGATGACGATTGCTGAGAAGATGACACTTCTCGATATGTTGAAAGACGGTAGAAGCTACGCAGCCGCAGCGCGCCATTTTGGAATCAACGAATCTACTGTTCGCTATATCAAGAAGGACGAGGCGAACATTAGAAAAACGGCTGCAATCACCTTTAGCAGATCAGCGAAGCGAGTCGTTACAACGTGTAATAAAACGATCGTACGCATGGAAGGTGCTTTAGCTGTGTGGATTGCCGACTGCCGGAAGAAGAACATAGCCTTGGATACGAACACCATCCGAACAAAGGCTTTGAGCTTGTATGAGAATTTTGCTGCAAAGGAGCCTCAAGACGACGACGGCAACCATGCTGAAGAAGATGATGATGCAGATGAACCTCAACCAGGGACATCGACTGATTCCCAGCCTCAGAAACGTTTTTCCACCAGCAAAGGATGGTTCGCGAAGTTTCAGAAACGCTTCGCCCTGAAAAGCGTTTCCCTGCATGACGAGGCTGCTTCGGCTGACACTGCCGCTGCTGAAACTTACGTGAACCAGACGTTCAAGAATATTATCGCCGGAGGTGGATACAAGCCGGAACAAGTGCTTAATATGGATGAGACCGGCTTGTTTTGGAAGAGAATGCCGTCGCGAACTTTCCTGTTCAAAGAGGAAACCAAAGCCTCTGGCTTTAAAGCATTCAAGGATCGCGTTACCCTCGTGATGTGTGGCAATGCTGCTGGATTTTTGCTAAAGCCGGGGCTTATTTACAAGTCGAAAAATCCTCGCGCTTTGAAAAATAAGAACAAGAATCTCCTTCCCGTGTACTGGATGCATAATCCAAAAGCGTGGATTACAAAGATGCTGACCTCCAACTGGTTCCACCAGTGTTTCATCCCGCAAGTCAATGAATATCTCGTAGAGAAGGGCTTGCCATTCAATATCCTTCTCCTTATGGATAACGCTGGTGGACACGCAACTGACCTATCGCGTGAGGGCGTTCAGGTTGAGTTCCTGCCACCCAACACCACGTTATTAATTCAACCGATGGACCAGGGGGTTATCAGGGCGTTCAAGGCCCTCTACACGAAGAATACCTTGGCGGACCTCGTTGCGTGTGTGGATGCTGCCCAAGAGGATGAGGATGAAGATTTTAACTTGAAGGCGTACTGGCAGCAGTACACCATAGCCACATGCCTGAAGAATATTCAGAAGGCACTTCAAGAGATGAAACCTGCAACTGTGAATGCGAGCTGGAAGAAGTTGTGGCCCGAGATTGTTTACGACGACGAGGGATTTACACCTGCTGAAATCCAACACTCTGCAATACGCAAATCTGTGCAGTTGGCTGCCATAATTGGAGGTGACGGGTTTGGCGACATGACGACTGAAGACGTCGACGAGTTGTTGGACTGCCATTCCCAGCCCCTAACTGATGCAGACCTCGAAGACCTGACGAAATCGGCAAGCGAAGAAGAGAGTGAAACCCAGGAAGAGACCCAAGAAAATGTCGAAGAAACGGGCTTAACACTAGAACGGCTTGCCAAGGTCTGCAACCATATAAAGGAGGTGAAAGAAATGTTGCAAGAGTGGGACGAGGATATGGTTCGGTCTATGCAATTCTCCAACAAGGTCGATGACATCATGGCTCCCTACAGGATGCTCTTAGATCGAAAAAAGAAGCAGCGGCAACAACTTCCGATCACAATGTTCTTCCAGCCTCGCAAAAAAGAGTCAGTTCCTCCTGCTACTACGCCTTCGGAAAAAATTGAAGAAGTTGAAGAGGTGTCCCAGGAAAAGACACCTCTGTCTGAAGAGACGTAAAATACATCATTGGCTGCACAGTAGAAGACATCAACAGCTTCATCATCATCATTTCTACTGTGCAGCAAATTCATCGCCATCATCATTCGAGTTTTTCTTGAACTTCTTTCGTGGTGAGTACAGTAACAATCTTTATTTTTTACTTTAATATTCCAACATTTTAATATTTGTGCCTGTTTTATAGTTTAGTACTGTATGCATTAAGTTAAAGGGAAGGTTTTAAAAGTCTACATGTTGTAACCTATCATATTTTTTTTGTTTAAAATTTACATTTACGTACGTAAAACAACTCTCTCTCTCTCTCTCTCTCTCTCTCTCTCTCTCTCTCTCTCTCTCTCTCTCTCTCTCTCTCTCTCTCTCTCTCTCTCTCGTAAATTTATTTTTTTTGTTTAAAATTTACATTTACAGTACGTACGTAAAACAATCTCTCTCTCTCTCTCTCTCTCTCTCTCTCTCTCTCTCTCTCTCTCTCTCTCTCTCTCTCTCTCTCTCTCTCTCTCGTAAATTGTTTTCCTGCTTTGCTACGTACAATATGTACTGTACAGTACTGTATGATTTTATATAGATACGGTAAATTATATTTGTAAGGTAACATATTTTGTAAATGCTTTTACTGTAAATACTGTACTGTATGATTATTTATCACTTTCATCATGCGCGTTAAATGCCTTGTTTGTTCTGAGCAAGGCCAATATAAAGAGGTCGGTCGGACAGGGGATTATCCATGACTCACCCTTCAGGACTCGTCAAGCTCGCCACAATCAAGGCCTTCGCCACAATTGACCCTGCCCAGTCATACAAAACCTTTCGTAGCGGTCAGTTACCTTGTTACAACCAAAGCTATATTGTCTCTATTTACAACGGAAGCAGTCACTTAACCGACAATGCCAAATAATTGTTCTGTTTATGGATGTCTGAATACTAAGAGAAAAACAAAAGGCAATGGTATTAAGTATTTTACGTTTCCTAGAGACAAAATTTTCTGTGATAAGTGGATACACGTGTGTTGCCGGTCTGATGAAATCAATCCAAAACATGCAGTGGTGTGTTCAGCTCATTTCACACCAGAGGACTACATTGATGATATGGAATCAAGGTTGCTGAATATTGAGAGCCCTAAAAATATGAGGTTATTGAAGAAAACCGCTGTCCCATCTGTACATATACCAAAAGGTGAGTTAATTTCATGTAATGAAGGTAACTGAAATCCCACCTAAAAATTGCATTGCCTCCGAAATTTATGTTATTTTCTCTTATTGAAAGAGTTCATTCTATACGAGATTTCAGTTATTTTTAAAAAAAAACTAGCCTATTCTCCCAGATTACCTTGGCGATATAATTGAAAATTTGAGAACGAATTACATCATACATGCATGTGGGTTTGTGTGTTCTGCCTTGTTATATATTTCGTCAAAAGGTAAATCTTATCCTCTCTTTATTTGATTTTGTTCCAGAGAGAACACAGATGGAATCATCAATAGCTAGAGAAGAGAGGTCAAAGAAACGTATTCAGAGACAAACATTGCAAGAGGTATTCAGTAAAGAGGAGGAAATGTGTAATGCAGAGCAAGATGGTGCCATTGAAATCACTATAGGAGAAAATGGAAACTAAGATGAACCATGTGTGATAGAAAATGATAATAATTGGCCTTGGTTCTGAGCGTGGTTGTTTACTGAGCGTACAGTACTTTATGACGCCGTCGTTTCAGGCGGCGTCATAAAGAAAAACATTTCATTTGGAAGTCCTAAGAAAAACTAAGTAAAACATTGGTAATAACAAAATCAACATACTGTATAATAAATATAATCGATGCAAAAACTAACCTATACATATATGTGTACACTAAATGAGTTTGTTTCTTCATTATGATCAGAGATGAATGTAAACAAAACATTGGTTGCCATTTTTTATCGTGCTTTTTAGGTGTTTAGGAAACGCATGATATAAAATCGCCTTTAATATTTGTGCCTGTTTTAGTTTAGGGTGCTGTAGTACATGCATTAAGTGTTTTGTACATTAAAGGGTAGTTTGTTAACAGTACTACGTACAAGGGAAGGTTTTAAAAGTCCGAATATACATGTTAAATAAATAGGTAAATATGATGTCACTACTTCGCGGATTTTCACCTATCGCGGCCGGGTCTGGAACCTATCTACCGCGATAAACGAGGGTTCACTGCATATAAAACAAATTAGTATTCGGCATAATTTCGGGATGTGTCCCAACGAAATAACAATCTTAACAAGAGGTTAAAAATGAAGATTGTTGGAACTAGCGAAAACATAAGTCTAAACATCGATAACTGTTCATGCTTGCGCGACCAGCTGATAGGCGAACCGAGCGCCGCCAAACGGGTGTTATTATAGTCAGGCAGGAAACAATGCTTGCAGGAAATTTTACGATCGAGTAAGTTGGCTGTGGCTTCAGCGGACGACACATTGTAACGACCTTTCCCTAACCTAACATTTCATGATAATTATCCTAGCAATACCAAATGTCACTATAAATGACGTGTCCCTAAAAACTACAAACTTGAAATAAGGATAAATATGTAGATTGACGGGACAGTATCAAATTGTAAAACCGAACGTTTCTTAGACTGGGATGACACAGGCTCTATCTATCAGGAAAGTTTGAAACTAAGCAGGAGCTACCCGTGACTTGCGCTCGGACCGTGCTGAACTTAGAAAATATTGCTGTGGTAAAGGTAAATTATGATATCATTCAAAATGATAAAATAACATCATATTATGGTATGTTGGATCATTGTAAAGAATATCTTCCCCATAATGAAAAACGATTTGGCTAGTAATAAGAAAGATATCGCCCTGTCCCCAAAAACTACAGACACCCCATACTCTCTTTAAATTGTTTCCTTCACTATTTTGGTTTTAAACCACGGGGTGACAAGAAAGTTGAAACTCTTAGACATAACAAAGAATAAAACTGTTATAAAAAAGTTATCACACTAACAGAAATTATCTTAATTTTGATATCAAAAGAAATTCATTTCCCAATTCTTATTAATTATTAAAAGACAGTATTCTTTACAAAGGATTTAATTAACTAATATTTTTGGGCTCAAGCCATGACGTCCTGATGGAAGATTCCTGCAGTAGCTTCCTAGGGTATATTTAACTACAGTGGATATTCCCAGAGAATTAAACTAAAGGTTATCACATATTCTAACTTCTGGTGCGAGTACCCTAAAGGTTTCCCTCTAGGATATCGTATATCAACAGGGGACGCATGTATTAACACGCCACATAGGTATCTGCACCCCATATAGAGTTAACACTAAGATATGGAAAGGTGGTTAAATAACTGGGGAGCCGTTACACTCATCCGTGGCTGCTTTTGGTACTCAAGACGTAAACAAACGGGCGCCATAGCTAAATGACGTCACGTCCATCCCCATCCTTTCGCCTGTAGCTCTTTTGCTTAGTCGGATTTTTCCCAAGTGCTTACTTTATCTGCTTACATCGCCGTTATGTCGCTACCTTCAGCCTCGCCTTCTTCTGGAAAGTTGAGTACCAGGTCCCAGTATTGTTTAAATAAGCTCTAGCCGTAAAGTAACTTCTACTTTTCGTAAAATATTGTGTTTTATGGCAGAGCTGTGCCGATACCAGACGCGCCATTTTATGGCGCCGCTGTTCATGTTGCATGCTTTCTTTAGTTAGCCAGAACAGCCCTCTCCGGTCATTTAACTAATAAATATTATTAGTTATTTAGTCTCCATAGCTAGGAAATATTTATGTCGTGTTTTAGCGCTCATCAGACTCGGTCGCTGTTCGACCCCATACTAGATCGCTAACTTATCCCCTAGGCTGGACAGCCTAATGCTTGTTTTCATACATGATATATACCAGTGTTCCTAGGTTAAGTTATGAAGATTGTGGCATTATTAAACATACTATTTACTGTGATGTAAGTGTTTTCCCCTTCGGGGACCATATAGGGGACAGTGTTGATTGTGTATCATCCCCTCCTAAACTAATGTAGGAACCCCTATATGCTCCGTAATCCCCCTGCCTGCGGGCATTCCCTCAGAGTAGTCTTGCTTTCCCTTCTATATAGGGGAATCTTGTCTACAACCAGAGTATTTATCGCTTCTCTGCCTCCCCTAAGGGAATGACCCTCCCTTAGGGTCGTGCCTGAGAGATTAGGAAAGGCCCTGCCCTTCCTTAGTTGCACCTGGTTGGGTTACTCCTTCCTCCCTGTAACTAGCGATGTGTCTTTCAAGCCTTCCTAGCCTAGGAGTTAGTCCTCCTACTTTAGGTTAGCTCTGGGGGTTGACTCTGCCTTATTATAGTTTGAGACGGTACATCTGTACCGTTCTCATTCTGGGCTACCTACCCTAGGTTAGGGAGCGTTCTCCCTTACCTTGGTGGCCGTTCTTATACAGAGTCTCCTCTTTGGAAAGACCTATTCTTCTCCCTCCCCACCTATCCCTTTGGTGTAGGCTTGCCTACACACATCTGTCCTTAGTCCTACAACTCCTCCCTTGGGTGGAGTGGTAGAGCTAGTTGTTCTCCTGCTGAGCTGGCCGCTCTGGTGCACATACCCTTCATAGCGTTTTATGGGGGTGGTTGCCGGCGGCGATCCTGCCGGCGGGGGATTCCCCTCTCTTGAGTGCCCTCTAACCCTCCCTTGTGTTACCCCAGGCACCCGGCCACCTGCCGACTCCCTGCCGCCAGATGTTAGGAGTATCCACTCCTTTCATGAGTGCACTCTCTCCGGAGGGATGCCGGAGGGGTATAGGATCTTACCCCTTCCATCCCTTCTTACCTTTCTCTCCTTCTATCCTGGTGCCGGTCCCTTGCCATCTCTACTGCTGGCGATGACCGCCACTACCTCAGGTGACATCCTTTCATAAGATTCCTTCCCCCCTAAGACATCAGCCTTCCGTGTGCCGGAGGCTGCCGCCTTCCGTTGGCTTACCGCCGACGTCCCACCCTTCATTTTACCTAGTAACAGCCGGCCGACTTCCGGAGTCGGCCACCCGCATGCCGGCATTGATTGCCGGCAATCTAGGTATACAACAATATACACATATATCTTATGAATTGATACTAGGCTCAACATGCCGTCAGCCTTTGGCTGCCGGAGCCGCCGCCCCCTGCCGACGACCCGCCGGCACACAGCGGTCGCCACGATGGTATTATCCTTTGGATACTCAGTGTGTCCGTCTTGATGCCTTCCACCCTGCAGGACCGGCCTCTGGTGATCCGTCGGTCTGCCGGCACCCTCATGAGACTTTAACCCTTTGCGCTCGAAGTCCGGCTCCCAGCAGGCTTTTCCGAATGGTAGGTTCCGACCGAAGCCCGGCTCCCAGCCGGCACGTATTATAATTGCTTTAGGAGGCCAACTAATAATGTTTCCTTCTTGTAAGAATTCCAGAATAACACTTAGTTTTATCTTTCAAGAAATGTTATTTTTGTGAACAAAAAACGTGTTTTATGTGTTAATTTTCTTCTTAGAAAAACTAGCTAAATGAAGAGCAGATATCACGATGTTATTCGGCGCAAAAACGTGGGGAAATAGCCAAATTTGCTATTTGTTTCGCGTTATTCAGGGTTGACAATCCTCTCGGTCGCTATAAGCCGCTAATCCCATACCATACCCCTATAAACCCAGGTACCCAAACACTCAGATGATCATACACAGAGCAGACTTCTTGTTTCGCCGAGTTGTAATTGATTAGTAACGAGCTCATTGCTGAGTTAATCATGTCTCTCCGACACCGGAAGTTTCTTGAAAACAAAGAGGAAATCTTTGAATACTTTTTAGGACTGACTTCTGAATCGGAAGATGATTCAAGTGAAAACGATGAACCGTCTGCCGCTCCTTCCACATCTGATGAAAACAATTCATTTATCATTGTGAATGAAGACCTGGAAGTGGAATCTTCTGACGAAGACGAGGACGAATACACCGACGATATGGTAATGCCCCCTGAAGAAGACGAAGACACAAATGACGAAAATTGGGCCGATGAAAATAACTGGGAAGAGTTTGATGAAGAGAGGCATGAATTACCCAGATTTACTTTCAAAGGAAGAGCAAAATTCAACTGTTCTGATCAAACTATCAACACTCCTTTGCAATTTTTTATGCTCTTTTTTACAAGGGAACTTTTCCAAACAATTGCAGTTGAAACGAATCGCTACACAGAGGAACTGATAAGTAGAAAAAGGCATCTGCAACAATATTCTATATGACAAAACTGGCAAAAAATAAGCGTGGAGGAAATGATGGCCTTTCATGGAACAATAATTGATATGGCTTTACACAGAAATAAGAGATCAAAGGACTTTTTTCCAAGCAATGGGTGGACGAAAGTTCGTTTTTTCGGCAAATCTTTAGGAGAGATAGGTGGTTCCAGATATTCTGGGGTCTTCATGTGTCTCCTCCAGCACCCCCTGGCAGCGGCTTCATGGCATCTCAGAGGTCAAAGGTAAAACAAGTTCATGACTATTTATCTGAACGGTTTCTAAATTATTATCATCCTGGATGCCATCTAAGCGTCGACGAGTCCACAGTGCCATTCAAGGGCAGGACAGCATTCAAGATGTACGACAGC